>NC_058132.1:33346381-33376344 GCF_016433145.1 Gracilinanus agilis
GAGAGAGAGGAAAGAAAGAATGAAGGAAGGAAAGGAAAGGAAGGGAAAGGAAAGGAAAGGAAAGGAAAAGAAAGTAAGGAAAGGAAAGGAAAGGAAGGAAAGGAAGAAAAGGAAGGAAAGGAAAGGAAATGGAAGGAAAGGAAGGAAGAACAAATGGTAAAGTAGTTTTATCCTAGAGACAATGATGAAAATGTCCAGGGTCCTTGCACTGGGGAGTGGCACAGTCAGATTTGTGAAGTCCAGTAGAAGAGTAGTGGGAGAGAAAGATAAGAAATTAGCATTTTCCAAAAACAACTGTCATTTAAATTCCTGGACTTTCTCTAGCCTTCTTCCTATGGGCCTTCTCCCTTATTCTGCCTGTAGCAACCAGTTAGTCAAATAATATTTATTAAGTTTCCACTATGTGACAGACACTTAGCTAAGTTCTGGGGATACAAAAAAAGAGGCAAAAGACAGTCCTTGCTGTCAAGGCGCTTGCAATCTAATGGGGAAGAAAACATGCAAATAAATATATACAAGTATGCTCTCTATATACAGGAAATACAGACAAAAATATATACACATAAATAGGAAAGCATTAATAATAATAGGAAATAATTAAGAGAGGGAAGTGTTGGAATGGAGGAGTTAGGAAAGGTTTCCCATAAAAGATGGAGTTTTAGTTGAGATTTAGAGGACACCAGGGAGGTCAGTAGGTGGAGGTGAGGAGGAAGGAAGAGTGTTCCAGGCATGAGAGATAGCCAGAGAAAATGTCCGGAGTCAAAAGAAGGAGTGTCTTGTTTGAGGAACTGGGACCAGGAGGCCAGTGTCACTGGACTGAACAGCACATGGGAGGGCCATGGCAGTGGGATGTATCTTCCAGATGGCTGCTTAAAGCACATAGGCCGTCAGTGCCTAAAGGCATCTCCGGGTCTCCTTGACTCCAGAGGTACACATTGGACAGCCTTGTCTACTCCGGCCCATCTGGACGTTCCAGTTTATATAGGAGTGTGTGCCCTCAGATCCCACAGCATGTCCAAGCCCTAATGGGAATTAATTAGCTCTCACCAGCAGCTTTTAGCCATACCATAATAACAAGGCCACATTTTGGGAAGCCCATGGGCAGTGAGTCACAGCCACCAACCAGCCCTGGAGTCAAGAGAATGGTATAATTATAGAATCCAAGAGATCTGAGACCATAACGAACACCATCTGAGAGAGCAGGGCCCAGCCTTGCTCCTCCGGCAGCCAAATTTGTAAATCAAAGCCCTCCGAGGCCTTCCAGCCCCCAATTTGAATCCTAAAATGTCAGAGCAGAAAGGACTTGGAGAGCGAAGAGGTCAACCCCTTCATTTGACAGTGGAACAAAATTCATAAGCTGTGGTGACCAATTACGGGCCCTCGGGAAAGCTTGGGGTGGGTCACCTATCATTTTCACCCGACTGGAAACTGACACTCCAGGGTATCCCCCAAATTTAAGCTATTAAAGCTTAAAACTGTAGTAAAACACTTGAAATACGCTGCATATATAATAGAACTGGCTTTCTTCTCCCTGTTGGGAAAAAGAAAATTCAACCTTTTAAAATGGTATCCCCAGTTATGTGCTGGAAGAGCACATATTCTAATTCAATCCATGCTTGAACAAGAATCTCATCTTCAACTTGTTGGCCAAATGATCTTCCAGCTTGCAGTCCTTCAGAGGCAGGGGACTCACCACCTCAAAAGACAGCCCATCCCACTTCTGGACAGCCCTGATTGCTAGGGACATCCTGACATCCTGTCAAAATTTTCCTCTCTGAAATTTTGCTAGCAATCTTTTGTGCCTCCTTCTTCTCTCTTAGGTCAAGTAGAATAAATCTATTCCATCTTCCATTTCTATTTGAAGCAATAATGGCAGAGCCTTTTGGTCCCTGGGGAGTCTAGAATTGTCTGTGACATCATGACAGCAATGCATTTCCCAACATTACAGAAAGTCCTTTACAAATGGATTCTTTTTGAATTTTGCTTTTTATTTCAATGAACCATCATTTATTTTCTTTCTCTTAACTCTGTTGAAAAGGAGAAGAGGAACAGAGCACTTTTAAACCCTCACCTCCCATCTTAGAATCGATAGTAAGTATTGGTTTTGAGGCAGAAGGGTGGGAAGGGCTAGGCAATGGGAGTTAAGTGATTTGTCCAGGGTCACCCAGCTAGGAAGTGTCTGAGGCCAGATTTGTCATGTGGCTGCCCCCAAATAGAGCACCTTTAACAAATGTGAATAGTCAAGCAAAAACCAATTTGTGCCTCAACCATGTACCAAAATGTATGTTTTGCGAGGTCTCACTCAGTCCTATTTGTCTGTGGCCATTTTGGGGTTTGGAGAATCTTGGAGAATGATGGTTCCGAACCATTGGGTATGCCAAAGGGATATTCTGGGTAGTTTTGTGCAAGTTTCTATAATGGAAACAAGAGTCCATTTGGAGTAACTGTGTACCTTTGGGGAGCTCACTTAAGCCACTTAAGGCTCAGTTTATCCATTTGTAAAATGAGGAGCTTAGACAAGATAGATGATGGAGGATCCCTCTTGGCTTTGTCATTTTCTATCTTAAGGACTCTCTCAGCTCTAACACTGTGTTTTAAGTTCTCTCTCAGCTCTAAACTCTTTTATTGTCAAAGGACCCTTCCAGCTCTGATATTCTATTGTTGAAGACCCTTTCTAGATAGGACTTTCTATGTTGTAAGGGGCCTCTCTCCCCAGTTCTGATATTCTGTGTTCAAAAATCCCTTCCAGCTCTGACATTCTGTGTCCTAAGATATTTTCCAACTCAGACATTGTACTGTCTTAGAGTCCTTCCAGGTATGATATTCTATGTTCCGAGGTCTCTCTAAGCTCTGACATGTTGTGTTCTGGGACCCATCCTACCTCTGACATCCTCTGCTCTGAGGACCCTCTTGTCTCTGATATTCTCTGCTCCTGTGACAGTGCTAAAGCTCCCCAGACAATATTGTCAGGCTAGCTCATGAGCAGTGTGGGACTTGGCTGAATGAGTTGTTGACAGCACTGAGGGATGGACCAATTGACTTTTCCCCAGATATTGCCCCAGGGTCCCCCGTAATACTGGCCTTCTGATAACAAGGTCCCTCGGGCTGCTTTGCTCAGAGGAGCTCAGTATTCACTAAGAACTGAGCAGCGGGTGATGAGAGGACAGAGCCCATCTTTTCCCCCTGCTTGCTGGTTCTGTCCAATGTTTCTAGAAGGCCAGCCAATCAGAGGCTTTGCATCCATGCTACACATGCTGGAACATGTTCTAGCAGGAAAGAGAAACTTCAGTGGTCCAGGCACATCTGGAATCGTGCTAACACCTGTGGCATATCAGGGGATGGAACATCTGACAGACTGATGGAATTTTCCACACTTTCCATCCAGGTGTTTTTCCAGCACCCAGATGTTTGATGGTGGGTTGACAGAACATCTGGACAGATGTTATTTCTCCTTTTGCATCTGGAGGTTTGAGCATCATGAGGATGGAGCTTCAGCAATCTTTTGAACAGTTCAGGGAAAATGGGCATTCATAGGATAAGAGTTTTAAAGCTGAATAGGATCTCAAAGGTCACCAAATCCAACTCTTTCATTTTACAGATGAGGAAACTGAGGACCAGGGTAGTTAAGTAACTTGCTCAGTGTGACTCAGATAATAAGTGGAAGAGCTGGGCTTTGGGCTCAGATTCTTAGACTGAATCCATCGCAGAATCTACCATACCATCGGCTGAGCTAGTCAGTTCAGTCCAATAAGCATCTATTGGGTGCCTACTGTGTACAACGTAGCTTAAAAGACCATCTTGGGGGCAGCTAAGTGGCTCAGGAAATTGAGAGCCAGGCCTAGAGATGGGTTCAAATCTGGCCTCAGACACTTCCTAGCTGGGTGGCCCTGGGCAAGAGGTAGGATTGGAATTTAGGGCTTGCTGATTCTAAGTCTGGCATTTAAACCTGTGCAGAATTTGAACCCTGATCCTTCTTTCTCCTAAGTCAGCATTCTCTGCATTCTTCCATGTTATCTCTGTGCTGAGGTACTTAGCAATTTCTTCTAAATTAGATTTCTGTCTCTATGAGTCATATTCCCCCACTCTAGTGGGAGCTTCATGAAGGCAGGGACCACACATGGCTTCCTCTTCATATCTTTTCTCTTCCATGGCCTTGGGTGCCTGGCACAGTGCTCTGTACATAGTAGGCGCTTAATGAGAGTCTGTTCAATTGGACCCAAAACAGACATTTCAATATAACTAGCTGCCAGGCATTCCCCATCCCCAGCCTCTCTGAGGTGTTTCCGGGTGCTCTGGGTGGCTAGTCTCAGCTAGCCCTGAAGGGCTGATAATTGGCAAATGGCAATGTTTTCTGCCCAGTTGTCTTTACTCTTCAGAAAGCTTTGCTGCCTAATAGGCTCATTCCCTGCCCAGGGATTGCTCCTGTCTCTCTCAATTTGAATTCTCCATTAGGGAGGAAGAGGACATTCCCGTAGTTCATAAACAGTTCTTGGGGGAAGGGAGATGCTGGCTGCCTGGTCCTGGGGTGGGCAGAGAGCCCAGGGAATCAGATCTGGACCCAGACTCAGATCCAGAGGCTGGGCTGGGCTTTTTAACCCTTGCACTTTCAAGCCTTGGTCTCCTAGAGATGGAATCTTGCCCTTTTCCCAGGGCCTAATCCAGTTCCTTGCACACAGTAGGCATTTCTTAGGCCCTAATCCAATTCTTTGCACACAGTAGGTATTTCTTAGGACCTAACCTAGTGCCTTGCACACAGGAGGCATTTCTTAGACCCTAATCCAGTGCCTTACACACAGTGGATATTTCCTCAGTGTTTTTTGAATAAGAATGGACAATAATGACCACAATATCAGTCAAGGGCTGAGGTTTCCAAAGTTTTCTTTTCTTTTTCTTCCCCCCCCCCTATATTCTGCCTTAGTAACAATTCTAAGACAGAAGGCCAAGGAAGTGTCTGATATCAGATTTGAACCCAGTTCCTCCAGACTCCAGGCCTTGCATTCTTTCCACTGTGCCACCTCTCTGATCCAGGTTTCCATAGTTCTTTACTCACAATCGTATATCTTGATCTTCACAACAATCTTATGAAGCAAATAAAGAAATTATTATCCACTCGAAAGCTTCTTCTCCTCTGAGGCTCAGGTTACTCAGATTTATCACCCAAACAGATCTTGGTGGCTGTTAAGTATGAACTCCCTAGACCTTCTCCTTCCTTCCCCAATGAGCTCAGTGTCTGGTTCTTGGTCTTTCTCTTCCCCATAACTCCTGACTTCCTATGAGGGGACTTTGACATGCATACCTATGCTCCCTCAAATACGCTAGGCTCTCAGTTCCTCAGTCTCTTCAGCTTCCAAGACCTAATTGTCTGCTCCATCTCAGCTACAGTCAGAGATATTCATCATCATTGATCTCATCATCACCAATGTTTTATGTTCATGAACTACAATCTGCATTTGCTTCCACTTTATGACCCCTAGCCCTGTTCTTCATCTTTATAATGACCTTCAATCACTCTACCCCTCTTTCCCATTTTGTTCTCCCTTGTACTAGCCATGCTTTAATTCCTTTCCTATCTTATCCTCTGGAAAAATCAGTTTAATTTTTTGCTATTTATTTTTATTATTTTTAATATTAATAATTCAATTTAACAATAACAACAATGAATTTAATAATAAAAATATATTTATTATATTTTAATGTTTACTATTTCTGCATCTGGATGTCTTGTCCACTTGTCATATTGCTGATTATCTATTCATTGGGGCATCTAAGTGGTGCAGTGAATAGAACCCTGGACTGGGAATGAGGAAGACCTGGATTCAAATCCCAGCTCAGATGCCAGCTAGGTGACCCTGGGGAAGTCACTTAACCTCTGTCTCAGTTTTGTTCTCTGTAAGATGGAGATGATAATGACACCTACCTCCCAGGGTCATTGTGAGGATCAAATGAGACAATCATTGCAAAGTATTTAGCATAGTACCTGGCACATAGTAAGTGCTCTAGAAATGTTCATTGTTGCCATCATCATCATCATTATTATTCTTTGCCAAGTCCCAGCCTTGGATCTGGATAGAACTAAAGAAAATAACAAAACCCCACTGACTGGGTCCACTAGAAAATTATGTTACTTAATCTTACCTGGACCTTCAATGCACCAAGATAATCCTTTTACACTCCCCTAATGGATTTGCTATCCTGCTCACTGCAGCAGCTCTTCCAAACCTTTCTGTCCCTATTTAAACCTTCCAGGGCCCTCTTCCCCTCACCCCTCAGCTAAGGACCTTGCCTCATATATTACCCCAAAATGGAAGGCATTTGCTGAGAGTTCTCTCTTCTCTCTTCCTCCTCATCTCTTTTCACTCTAATGCCTTTCCTCATTATTTCTTCTTTCACCCCTATTTCTCATGAAGGGGGTAGCCCTTCTCCCACCAAGCCAACTCCTTCTATGTGGCTCTTTTCCATCCCTTCCCAAACCCTCCAGCAGATGCCCTCCCCCATCTTCCTTACTCTCTCATTTATTTGTAATATCTCCTTATCTATGGGTTCTTTCCCTTCTGCCTACAAGGATGCTGGTATCTTCCTCTTAAAACAAACAAACAAAAAACAAACAAAAAAACAACTCCTCTTCTGATTTGACCACCTCAGCTAACTATTGCTTGGAGATGAGAAGACTCATCTTTATGAGTTCAAGTCCACCCTCAGATATTTCCTAGCAGTGTGACCCTGGGCAAGTCACTGCTTCATTTTTGACTCAGTTTCCTCATTTGTAAAATGAGCTGGAGAAGGAAATGGCAAACCCCTCTGTATCTCTGGCAAGAAAAATGCCAAACGAGTCATGAGGAATCAGACACAGCTGAAATGTCTGAACAAAAAAATGACCCAAGACTGAATGTGATAAATCCATAGGAACAGAAGAAAGAAATATTAATTGTGAATATTTCAGAAAGGGCAGCTTACTTTGAGCTGATGGGGGAAGGCTTCATGGAAGGGACAGTCTCTGATCTGAGTCTTGGCTTAGGGACACTGGGCTCTGCAAACTGCAAAGGTTAGGCAAGTTTAAATAAAGGAATCAGCAGGGGCTGGACACATCCCAAGTTGATATTTGGTAGTGAGCGCTTCTCTTCATCCACTCTAATTAAGAAAATAGACCTGGACATAGAGGACAAATAGATCTGGGCCCAGATTCTTCTGCATGAGTCAAGTTTGCCCATGAGCCTTTCCTGGATGTCTGCTCTGGCCCAGTTCGACAAGGGAGAGAGAAAAGGACACATTTCCTGCCCCTAAAATCTTTCCATTTTTCTTGGGGACTTGAGATGCATGCTGGAAAGAGTCAGTATTGTTGGTGATCTATCTAGTAAGTCATCTTGGAATTCAGAGGGAGGAGGGGGCCATCTTGTTTATGTTGTCAAGGAAAGCTGGAGGTAGTTCAGTAGATAGTCTGCTTGGCCTAGAATCAAAAAGATCTGAGTCCAAATCTGGGCTCAGACACTCTTACTAGTTGTGTGACCCTAGATAAGTCACTTCACTTCTTTTTGTTTAATCCACTGGAGAATGATTGCAAACCACACCAGTAGCTTTGTCAAGAAAATCCCATCTGGGGTAATGAAGAGCTGGATAGTGACTGAACAACAACAATCAAGGAAAGGTTTCTGGAGGAGGTGGCTGCGTCTGGATTCCAAAGGAAATACTGGTTGTGGAGGGGGCATTCTAAGAAAAAATTGTGGGGGCAGCTGGGTAGCTCAGTGGATTGAGAACCAGGCCTAGAAATGGGAGGTCTTGGATTCAAATCTGGCCTCTGACACTTCCCAGCTGTGTGACCCTGGGCAAGTCACTCAACCCTCATTACCTTAACCCTTACTGCTCTTCTGCTTTGGAACCAATACACAGTATTGATTCTAAGATGGAAGGAAATGGTTTAAAACAAAACAAAAGAACAAAACATTTCACATACCTGATTTCACTTGAGCCTTACACAGTGTGAGGCAGACATTACAAACATCATTATCCCCATTTTACAGGTGCATATACTGACATCCGGAAAAATGGAGTGATTTAACTTCTCTTGGAATGAGATGAGTGAAAGTAAATGGATTCAAGGCTCATTATTACCTGAGTCCAATCTGTTTTCCCAGGCTGCCCAAACCCCAATTCTCCTTCAAAGCCCAGCTCAGGGAAAGCAGCTGTAGTAATGGGATTTACATTGAATTTGGACTTGGAGGACTTGCTTTCAAACTTTGGCTTTTTGGTGTGACCTTGGCAAATAGCTCCCCCCCCCACTGGGCCTCAGTTTCCTCCCCTGTAAAATGAATGGGTTGAACTGGATGGCCTCCTTTCTGCCATAGCTTCAGGGTCCTTTGATCCTCCTGCCTCTGCCCCTCTTCTCCTCCTCCCTCCCTTGCCTACCTGTCAAGCCTGAGCTTTTGCAGGTGGAGAGAGACTTCTGGGAATTGCAGTGGGGGCTGTGTGGATGTGCGTGTTTTTTAAATGTATTTTTAAAGAAACTTTTCAAATGCAGCTGTGGTTGAGTCAGTTAAATTATTCGGGAGGAATTCAGCAAGTCGAGCATTCTGGGTGTTATTTTGAGCTCCGCATTATTGGGAATGATTCCATTCTCTATTTGCAAGACAATTGCATTGGCCGGGTGAGAATCAAAGGAGATATTGTCAAAGGATTGTGGGGCTCAGTGGGAGACAGACGGTGCAATGGGGGTAGTACTAATGTGTCAGACATTCAGGCTTTATGAAAGCATCCTTGTGGGGCCCACTAGGAACTCTCTCTGCCTGTGGCAGAATGTTTATCATTGAGACGCCTTACAAACCCATTCCCTAGTCATCTGCTTTTAGCTAATTTGGGGAGGGAAATGAAATCCTGGGACTTGGAGGTCCTTGAAAGTCCTGAGCTCCAAATCATTTAGTCATTCAGCAAGCATTCCTATGTGCTAGGCACTGGGCTAACAAAGCCAGACCCAGAGATAGGGTTCAAATCTGTTCTCAGATACTTCCTAGCTGTGTGACCCTAGACAAGTCACTTAACCCTCACTGCCTAGCCCTTACTGCTCTTCCGCATTGTATTGATTCTAAGACAGAAGGTAAGGAGATTTTACATTTGATCCAGGAGGCTCCCTGGAGCTCAATGAGCAGGGGGTGACACGGGGAGATCTTGGCTTTAGAAAAACCTTCTCCGCCATCTGAAAGGAGGGGGGACTGGAATGAGGAAAGTCTTTAGGAGAGACCCACCTCAAAGAATATTGAGAGAGTCCAGGCTCGAGGTGATGAGGGCATGACTTAGGGTGGAGGTTAGGTGGATGGAGAGAAAGGGAACATCTATAAAGGTGGAAACAAAGAAAGATTTGGTAGCAATGGAAAGTGAGCTCAGAATGACTGGCTGAAACCCCTAATGCAGGGGAGGGGATTTTGAAGAACTGGACTGTCAAAACAGGAAGGGACAGACCCTCCTGCTCCATCTAGTCCAACTCCCAGCATTTTACAAATAGGGAAATTGACCATTTGGGGAAATTTACAAATGGGGAAATTC
Source organism: Gracilinanus agilis (assembly GCF_016433145.1). NCBI lineage: Eukaryota > Metazoa > Chordata > Mammalia > Didelphimorphia > Didelphidae > Gracilinanus > Gracilinanus agilis. The sequence goes on from NC_058132.1 coordinate 33,355,913, forward strand.
GCCCAGATTGGGAAAAGCCATTTGCCCAAAGGCACACAGCAAGGTCATGGCACAATCAAATCTTGCTCCTCCATCTGGCTCCAAGCTCTTTGTTCTTTTCCCTCCATGATCTGGCTCACTCGAACATCATCCCCTCTTGTTTTAAAATCCTCATTCTGGGAGGGAGAGGGTTCTATACCTGTTTCGCCTTCCCATCTGGTCTCAGTTTCTAACAATTCTCCCCCCTGAAAAGATCCCTTTCTCTAACCTAAGTTGTTTGCAGTGTTTCCACTGCCCTGTAATAACGAACAAGAATTTATATAGTATGTGCCAGGCATTGTGCTAAGGACTTTATGATGATTATCTCCTTTGATCCTCACAACAACCATAGGAGGTAGATGCTATTATTATCCCCATTTTACAGATGAGGAAACTAAGGAAAACAGAGCTTAAATGACTTACCTAGGATCACACAGCTAATAAGTGAGGTCAGATTTGAACTCAGGCCCTAGCTCTGTGCCAGTGAAGTTTTAAGCTATTAAAATTTACTTCTTGGATATCTATACTTACTGTTTTTCTGTCTTCACTTAAAAATGACAACAGCAACATTATTTGTCTGTTTGTTACAGTAAAATTTCCATGTATCTCTCACCCTTTTTCCTCTCTCCCAACCCTGGCACTAGAGAAGGCATCATTTAACAAAAAGATTTATGTATGTATAAAACTATATCTTGCTTGTTTTTGTTTTTCTGGAGTGTCTAAACTTTGCATTTGCCTCCATGATACCAATTGCTGAATCTGGCACTTAATAGGAGCCTGAATCAATTGTTTTTCATTCATTTATTCTACCCTCAAAGGAGGCTATTTAAATATTTAATTTATATTATATGTATATAAATTTTATTATATGTAATATAGTACATTAAATTAAATGTTAAAAATAAACCTTTAAATATGGAAGGAATCAAAGAAGCCATCAAATCTAATCCCTCTGATTTTACAGAAGAGGTCATTAAAACTTAGGGGCATGACATGACTTGCCCATAGTCAAATGGCTAGTAAGTATCATGGCCAACATTTGAATCCAGGTCTTTGTGAGTCTAAACCCATTATCTACTATGCCATTTTTGCCTCTGGAAGAGTCCAGGTTCTCAGAGCCAGAGGAGGACTCTAAGACCATCCAACCCAAACTTTTCAGAATTGAGAATCTCTTTCTACAACATGGTTGACAAGTGTTTATCCATTCTCTATTTGTAAAACTTCAGTGATGGGGAACTCACTACCATACATCCTACTTTGGGTGGGAATATGCGATAGTGTCATATTCCTAGTCTCTCTCTCTCTCTCTCTTTTTTAAAGTCCAAGGGTCTCTGTGCATTGAGGCTCAACAGACCTTGGAGAAGGGTAGAGGGTGTAGGGGTGTGTGTGTGTGTGTAGAGGGGCCAGTGCTGGTATATATGTGAACATGATGGAGGAGGGGGACAATGCAGGAGGTTCTGTTGCAGGCAGATGTTCTGAATGCCTCCTTCCTGGCCTGCCAGCCTGCTGTGATAACTCCATTGCACAGCGTTCTTGTTAATTAATCACGCCAGAACTGAGATTTAAAGTGTCATTGGTTTTCTTTTTCTTCTTCTTTTTAAACTCCAGAATAAAGGCCCGGAAGTTCTCATTTGACAGCTTTATTCATCCCCTAGCCTCCCCCAGGAGGTGGGAAGGGGAGGGGGACTTCCTTTCAGGTGGGCACACACCTGGTAGTCAGTATATTAGAGGGGAAAAGAAAACGTACCAGCTTTGGATTCCAAAGGCCTGGGTTTGAATTCTATCATCTGATGATTATGATCTATGTGACCTCCAGTAAATCACTGGACTGTCCCTGGGCCTCAGCTTCTTCATCTGTAAAATGAAAGGAATGGACTCTAGGATCTCTGAAGTTCCTTCTAGCTTCTCATGGTTCTATCATCCCAGATTGTCATGTTTTTCCTAGGATGCCCAGAACCTTCCAGGGGAGGATGACTGATCACATCAGCAAATGACCATTCAGTGTCCTCTTTTTCAGAAAGCTCTAATCTAAGATCAGCCTGCTCTGACTTGAGGCCATTCTCTATACTCCCCCAGATCCATTTTTTTTTCCTATTCTTAGGAAAAATCAGCAGGGTTCAAATGAAAATATTGCTAGGTTTGGAGGCTGAAGACTGGCTTTGGATCCTGGCTTGTTGACATCTTAGTTGTGCATGCCTGGACTGATCCCTCCACCACTCTGGGCCTCATTGTTCTTCTTTGGAACATCAAGGATCAGACTAGATCATCCCTAAGGTCACCCCTGACTCTAAATCTGGGATGGATGGTTAGATAGATAGATAGATAGATAGATAGATAGATAGATAGATAGATAGGCAGATACATACATGCACGTATACATATATAGATACAGAGATACATACATGGATAGATAGACATAGATAGACAGATATAGACAGATGAATAAAGGCATAGGTGGATAGACAGACAAGAAGAAAGAAAGAAAGAAAGAAAGAAAGAAAGAAAGAAAGAAAGAAAGAAAGAAAGAAAGAAAGAAAGAAAGAAAGAAAGGAAGGAAGGAAGGAAGGAAGGAAGGAAGGAAGGAAGGAAGGAAAAGAAAGAAAGGAAGGAAGGAAGAGATAGAAAGAGATAAATAGACAGAAAGAGTGGATGAATAGTGAAAATGGATGGATGGATAGAATAGATAAATAGATTGATTGATTGATAGAGACTTAGAGACATAAATAGATATAGAGAGATGGATAAATGGATGGGTGGATAGACAAATGGACAGATAGTTCAACAGCCAGTTAGATGGATAGATCAATAGATGGAGGGATGAACAAATAGGCAGACAGTGAAACAAAAAGATAGAACATTATGTGCTTACTATATACTATGCTAAGCAATAGGAATACAGGCAGAGAGAAAGATTAGCCCCTACCTTCAGGAAGTCTACATTTTAATGGGGTAAAACAATACACCAAAGGAAGCTGTAAATGCAGATGGGGGGATGGAAGAGAATGTATACTCTTGTGGAGTAAAGACTGCTGGTGAGAAGATAGAAAATCCAGAGTCAGGAGTGGTGTGAGTAGAGAAATGATCCTGTGTGACCTTGGTCAAGTCCCTTCGCCCCTGTAGCCCTCAGTTTTTTCCCAGTAACAGGAGGGCACTGGATCAGATGACCTGCAGCGTCTTCAAATACTAAATCTGAGACTCAATGAAATGAGGAACAATGGGCCTCTGTATTTCACATGGGTGGTTCATGGCTTCCCATGCAGACGAGCGTTGAGCTCTGCTCTTGGTGTTCAGACACAGCTGTGTTTGCTCAAAAGGTCATCTTCCTGCCTCTTTCTCTTAGAACAAGAAGAACAAAATTGCCCCTTTTCTCTGGGCTGTGCTTTAATAAGCCCCATACCATGACTCAACCATCAGGTTTAGAAATGCCTCGCCTTGAATTAAACCTGCCATTGATAGCCCGCCAGTGACGTCCAAGGACAACGCCTTCCCTCCTCTCAGGGGGTGGATGCCTTTCCCTGACCTTCTCCTCCTGGGCCTCGCATGAGGAAGGGGGATAGAGGGGGGGGACATCTATAGAGTACAATACAATAGAATACAATACAGAAAACTCTTATCAGAAAGCACGGCCTTGACCAAAAGATCTTGTCTTTATCCCCCCACACCACATCTTGCCCCCAGCTCAGCAGGAGAATGTGGAATCTTGAACTAGAATGTCTAGAAATACTCTAACCCTCCACATTTGATAGATGAAGAAACTGAGGATCAGGGAAATCATAGTCATGAACTCTGATTTAAAGCTGCAAGGACCTTCAGAGTTCTTCTAGTCCTTTACAGAAAAGGAAACTGAGGACCTAAGCAAACATGTTGTTGTTCATTTGTTTTTTAGTCATGTTCAATTGAGTCTTTGTGACCCCATTTGGCAGAGACATTGGGATGGTTTGCTACTTCCTTCTCTAACGTGTCTCCATTTTACAGTCAAGGAAACTGAGGCAAACAGGGTTAAGTGACTAGCCCAGAGTCCTATAGCTAGTAAATGTCTGGGGCTGTTTTTAAATTCAGGTCTTCCTGACTCCATGCCTGGTGCTTTATATACTGTGCCATCTAGCCATCGAGAAGCAGTCATAGGATCAGAGATTTCAAGATGGAAGGGATCTCAGAATCCATCTACTCTGTGCCCATGGAGATGGACCCTACAGAGAGCAAACATCAGAATAGATATTTGAACCCTGACCTTCTGACTCCAACGCCAACATTTTTTCCCCATTCAAATGAGAGCTCCTTGAGAGCAGGGATTGTTTTCCATTTTTCTTTATATCCCTTCACACAGAGACCCACACATAGCAAATTCTCCTTAACTGCCTGTTGGTTGATGGATGGATTGATTGTTACCATGCAGAGGATCCTTTCAGGGTGTCTGGTTTTAGAGCAAAGACTTTAGAGACCATTTAGTGCAAACCCTTTTATTTTACAGAGGAGGAGCCTTAGAGAAAAGTGGCTTATCCCAAGTCACATAGCAAATGTCCAGAGATGGCATTCAAACCCACATTCTCTCACTCTAGACCCGAAGCTCATTTTCTCCTGCAGAGATGCCAAGGCTTTGCAGCTTTGAGATTTCTCCTATTTAAATGCAAGCCCTGTGGAGACCTGGATGTGCCCAGGAAGGGAGCCCAGGGTGTTGCCCTAGGTCTGAAGCAGGAGAGGGGGCAGAGAGAAAGGGAGGACAGTGACAACATCAAGCTTTGATGACTTCACATTTGACCTGGGAAAGGATCACCTTGGGGTCCAGCCTGGAAAAGGCTGGCTTGGGGCCCCTCTCTTGCTCTTGCTGGACTGAGGTTTCTGGGGTGTCCAAAAGAGCCCTGAGAGGTGCCAGACAAGGACTGGAGGTGGTGGTGCAAAGAGAATACAGTGCTTTGCACCTGTTGGGGATCTGCTGACTGAATGAATGAACAAATGGGAAAGAAAAGAGGGCTCCAAAGAGTTCATGGAATCTTGACATGAAATGAATGGCATGCAAATGATATGCAAATTGATGCAAATGAATCCCTCTCCTCAGAGGGAGCTCAGAAAGAGGAATACAGTGTGGGCTGAGCAACTGGTCCTTTGGGGACTTTAATAATAATAATAATAATAATAATAATAATAATAATAATAATAATAGCTAATGTTTATATGGCACCTACTGTGTGCCAGGCACTGTGATAAGCACTTTACATATATTATCTCTTTGAATCCTCAAAACAACCTAAAGAGGAAGGTGTTATTATTATTATTATTATTATATATTATGTATGTTATTCTAATATATTATTTTATTTATTATTTTTACCAAGACATAAGGTTATCAATAAAGATATCAATTGGGATGCAGACTCTAAATGATCACCCTAATGCAAATATTAATAATATGGAAATAGGTCTTGATCAGTGACACATGTATAACCCAGTGGAATTGTGTGTTGGCTATAGGAGGGGGAGGGAAGAAGGGAGGGAAAGAAATGAATTGGAACAATTTTCTTAATTAATCAATTAAATAAAATTAAAAAAATAATGATAATAATTGCCTGCCAAATATTAGAAATAAAAAGAAAGGAGCAGGTTAGTCATCCTGCATCCATTTCTATATGAAAGCCATCTAATACAAAGATGCCTCGAGGTCTAAAGACAGCAGTGTGTTACAGTAGGAAGTGCTGAACTTGTCACCAGATCTGAGTTCAAATCACAATTTTGTTCCTGTCTGTGTGGCCTGAGGCAAGTCACTGAACTTCCCTGTGGACCTATTTCTTTTCCTATAGAAAAGAGAGTAGGTGGCCTTGAAAGTCTCCTTCCTCCTCTCAATCTAGGATCCTAGATGAAAAGGGAAGAGAATAATAATAGAAACTCTCACAGTTCTCTAGCTTTTTAAGCTACTCAAGCATCTTCCTAGTGAAAGCCCTAAGAAATAGACAGTATAATAATTATTGCCTCCATTTTTTTTATTATTTTTTTTATTTTAAACCCTTAACTTCTGTGTATTGACTTATAGGTGGAAGAGTGGTAAGGGTAGGCAATGGGGGTCAAGTGACTTGTCCAGGGTCACACAGCTGGGAAGTGGCTGAGGCCGGGTTTGAACCTAGGACCTCCCATCTCTAGGCCTGACTCTCAATCCACTGAGCTACCCAGCTGCCCCCAATTGCCTCCATTTTATAGATGAAGAAACTCAGATCCCAAGAAGTAATAGTCTTGCCCACTGTAACATAGCTGAAAGAGGATTTGAACCTTGCTCCAAGTCTAATAGTCTTTCTATAGCAGTGGTTCCCAAACTTTTTTGGCCTACCGCCCCCTTTCCAGAAAAAATACTACTTAGCCCCCTGGAAATTAATTTTTTTAAATGTTAATAGCAATTAATAGGAAAGTTAAATGCACCTGTGGCCATCACCACTCCCTGGATCACTGCAGCACCCACCAGGGGGCGGTGGCGCCCACTTTGGGAATCACCATTTTATTGCATTCTAGCTACACCCAAAATGTGTATGGGTTCATAGGATCCCCACCCTAATACCTCCATCCCCATCTGCCCAATTCCTTATCTTCCAGATGATGCCCCCAAGCAAGCCTTTGCCCTCAGCATCCCGAGAGATGACATTGCTGGGAGTTGGGGATGAGGGGGATTGGGAGGAATAGGCAGCTGCCTCAGTTCTAGAGAGAACACTCTGTGGCTGCTTCCCCTTGGCAGAGGATGGATGCCCGGCAGCTGAGTGATGGCTCCGGGAAACGCTTGGCAGCTCATTCTCTTCATTGTGGTTCAATAGCTGCCAGCGATGGGCTGTGTCTGTCCTTAGGGGCAGCCTTACAGGAAGGCAGGCTAAGTTTTTAGTTAGAGGGAGACCTGTTATGGGTAGCAGAGTGAACCCCATGGCAAAATTCTCCTAGGGTCCAACCTTCTTGTTGAGCACTAACATTCTACCATTAGAGATTCTCTCCTTTGGATCTTGAATGCATTTTTATGGTCTCCCAGAATCCCTTCCTATAAGGTGCTGAGGGAGGAAGAATGTCTTAAAATGACAGAATCCTTGACTATCAAAATGGGGAGAGATATTAGAAGAGAGAGACTCCAAGTTGAGAGGGTCCTTAGATAGAGAATGGTGGAGCAGTGAGGGGTCTAAGAACCCAAAATGTCAGAGCTGGGAAGAACCTTAGGAGAGAAAAATCTCAGAGCTGGGAGGGCCCTTAGAACCCAGAATATCACTACTGAGAAGGATCTTAGAACCCAGAATTCCAGCTACAGCAGAGAGAGGTCTTAGGGTGAATCTAATTCTCTCATTTTTACAGAAAAGATGAAGTACAGGGACTTGGCCAAGGCCACACAAGACAATGGTACTTGAGGACACACTGTGCCAGCTGCCCAGTTTCCAAAGCCTTGCCTATGGTTCCTGGATGTCCTCCCCCCCAATGTCTCCTTCATGAAACCCAGAAAATTAGAACAAAGGAAGCCTCCAAACCTTTGTCACAAAATCCCCTGGTACAGTGGAACAGAAGGGTGTTCCAAGTGCTGCTTCCTTGAAAAGACTCGGGCTGACTCACTGTTAATTGGCCTCCCCTCTTCTTTTCTCTTCTCTTCTTCTCTTTTCTTTTTTTTTACCTCTAAAGAAAAAATAAATATTTGGGTGAATAGCATTAGATTTATGTAGCCCACACATGGTTTTGTGCCTGATGCTGCCAGGAGGTTGGAGGGGGAGGGAAGGTCAGGAGAGAGGCCCAGGAACAAAGGGGAGATGAAGGGGTGAGGATGAGTTGGGGAGGCTGAAGCAGGGCTCCCCCCATACATCCCCTTAACTTTCATGGACTGAACTCCCAGTATGTGAATTAGGTCTTGCCAATTCCCCCAAAAGATGGCACCTAGGTTTTGGTTTTCCCAAGAGCCACTTTGTGAACACTCAGAACAGAGAAGGAGGCACGCTCAGGGTGGGTCTGAGTTGATGCTACTCAGAAGAGACGAGTCATGGTTGGTTGGACATTACTTTTTTCCCTACCATGTCAGGGTAGAGGAATTCAAGGTTTGGCAAAGGATCCAATGACAGAGAAGGGTCGGAACTAAAGGAGAAAGGGTGACAGAGAGCTAATTTAGTGTCAGTGGCCTTTCTGTCACAGCTAGGACTCATTATGACCTTGTTGCACTAACTCAGGATCCCTCCCAGAGTCCCACTGACCCTTCACTTGACCTGAGGCATATGCCAACCTGGTGGTCCCCATTGGTGGTTTAGGCCAAAAGTGTCAGTGTCCATGACCCACAGGCTGAAAGAGGCCCACAAAACTCTTTGTGGCTTGAATCAAATCGAATGTAATTGGAAAACACTTAACTCAGCAAACAAAATACAGCATGTCTACTTAATTTGTGACTTTCTTTGTCAACATGAAGCCTGCAGGGATCCATTTTTATTTAAGTTCAAAAACCCTGGTTTGGGTAGCCTCTGTCTTTAGTCCATGAGGGAGGTCATAGAACCACTGAATCCTAGAATGTCCTAATGGAAAGAGACCTCAATGGGCATCTAGCTCAATTCTCACCTGATTGGGCATCTCCATTGCAACACATTAGACAAGTGATCATTCAGCCTTTGCTTGAAGACCTTCACTGAGAGGGAGCTCATGCCCTCCCCCCTCCCCAAGGCAGATCATTCTACTTAGAGCCCAGAGCTCTAATTGTTTGGAAGTTCTTGCTATCAGTACTAAATTTGGGGCACCTAGGCTGTACAGTGTATAAAGCACCAGACTTAGAGTCAGGAGAACTTGGGTTCAAATCTGACTTTAGATACAACCTAGCTATGTGACCCTGGACAAGTCACTTAACCCTATTTGAATAGTCCTTGTCCTAGGGTTGTTAATAAGAAAGAAAGTAAGAGTCTAAAAAAAAAGACTAAGTTTATCTCCTTCTGATCTTACCCTTCTTCTTCCTCTTCCCCTTCTCCTTTGCTACCTCCTTCCCTTATCTTCTCTACCTCCCCTCCTCCATATTTGTGTAGGACTTAATGAGGACAACCAGCAGCTTCAGCCCTTCTGTGCCTCAGAATTCCTTATGCTCTAGTGATCCCCCAGCCTCAGCCTCCCCAGCAATAGAAACTACAAATGTGGGGTGAGAGAAAGCATGGAGCCAAGGATACTGATTTAACCCAATTTTCTAATGTCACAATAATTACAAGTGAGCATGAACTTTCTTAATTGCCTCAGGGGGAACTAGCAGGCCTTGAACCTAGGGCAATAAAGGGAAAAGAAATGCATTAGGAGGTCTGACAATTGTAGGGTCTCAATATTTATTGAGCCCCTACTCTGCCGAAGGCTCTGTGAGAGAGAAGGACATATAAAGGGATAATGTGTAGTCTCTGCATGTGACTTAACTATAGGATCACCACATTTGGAGTCCAAAAACCTGAGTTCAAATCCCAGTTCAGTTTTTCTACCTTTGTGATCCTAGGTAATCTCTTTTGTCCTTAGTTTTCTCCTCTGTAGAATGGGGGAAGGGGATTTCAATGGTCTCTAAGATGCCTTTAGCTCTGAATCTAAAGTGTTATTTATAGTTTGGGTGGAAGACAGAAGAAAAGAATTAAGGCTTTAAGTGCCAAATGAAGATGTAGACTTTGGCTAATCCACTATATATTAGGTGCTGACTAAATTCCCATCACTTTTCAAGGTGCTCTAGAGACAATGCCATCACCCCTGCCCTCAATGAACTTGTGTCAGAGAAGGGTGATGATTGTAGATGGATAAGCAACTACAAATGTGTGTTTGTGGTTGCGTGTGAATTTATTAAGTAACTATTATATGTTATACATTGTACTAAATGCTGGGGATACAAAGACAAAAATAATGAAATAATTCCTGCCCTTGAGGAGCTCAGATTCTTTTTTGAATAATATTTTATTTTTTCTTTAATTGAATATAAAAACAACTTTTAACCTTAGGTTTTTTTTTCAAAAATTTGAACCAAATTCTCCCCTTTCCTACCTTCTTCCCCAACCCCTCTCTGAGATGGCAAACAACCTGATACCCATTTTACATGTGCAATAATGTAAACTATTTTGAGGAACTTACATCCTAATGGATCAAATGGCATTTGTACTCAAAAGTAAATACAAAATGAAGACAAAGAAAATATGAAGTCATCTGAGGGGTGTAGAGAGTTTGGGGTTGGGGAGAGTATCCAGCTTCACTTCATGTAGGACGCAGCATTGGAACTGAATTCTGAAGGAAACTAGGAATTCCAAGAAGCAGATGGAAGAACATTCCAGGCAATGCAGAGAGCCTGGGGAAAGGTACTGGACTCACCATGAAAGTAGATACTTGCCTGTGACAAAATAGGCCAATTTCCCTGGAACTGTGTGTAGGAAGAGTGGATCCTATCTATCCTTCAAAGGCTAATGTTACCTTCTTCAGAAACTCTTCCCTGATCTGGAAGATGAAATGACATCTATGAGGAACCTCAAGAAGGTCATTTTGGCCGGACCAGTGAGTACATGAAGGGGAGTAAATATAAAATAATGTGGAACATGGAGTGGGTGAGAGGTGGGGTGGGCAAACTAGAGTAATCAGATAGAACTCTGAGGCTTTGGGGGCTTGAAATGAAACTTGAACTTCAAGGAGTCTAGGGACCATCCTGGGAGGAAGTAAGAAGAGATCATTCTAGAGCTGGAGAACAGTAGAGGTTGCAAGAACTCAGAGAAAGAAGGGGTGCTGTGACATGTGGCTTCTCAGGGGAGACTTTCTAGAAGAGGTGACATTGGTTGGGTCCTTGAAGGATGGGAAAGATCTATTGTTCCTATAGACAGCTCCATGTAGCTTTCTTGTTGAGCCCATAAAGTTCAAAAGAAATCTTCCCCTCCCTTCTTGCCTTCATACCCTCCCCACCATGAAATGTTCCTGGTTTCCAGCAGACAGATGTGTGTGCATCTGGCAATCCTTTGTGGGGCCAAGCAGATGGGGGTCACTGACCCTAATGTCTCTGGGAGATGCTTATTTTTGGAAAGCCAAAGCTTTGGGCAGCAAGGGTTTGGCCAGGCTCAGCCATGACTGCAGAAAGATTTGGCCAAAGAAGGGTTTGGCCAGGAAAGGACTTGGCCAAGATAGGGCCGACCCAGATCTAAGACTCAGCTTATATTTGGGCCTAAAGCATTTTTCTTATAAGAAAAAAAAAAGACCTAGGGGGAGGTTTGGATATATCAATGTTTGCAGCATAAACTAATATCAGGAAATAAGCCAGATGCTGTGTCAGCAGGGGGGAGATTGGGAATGAGGAGAAAACAAGTCAGCAGGAGACAGTGAACAGAGAGCTAAAAGGGCAGAGCTGCTGCCCAAAGATTGAATAAAGGTGGAGGAGAGGAGAGATTCTTTTCGTCCCTGAGAAATGGCCTCAAGGAGAGAATAATGGAGAAGTCTAGAGAAACTCATCAGAAATCCTTCTCTCCTCCTGGATAAAGCATCACATTTCTCATTTTTGTGGGATGGTGGGCTGGGGTCCAGTATCATCATCACACTCCTTGAGGCTTTTCAGAACTCTGGCCAGCTCCTCTCATTGGGACTGGCCCAAGCCAAGTCTGGCCAGTTCTGTGAACATCAGCCATTGTTAGGGCTCTGAATGGTATCAAACACAGCTCACTGTGTGAGGTCCTCAAGGAGAATCTCAAGATTCCAGAGGTTGCATAGTATGGCCCTCTCTACTTGACAGTCAATCAACATGTATTTTAAGTGCTTACTCTAAGCCATGAAATTATGTTCAGTGCTGGAGATTCAAAGTTAAAGGGAAAGCAATCCCTTCCCTCAAGGGGCTTACCTTTGAGTGAGGGAGCAACAGGTGCATACATAATGCATGAAAAGTAGATGCAAGGTATTTTGGAGGGCTGTTGGCAGCTGGTAGGGAGCTGGAGGGCATCAGATCTAGGGCCTCCTTTAGAAACGAAAGTTTGAATTGAGTCTCAAAGGCAACCAGAGAGTTGAAGAGACAGATGTGAGGGTCCTCTGACTCTGTCACTCTGTTTTTCCTCTGTCTATGTCTCTGTCTCTGTCAATCAAAAAGCAGGCAAAAATGCTTTATAAAGTGTAAGGTAGTATAGACATTATAGATGTGATCTAGTCCCCTGACTCTTGAAAGACTCAGAGATTTTTAGAGCTGGAATGAGCCTTAGAAGTCATCTTATCTCTTATGCCAGTAATGACTGCTTGTTGATCAGACCTCATATGAGGTACCCAATACCCTCTATCCTCCTAGCCACTTTATGCTACAAACTGGCACCCCATTATGCCCTGAACTTTGGAAGAATAGGTGATAGGAGCTTTGATCTGCTGCTCTTCTTGTTCTCTCCTTTACACCCCACTTAACATACACACACACTTCTGGTCCCAGAAGTTACTGCCATGAAGTGTTACTAGCCCATTCCCAAAGAAACAAAGGCAGGGGCCTTTTTCCTGTGTGACACTGAACAAATTACCAAGCCGCTCTGGGCCTCCATTCTCTCATCTGTAAAATGAGGGAGTCAAAACAGATAACTTGGAAGATTCCTTCCCAGCTAGAGATCTATGATGCTCTGATGTCTCTGATCATCCTTCCTTCTGTTTGTCACTGAGGCTTGACTACTTGGCCTGGGGACACAGTCACAAAGGAGGAAACCATACGTAGAGATGATTAATAGCTTGCCTTCCCAAAATAGGGAGATGTTTCTCCAGGAGACAGTGTCATGGTAGGCCAAGTTGACTGAAAGGTGTAGGCAAGGTCATGCCAAGTACAGAAATTGGAGTATCATAGATTTACATCAGAGGAAGGCTAGTTCAATCTGTCCATTTTGCAGATAAGAAAAGGGAAGTTCACAAGTAACTTGGACGTGTGTTCATAGGCCATAAATCTAGAACTAGAAGGAGCTCCAGAGGACAAAAAAAGCCCAACATGCTCATCTTATAGGGGAGGACTGTTAATCAATGTGATGTGTAATGATATTTTGCAAATCAACATGGAGAGCGAGATGATGGACAGTTGTCTGTTTAGAACATGGAATGAGCTGAGTCTGGCAGGAGTTGCCATGTGCCAAGACAGTTAATAGCTCTGGTATATATGGAAGGATTTGAACTGAAATCTCATCTCGATCTGGAGATTGGGTTTGGGAGTGGGAGGTTGGTTTGGGTAAGCCTTAGGTCAACTTGAATTGCCAACAACCTACACTAACCAACTTATAGAATCAGATCTTGTGATAACTTTATACCAAACAACTGTTCCCGATTCATACTCCAACAGCAAACAATAACATCTCACAGCTAAACAACCCAATTTTGGTTGAACTCTGTCTGGCCCTGCCAGGCTGGCCGCTGGCTGTCAGAATTTGATTATTGACAAGCCTGATCATTCCTTCTTCAAGTACCATCTTTCATCATTAGCATAGATTAGGAATCTCCTGTTTCCCTCCTTCCTCAATTAATACCCTGATCCCCTCCTAAGCCTAGTAGCATTCAATTTTTGAAACTTACCTAAACTTGTGTCAGCTTTATCTTAAGGCTTAGTGAGCATATCCTTGGGACATTTGAGGGAAAGGAGAGTAATATCAGTCAAACAAGATCTAATCCACAGTCAAACTCTAGAGTTATCTTTACTAGGCCAGATTGTTCAGTTAGAAGTGTCTGTATAATTCTAACCACAGATTCTTCATTTTAGCTGACCAGTCGGGGACACTGTTATTCTGAAGTTGAGTTCAGCAGATTCATTACCAACATTTTGTGGGCCCTTCGTGGTTTACTATCACAATTTAAGTGTTTACACTTAGATATTACCTACACACGCTCAGCTTCACCTCCTCATAACATCAGGTCTATATTTTATAACAGATGAAAGGACCCCAGTTAGGATACCTGGGTTTTAATCCTTCCTCTGCAACTGAGATCAGAAAGATGCTAAGATTTAGAGCTAGCAGGGACCTTCGAGATAATAAAGAGCGACCCTCTCTCATGGAGCTTGTGACTTGTCTAAGGCCACACAAATAGTAAATGGTGAAACCAGGATCCAAATCGAGGTCTCTGACTTGAAATCCCACACCCCTAACTGTCTCGTGTGGCACCCTCTCCAATGGTGAAGTATGGTATGCCTCCCAAGTTAGGGCTGACACTGCCCCCTCCAAGTCAGGACTATGAAAGACAAGGAAGGGATACAACCAAGGATGTTCCCAGGAAGCATCAAGCATGATAGTCTATAGGCCATTTCAGAAAGACCACAATGGTATGATGAGAGGTTGATCTTAGGTCTTGGTGTATGGTGACATCAACCTCCTCCTGTGCCTTCTTTGTTCATATTTCTTTGCAGAATACAGGCCATATTCTCTTGTTCCATCTCATCCCCTTTGGGCAGAATGTAGAATGGCAGGAACTGAGTCTAGCATATATTGGTATTAATATCATCATCATCATTATTAGGAGTAATAATAATTAACAGTAATATCTTTAAGACTTGCAAAGTGTCACACACATATATTCTCAATGATTTCCATAATAGCCTTGTGGGGTAGATAAGGAACATCTCTTAAATTTCCATTTTCTTGATGAAGAAACAAATGTGAAGTGACCCAGCCAGGGCCACACTGCTGGCAAATGTCTTAGGTAGAAATTAATTCTCTCTCACATTTGTGCCATTTGCAAAGTAAACATTTGGTGCTCCAAAACCCCTGTGAGACTGGCAGGATCAATAATTTGTTGTCCTTGTTTTTATAGACAGGCAAATGGAGAATCAGGAAGCTTGGCAAGGGTCAGTCACTTAGCCAGTAAATGCTGGAGTGAGGGTAGAGGCAGGGCTCCAAAGGGCTTTCTAGCTCTACAATGCCTGGCATTGAGTGACCGACCCCTCAGAATATCTACACCTATGGGTCAATATTGGGAGTAATGGTCAACAGACTGATCAATGTCATGAATGATTGATATAGACTCAGTCAATACATGTTATTTGTGCTGGATGAATATCAAATCTGTTCCTAGCAAATGTGCCCAGTCCATTATAATCTTGCTAATTTAGATTGATTGAATAGCAGTTATATCATGGTGTGGATGAAAGGAGCCTCAATCAGGATGTCTAGGTTGTAATCCTTCCTCTGCAACTGAGGTCAGAAAGATGATAAGATTTAGACCTTAGAGATAATAAAGTGCTACCCTCTTTCATTTTACAGATGAAGAAACTGAGGTCTGATTAGATAAATGATCCTCACAGCATCAGATAGGTGAGAAGTAATGGTCTTCTTCTGTGTGACCTTGGACAAGTTGCTTAACATCTCAGAAGCTGATTTCTGTAAAATCAGGAAGTTAGACTTGATGATACCTAAGATCCATCCCAGTTCTAAATTTATGGTTCTATGATCCCTCCTAGTTCTTTAAAAAAAACCTTTTTCTTTATAAAAATGCTTACCTTCTATCTTAGACTTGATACTAAATATTGACTCCAAGGCAGAAGAGAGGTAAGGGCTAGGCAGTTGGGGTTAAGTGACTTGTCCAGGGTCATACAACTAGGAAGTGTCTGAGACCAGATTTAATCCCAAGACCCCTTGTCTCAACACCCGAGCCACCCAGTTGCCCCTCTTCCTTATAGTTCTAACTCCTATGAATTATAATGGGTGTTTGATGAAATGCCATTTCTTTGAATTTCTTTGTACCTCATAGCTCCAACTGAATGCTAACAACCCCATTATAAAGTCAAGATCTTGCTTTCATAAACCGACCAGACTCATTTATAATCAGAAAGTTCCCAGTTTGTAAACAAACAAGGGCTGTTAATACACCGAAAAATTAGTTTCCTGAGGAAGATTAAATATTCCTTCTGTAATTTTATTCAGGCTATTAATTTTCTTAGAAAATCCCCTCCCCCATCCTCCTTGCCATTGATTGTAAACATAAACTTCAGCCAGATACACTGATCACAGGTTGCTTGTGAGGAGTCTAAATGACTCGTTTGACTATAATAGTTAATTAATGGAGCAGCTAGGTGGCTCAATGGATAGAGAGCCAAGCCTGGAGATGGGAGATCCTGAGTTCAAATCTAGATTCAGACACTTTCTAGCTATGTGACCCTGGGCAAGTCACTTGATCCCAATTGTCTAAACCTTATTTCTCTTTTGCTTTGGACTCATTACTTAGTATTGATTCTAGGACAGAAGGTAAGAGTTGATTTTTTAAAAATTAACCTATGTAAAAAGAACCAAACCCTTTTCACCTAATCTTTCAATAAGCATCCTAAGAGGTTCCTTGCCTGTGGTTTTTTGCCAACCAGCTCTGATTAGTTCAGGAGTGACTATGACCCATGAATCATATACTCTGGGAACGAATGGTGTTGGACCTGACTTCAAACATGGTTTCAGAAACTTCTTAGCTGTGTGATCCTGGGAAAGTCATTTCACTGTTTGCCTCAGTTTACTCATCTGTAAAATGAGCTGGAGAAGGAAATGGCAAACCACTCCAGTATCTGCCAAGAAAACCCCTAATGGGGGCATGAAGAGTCAGCCACAACTAAACAACAACAATAAAATAACAAATGCTTTTGCACCATATCCTGGCTATAATACCCTTCCTCTGTGGGCACAGACATAAGAATAGATGCTGGACCTATAATTTTTTGGTATTCGAAACTTTCTCTCCCTCTTAGAGTGTTTCCTAGAGCAGTAAGTCAAGTGACTTGCATAGGGTGACATAGCTGTATGAGTCAGGGACAGGATTTGAACCCAGGTCTTCCTGGCTCTGAGGATGGCTCTCTCCCCACCCTTCCAGTCCCCTCTCATGTTGCTGTACTGGAGATAAAACTACAATTTGGCACAGGTGTGCTGACACACTCAGTCCATACTTGATACATGCCAACTATAGACAGGGCTCCTTTGTAGCCTATTTCAGCAACTCATTATAGAATAGTAGACTCAGAGCTGGAAGGGACCTTAGAGACCAACCCCTACATGAGAAAACATTGTCAGGGAGCTTGTATAAGCTCACACAGGAAGTCAGTATGAGAGGTAAGATTTGAACCAGAGTGTTTTGACTCCAGAAGCAGCTAGCTGTTGCAATGGATGGAGCCCTTGGTCCAAGAGGGAAGAAAATTTGAATTTGAATCCAGCCTCAGATGCTTACTAGCTATATGACTCTGGACAAGTCACTTAATTTTTGCTGCCTCAGTTTCTTCATCTGTAAAATGAGGATAATAGTAGCATAACTCACAGGGTGATTGTGAGGATCAAGTGAGATGTTATTTGTAAAGTGCTTAGCACATAGTAAGCATCTAATAAATGTTTGTTTTCTTCTTTCCTCTCTCTTCTTCTCTCCTTCCTCCCTCCCTCCCTCCCTCCCTTTTTCTTCCTTCTCTCCCTCCATCCTCCTCTTTTATCTGTGCCACTCTGCTCCCTTGGAGAGGGGGGTCTTAGGGGCCTCAGCTTTCCACACCAGTTACTATATTAGAGCTGTATTCCTGTATATTTACCTTTCAGGAATCTCCACAACAGATACATTCTTCAGCTTAATTTAGTCTCCCTCCCATGCCAATGCACCAATTTTTCAGCTGCTTTTAATCTCGGAGGCTTATGCAGCCATTATCTTCACCGAAGCACAAAAGGTTATTAAATCTTTGAATGTGTATAATGCTCGATAATGTGTATTTTGTCATCTCTCCTGAATTGGAGCAGGAAGGCTCTTAGTGTGGCTTCTCCCCATTAGCTCACATCGCACTTCAAATTATGTTGCAGGATTAGGTGATACCAAGGGTGTTTTGAGTCTTCTTATTAAATGGGCTGCACTGTGCATATATGTGGCCAGACACCAAGTCTCTTTCACATTTCTACTCTATGAAAAGAAACCGCCAGAGTCCACCAATCACTGCCAACTGAGACCGTCCCCCGCCCCGGGGTCCAGGGTTCTGGCCTGGGAGAGGCTAATCTTGCCTTCCTCTGACCATCATGCAGCCCTGAAGTTAATTCCAAAGCTCTATCAGCGCAACTGGCGTGTTTTGTAATGACCGATTCGATTCAATCCAACAAGCACCTTTTATTTGGTTGAGTCTCAGAATCGGATCACCATCGGGAAGTGAGTACTGCAGTACTATTAGAAGCACCTGCCAGGTTGTATCTCCACAGGGGTAGAACAAGAACAGAACCACAGGATTTTTCACTGGAAGGAATCTTAGCCACCGTCTGGCCCAACCCAGATCCAAATCCAACTAGTGACTCTCTAGCCTCTGCTTAAAAACCTCCAACGTGGAGGAGCCCACCACCTCCAGGGGTAACCCATTTTTGCTTTTGGACAGCTCCGATTCTGAAATTTAGTGATGATTGGGCAGTTTTCCTCATGTTGATCCCAAGCGAACTTCTTTGTAACCTCAGCTCCTTACTGTGTCCCTGGCACATAGTAGGCACTTGTTCAGTCATCTTTCAGTTGTACCCAACTCTTCATGACTTTATTTGGGGTTTTCTTGGCAGAGATATTGGAGCGATTTGCCATTTCCTTCTCCAGATAATTTTACAGTTAAGGAAACTGAGGCAAACAGAGTGATGTGATTTTCCCAGGGTCACACAGCTAGTAAGAGTCTGGGGCTCTTTTTGAACTCACAAAGATGAGTCTTCCTGATTCCAGGTCTGGCACTCTACCCACTGCACCACCTAATTGCCCTTAGTAGGCACTTAATAAATGTGGATTGACTGGTTGATGACTTCCATTTCTGCCCTCTAGGGTCAAACAAAATGAGGCAAATTCCTCTTCCGTATAACAGTTCTTCAAATACTTAGCTAACAAGCCCCCCTTGAATCTTTTCTTTTCTTCGCTAAATATCCCAATTTCTATCACAGATCTCTATGTGGTCTGACCTTAAAAGGCTCTTCCTTATCCTTGTTGCCATTTTCTGGATACTCTCCAGCCCTTTTTCGTGTCCTTCCTAAACTGTGCTACCAACAGCTGAAGGCAGCAATCCATATGTATGTAATCTGTCTGGGGCTGCTCATGAATCGTCCTGTTTAGCCAGAGCATGGAATATAGGAAGGAGTAGAGTCTATCAGAAGCCTGGACAGATAGGCTGGAAACAGATTGTGGGTTTCAATGAACACTAGAATTAGGAGTCTTTTCTGTAGACAATAGGGAGCCACTGATATTTCTTGAGTAGAGGAGTTATATGATTCCAGAAGTACATTTAAGAAATGCTTTCACAGAGAAAAAGATGGATTGGAGAGCATAGAGAAGGAATGCAGGGAGACCACAAGGAGACTGTTACCATAGTCTAGATGAGAAGAATGGGGCATCTAGGTGATGTAATGGATAAAATGCAAGGCTTGGAGTCAGGAAGACTCATCTTTGTGAGTTCAAATCTAGCCTCAGATACTTCCTAGCTGCGTGACCCTGATGAGGTCACTTAACTCCAATTGCCTAGGCTTTGTTGTTCTTCTTTCTAGAATTGATACTAAGACGGAAGGTTAGGGGTTTTTAAAAAAATGTAGATTTCTTAAAGTGGAATGAATAGCTTCAGGAGGTAATGAGCTCTTCATCACTGGAGACTTTAAATCTAGGTGAGCCCTCATCCAGAATTTTGGAGAAGGTTTCTGCTTAGGGATGGGTTGGACCAAAGAACTTTGAGGTCCATTTGTTGCTGTTATTCTGTTGTTTCAGTCATTAGTTTCAAAAAACTGTAGAGAAATCAAGAAGGACAAGAACTCAATAAAGACTTTTGAATGTACCACTTAAAAGTTTGTTGGTAGGGGGCAGCTGGGTATCTCAGTAGAGTGAGAGTCAGGCCTAGAGACAGGAGGTCCTAGGTTCAAACCCGGCCTCAGCCACTTCCCAGCTGTGTGACCCTGGGCAAGTCACTTGACCCCCATTGCCCACCCTTGCCAATCTTCCACCTATGAGACAATACACCGAAGTACAAGGGTTTAAAAAAAAATGTCTGTTGGTAATATGGCGAGTTAAGTTTCAAACACCTGGTGAAGTTAAAAGTCATACTATATAATAGACCTGATTAGATTCCGAGTTTCCCTGAGGGCAGGGACTATCTTTTTATTTGTATTTGTATCCTTGGCACTGAACCAGTGCCTGGAACATAGTAGGTGCTTAGAAAAATGTTTATTGACTATTGACTATATAGGATAGTAGCTTGAGGGGATGGCAGCGGGTCCAGTGAAAGATGAGTGATGTAATTTTGTTTGTGGAAGAAGATTAATTTTCTTTACAACACATTTCAGGTGCTTCTTTATACACCAAGCCCTTTTTTTCAGTTTCCACTCATTTCCATTTGTTCTCTCTCTCCCTCCCCCTCTCTTTTCCCTCTCCCTCCCTCTCCTTCTCTCTCTCTCTCTCTCTCTCTCTCTCTCTCTCTGTCTCTCTCTCTGTCTCTCTCTGTCTCTCTCTCTCTCTCTGTCTCTCTCTCTCTCCCCTTCTCCTTCTCCCTCTCCCCCTTTCCCTCCCCCTGT
>NC_058132.1:33376687-33418352 GCF_016433145.1 Gracilinanus agilis
CCCTCTCCCTCTTTCTCTCCCTCCCCCATCTCTGTCTCTCTGTCTCTGACTATCTTGCTCTCTGTTTCTCTCTCCTCTCTCTCTCTTCTCCCTCTCTTTCTCTCTCCCCATCCCTCCCTCCTTCCCTCTTTCTTTCTGTCTCTCTGCCTGTCTGTCTGTCTCTCTCTCCTCCCCATCCTTGTCTGTCTCTCTCCATCTCTGTCTCTCTCCTCTTTCTCTCTAACTCTTATTTATGTCCTAGAATAGATATTAAATATAGGGTTCTAAGGCAGAAGAGTGGTAAGGGTTAGGTAATTGGGGTTAAGTGACTTGTCCAATGTCACACAACTAGGAAGCTTCAGAGGTCACAGGACCTCCTGACTTCAGACCTATCTATGGAACTCTATCCATGGAGACAACTTGCTGCTCTCTGTTTCCCCTGTTGAAATTATTTTTGCATACACTTTGTATTTGTGAGGCACCTCTGGATAGAGAGCTAATCTCTAATCCAAGAAGAGTTGAGTTCAAGTTCTACTTTTGTTATAGTATGGTTGTGTGACACTAAGCAAGTCACAACTTTTCATTGCTTTGGGCAACTGTCTAGTGCTACAGGTTGAAGAGAAGGTACCCATTTGCATTGGCAGAGGGAGATTCTTTGCCAGCCATCAAAGTGATTTTCCTAATGCAGATTCAATAAAATCCTATGACCGTCACCATCATCATCAAATATAAAATTCTGTGTCTGGCTTTAAAGTTCTTCATAACCCAGTCCAGTTCCCCCCCCCCCCACTTTTCCAGTTTTCTTACACCTTATACTCCCCCACCTCACCCCTGTGCCATGCACTAGCCTCTTTGTGGTTCCATGCACAAGACCCCTTCTCTCTTGACTCTGGGCATTTTTGCTGCCCCACCCCATGTCTAGAATGTTCTCCATTCCCATCTCTACCTCCTGGCTTCCCTTTTTTCCTTTAAGTCCCAGCTAAAACCCCACTTTCTACAAGAAGCCTTTGCCTAATCTCCCTTAATTCCAATGCTTTCCCTCTGCTGATTGTTTCCCAATTTATCTGGTGTATATCTTGTTTATACATAGTTATACCTGCCCCTCCATTAGACTGTGAATGCCTTGAAGGCAAGGACTGTCTTTTACCTTTGTTTGTTTGTTTTTTAGGCTCAGCGCAGCAGTGTCTGGCACATAGTAGGCACTTAGGTCTGGCACATAGTAGGCACTTAGGTCTGGGACCTAGTAGGTACTTAATGAATGCTGGTTGAATTAAGCAGAGAGTGGGGGCAGAAAAATCTTTTGAAGAGGTTTTGCAGTTATCCCTGAAGGTGTAGAATGAAAACTTGGAATACTACAGTCACAAATAAAGACATGCAGCTCCAATTCCCTTGCAGCCAAGGCTAGGCAGCTGAGAACATTTCTTTTGTTGGGTTGGAATGTGTCCCTGTCAAATAATGCTGGAAATAAGTGGGTCACAGGCAGGGCTTTTGTGATAAGCCACATCTTGTTCTAACGGTATTTCTGTTTGAC
The DNA here is from genome assembly GCF_016433145.1 of Gracilinanus agilis. Taxonomy (NCBI): domain Eukaryota; kingdom Metazoa; phylum Chordata; class Mammalia; order Didelphimorphia; family Didelphidae; genus Gracilinanus; species Gracilinanus agilis. The sequence goes on from NC_058132.1 coordinate 33,378,198, forward strand.
TCTGTCCTCAGCCTCTTGCAATGAGTCCAGCACATTGTAGGTGCTTTTTAAAGACTGACTCACTGAACTGAATTTTTGACCTTGGGATATTATCCACAAACAACTGGTCAATCAGAAAACATGCATTAAGTGACTTTTATGTGCCAGACACTGTGCGAGGGGCTGGTGATAGAAAACCAAAACTGGACCAGTCCCTGCGCTAAAAGAGCTTGCATTCTGTTGAAAAGGAGAAGCAGCTCAATCCAGGAAAAATATCCCCTGGCTCAGAGGGAAGAAGAGCTGAATTTTACTCCTGATTCTGCTCCTGCTCCTAACTTGCTGTATGACTTTGAGCTTGCCTTTTACCCCGTCTGCGCTTCAGTTTCCCCATCTGTAAAATGAGAGTGATTGGACTAATGATCACTAAGATACCTTTGAGTTCTAATGTCCTATGAATATTCTCTTCCCAATTCCTCCTCCATCCAGCTTCCTCCCAAGCTTATAGGAGTAGGAAATTACCCAAGTATAAGAGAGGAAGAACATGAGAAGGGGGGACTGAGGCACCAAGATGGACTTCATCTACTTCACATTTTGCGTGCCTTGACTATGACAGCAACCTCATTCAGTAATGTGTCCTGAGAGACAACTGTGGGCAAACCCCATTCCAGGCACGATATTTATGTTTGTATATGTGTATATGGGCAGCCAGGTGGTACAATGGATAGAGAACCAGATCTAGACATAGGAAGACCTGAGGTTCAAACCTGCCCAAGACACCTACTAGTTATGTGACCCTGGACAAGTCACTTAACCCAAGTCTTCTGAATTTAGCTTCTGAAATGACCTTCATGAATTCAAATCCAGCCTCAGACACTTACTAGTTATATGACTATGAACAAGTCACTTAACCTTCTTTGCCTCAAGTTTCCTCATCTACCAAATGAACTGGAGAAGGGAATGGCAAACCATTCCAGTATCTTTGCCAAGAAAACCCCAAATAGGATCATGGAGAATCAGACACAACTGAAACAACTGAACAAAAATAACAAAATTATGTATGCAACATGATGAATATGAAAATATGTTTTGTATAACCAATATCAAATTGCTTACTGTTTCAGGGAGGGAGGGAGAGAGGAAGCAAATTTAGAACTCAAAAATATTAGAAAATGAATCCTGGGGCTGCTAGTTGGCTCAGTGGATAGAGAACCAGACCTGGAGACAGGAGGTACTATTTTCAAATCTGGCCTCAGACATTTCCCAGCTGTGTGACCCTGGGCAAGTCACTTAGCCCACATTGCCTAGCCCTTACTGTTCTTCCATGGACCCAATTATCAGTATTGATTTTTAGACATAAGGTAAGGATTTTAAACAGAACAAAACAGAATAAAAGGAAGTGAAAGCTAAAAATTGTTTTACATATGACAGGAAAAGGATAAAACATTACTAAAAGTGCATGGAGAGAGAGAGAGAGAGAGAGAGAGAGAGAGAGAGAGGAGATGGAGAGGGAAAGAAGGAGAAAGTCGGGGAAGAGGGGGATATTGGGAAGAAATAGAGTGGTTCTAATAACTTGTATCTTTTGAGGTTGGCAGAAAATTTTACATGCTTGACTTCATTTAGTCCCCATGATCTGGGGTTGCAATGGAAATAACCTGGGCATCACAGGACCTAACATCAAATTCCAGATCCTTCATTTATTACCTTGTCTCCCTGGACATCACAATGACTCAGAGGGAAAAAAAAATGACTCAGAGGTCCCTGGCCAGCTCTGGGTTTATGATCACTGCACTATGAAATGAATAATGACAATATTATTTATCCCCATTTTGCAGAGGATGAAACTGAAGTCTTATAGCTTACAAGTGGCCTAGCAGGGATTTGAATCAAGTCTCCTGGTTCCAAGCTTCATCCTTTTTCCTCTGTCCAGTATCTATCCTGGGAGACTGGAAAATCTAATTGGGATAGTGAGCTTATTCTACTTTAAGAAAACCCAACACACACAACCATGAACTTAACACCAAAATAATTCAATTTCTGTGCAGTTATTTCCTGTAGGGCTCCATTAAACAGTAGGTAAGCCCTAGGTATTGAAATTGGAATCCATTTATGGAAGTTTGAGTTACCCGACATTTATCAGGAATACACTTGCTACATGGTGGCAGGGACTGGATCGTGGTGGGGGGTTGGGGGAGGCGTAAATTGTGCTTCATGATGGCTGTGAATTCAGAAGTCATCCTTGTCAGTTCAGTCATTTCAGTAATGTCCTATTCTTTGTGACCCCATCTGGGGTTTTCTTGGCAAAGATACTGGTGTGGTTTGCCATTTCCTTCTCCAACTCATTGTACAGATGAGGAAACTGAGGGAAAGAAGGTTAAGTGACTTTTCTGGAGGCACATAACTAGTGTCTGAGGCAGGATTTGAACTCATGAAAGAGGATTCGGAAGATGAATTCAGAAGACTTGGGTTCAAATCCTATCTTGGCAACTTGTTACCTATATGACTTTGAACAAGTCCTTTCCACTCTTTTGTGACAGTAGAAATGAAGAAACTGCCCAACATGACCTCCAAGGAAGGTCCTCTCCAGTTCTAAGTCGATGATCCAATATTGAGGAGGTCTTTAAGGTTCTTTAATCCTATCATCCTAAGTAGGTCCACCTATACCCAACATGTACTACATGGAAAGGGAACTTGAGGAGATGTTCTGCAAATTGCCATTGTATTAGAGAGAGCAGGCACAGCATCTGAGAGGATACTGAATGAAGAGGACACTATAGAATGTGTGGTGGGGTCAGCCTTCTGTGCATGCTCACCTGTCCATTGTATTTCACTGGAGGAGGCATTTTAAGGTATTCTCTTGCATTTCATTTCTGTATTCCAAAGATGAATTCAGCTCTGCAGCTTGCTCTAGCCCTAGCTAAGTTTAGCCTCCTAGCTACGTGCATGTACCTGCTGGATGCCACCCAGGGGCTCTGTGTGTGTGTGTATGTGTGTGTGTATGCATTCACAGGTGTGTGTCTGAATTCTCCCCACAATTCTGCTGGAGTGATAGATGCCCAGGAACCTGCGATGGAGAGAGGAGGGAGGGAAAAGAGACCATCTGGGTTTTTAGGATCAGTACAAATGTTCCAGTAGGAAATGGACTATTGTGGCTATTTGTGACTATTCCTAGAATGAAAAGTCTCTTTCTAAACTCAGCATAAACCAAGTATTTTTAAATGCTGCCCAATTAAGTCATAGCAATGCAAAATGTCCATGCAGTATGGGTCTAGAACAGAAAATGTTAGAGCTGGAAGGGACTTGAGAACTTGGATTGTCAGGTTTAGGTGAGACTTTAGAACAGAGAAAGCAAGGAGAGATCTCAAAACTTGAGCTGTATCTTACAGACCTTGAAGTAAAGAAAAACAGACCTTGGAGAGACCTTTGAATGGAGAATGTCAGATCTATAGAACAAAGAGTGTCAGAACTGGAAGGGACCTTGGCTTATAGGAGAGGCTTTGGAACAAGGAATCTCAGCTGGGAGGGATCTTAGAACACAGAATGTCAGAACTGAGGGTCTTTAGAACAAGGAATATCTAATCTGAGAAAGCCCTTAGAACAGGGAATGTCCAAGCTGGAGAGGACATTAGTTCAACTAATGTTGAGTTCAACTGAGAAGAATTGATTTAAAGATTCACAGTTGAATTTACCTTAGTTCAGTCTCTTCATTTTTTAGATGAAGGAACTGAAATCCAGAATGGGGAATAGAATTGCTGAGTCCATATAATGAGAGTTGGCAGTGTATGGATTTGAATTCATATCCCTTTCCTCCAAGCTCAAGGCTCTTTCCTCTGCTCCTTTCTATGTGGTGCTTTTGAATTCCCCCTTTCTATGTTCACCTCAAATGAGATATCCTAGGAATGTCCAACAGAGGTGGTCATAGGGGACTCATCCATGAATTATTGAGCATGAGCTGGGCCAGCTGCAGGATCCAGTGTCCCAGCTATACATACTGACTAGGAGAGAAACTTAGAATTTCCATCCAAAGTATGGAGCCATTTTATCCCAAGAAACCCTGCCTGTTTGGTTTCTCTAGGTATTAGGGGGCAAATTTCCTTGGCTAAACCCATTCTGGGCTAAGCCCAGAATTCATCTTTGGGAAGTGGGAAGAAGTAATCTCCTTGCCATTTATCAGTTTCATCCCAGACTTGGCAGCCAAGGGTGAACTGGAGACTTTCTGAGTCTTTAAATCAATTCTTCTCTCAGAAATGAGACACCTAAATGCGATGTCCTATTGTTCTCTGCCTAGGCTCCAGCCAAGCTCCTCTATTCCCAAAAGTATCTTCTGGAGGTTTTGTAGGATACCTTTTCCAGGAAGTCTTCTTGGATTAAACCCACAAATCTTGCTCACTTTTCCCTTTATTCTGCCTCTCTTCCCTAGGATTAATTTGGGACTGGGTAAATAATGATCTTGTGTTTCTATATCCCTTTGTTTTCTAGCTCTCTCTCTAAGGTTCTCATTTTTCTCATAACATCCCTTTCTATTATATCTTAGGATCACAGATTAAGGACTGGAAAGGATCCTAGTACTTATCAATCCAACTCCCTCAAATTACATATGAGTAAACTGAGGCATAGAGAATTTAAGTGAATTGTCTATGGCCACACAGCTAGTCAGTGTCTGTGTCTGAATCTGGATTCGAACTCATATCTACTTGACTCCAAACCTAATTCATGAAAACTTATCTTCCTGAGTTCAAATCCAGCCTCAAACACATACTGGTGTGTGACCCTAGGCAAGACTAACCCCATCAACTTCCTCATTTGTAAAATGAGCTAGAGAAGGAAATGTTGAACTATTTTAGTAACTTTGCCAAGAAAATCCCAAGTAGGGTTACAAAGAGGCAGTCATGACTGAAAAATGGCTGAACAAAGAGGGAACTGGGATTTGAACACAAGTCTTCTGACTCCAAGACTATTGCTCTTTCTTTTCCATTACCTTGCCTTTTTTCAACTATTTGATTGTTGACTTTGAAAGCATTCAAATTACTTTGATAGATATGTGGGAGTGTCCTCCCTGCCCTTAGGTTCAGAATAGCAGTTCCCTCATCTGTGCAGTGATGGTGTTGGATTAGACGACCTTTGAGGTCTCTTCCAGGCCTAGCTTTGTGCTTCTATGAGCAAAGCCTGTCTCTGAGACTATCTTAAAAGGAAAAATCAGACAATGATGGGAGTTACAGGGAGGCAGATTTCCTAAGGACTTGCAAGGAAGGACTTCCTAACTATTGGAGCTGTCCAAGGTGGAATGCTCTGCTTTAGTGGTTGTGAACTCTGTTGTTGTAAGAGTCAAGCTAGATGAGTGAGCATTTGTCTAGGATACTGTAGAAAGTGTTTCTATAATGGTAACAACAGGGAATGGTTAGCATAGATGTCCTATAATGTTCCTTCCAGCTCTGACTCTATGGCTCTGGTCCTAGGTATCATGACCCCATGGCAAAGGACTTGGGAGCCCATCCATAAGTGCTATGTCTAATAGGGCTTCTCACTCATTGGGTGTCAGTGTGTCCAAGAAGACCTGAGCCCTGGGGTTCTTACACCCTGGAGATGCTCTGGAGATTCTAGAGCCTATGGTGGAGGGATGAGGGTGGGAACATTGAAGAAGGTATTCAGTTCCCACAGCATTCTCTCTGTTCCTTACAGCCCTGGGGTCAGGCTTCTCTGGCTGCTTTGAACATAATGGACCCCCCTGACCTGCTGTAATGTTTAGTCAATCATTCAGACCATCTCTAGGCAGCTGGCAGGAGAATGTAGGTCACTTTGGTGCAGTGAGAGAAAAAAAATGCTGTCTCTCTTCCAAGCTCTGGGCCAGGCTCTCTCATGCTGTCATTTCCTAGGCAGAGCCAAACACTGCTCTGATGCATCTTCCTTCCTTCCTTCCTTCCTTCCTTCCTTCCTTCCTTCCTTCCTTCCTTCCTTCCTACCTAACTTTTTCATTGACTAAGCATTCATTAAGTTCCTTACATATGTGCCAGGCACTATTCTAGAAATTGGTAATATAAAGAAAGAAATGACATAGTCCTTGTTTTCAGGGCATTTATATTCTATTATATTCTATGGGGAGATGGAAAAGATATAATCATCTATCTCTTTTATGATGATGATAGTAATAGTTAGCATTTATAAAGCACTTACTATGTACCAGGTCCTGTGCTAAGCACTTTACAATTATTCTCATTTGATTCTCAAAATAACCTGGGAATTAAGTGCTATTATTATTTATATAAGTGCTATCCCTATTTTATAGACAAGGAAACTGAGGCAAATAAAGGTTAAGTGATTTGTCCAGTATCACATAACTAGCAAGTATCTCAGGCTGAATTTGAACTCATATTTTCCTGATTCTAGGCCCTAGCCACTGTGCCCCTTTGCTGTCTTAGCACACCTATGAATCTGCTTGAACCCAGAATCAAGGACTTCAATAATATGCAACTAATGCTGGGTAATGGGTCATCCTGAGTGTTGCAGGAAGGATTCTTGTTAGATTCAGGTTAAACTAAATGCCTTCTGAGGTCCCTTCCAAGTCTAGGAACATAGTACTCCTCAAACATTTGTGCTGGAGGGAGGGGAAGGGTATATTTCCCCTCTTTCCCATGGAAAATGTATCTTGTCCTGCCATACCTCAGGATGGGCACAATCCCTGAATGGCCTCAATGGCATTCAGTCAAGTTTACTCATTGTGACTCATTTTGCTAATGACTTGGTAACTTGTAATTACTTCTTGAAAGTGATTATACATGAAAGGAAAAAGAAGGCTCTCTAAGTTCAGGAGAGATTTCCAGACAGGAAATCATCAGGAGAGATGAATGGGTAAGGAATTTAATCCAGGGACATTGTGTCAATTATCAGCCACCACAGTCCATCATCAGTTGTGAGATGTTTGAAAAGATTCAATTTTGTTTTGGTGATTAATAGGCTAACAGAGAGAAGAAACCTTTCCTCTTTCTTTCTTTCATTCCATTCCATTCTCCTCTCTCCCTTCTTTTCTCTTTCCCCCTTATTCCTTCTCCTTTCTGCCTTCCTTCTTAGCTTCTTTATATAGCTTCTTTTTGTTTGTCTCCTCTCTTCTCTTTTCCTCAGGGTCTTCAAAATACTGCCAATTAAGTCAGAGAAACACCAAATGTCTGCACCGGTGTGGGTATAGAACAGAAAATAGCAGAGCTCAGAGGGATTTTAAAACATGGGACATCAGGATTAGGAGGGACTTTAGACCCTGGAATATCAGGATTAGGAGGGACTTTATCGCAGAGAATATCAGGAAGAAATCTTAAACCAAGGAATTCCAGAGCTATAAGAGACCTTCGAGTAGAGAGCATAAGATTTTGGAGAGACCTTAGAATGGAGAATGTCAGATTTGATAGAACAAGGACTGTGAGAACTAGAAGGGACCTTGGCAACTAGGATGTCTGAGCTTCATTCTTCTCTGTGTTCGCCTCTTCTCAACTCTCGTCTCCTCTTTTTCTCCCCTTTTTCCTTCTCTCTCTTTCTTCTTTCCATTCTTCTCTGTCTTCTTCTCTTCTGCCATTCTTACTTCCCTTTCCTTTCCTTCCTCTCCCTTCTTTTCCTTTCTTTCCTGTCCCCTCCCCTGCCTTCTCATCTCCTTCCCCCCACTCTCTGTCCTCTCATCCTCTCTTCCTTCCTCTGTCCTTCCCTCCTGCCTTCTATTTCTGTCCTCTCCCTACTGCACTAATCTCTTTTCACCTCTATTCTTTCCTCTGCTCCCACCCCTCCCCTCAGTTCTCCTTTCTTTTCCTCCCTTCCTCTCCTCTCCCTTCTGCCTTTCTCTCCCCTTTCCTCTGCTAGACTCTCCTCAGATTTCCTCCCCAGCTTGGCCTTGGCATTCAGAGGCTATTGATGCCTGTAGGGAGGAGCCCCGAATCACAATTTCCTCTGCTAGGCTATTTGCTTCCTTGAGATTTGTGTCAAACAAAAAACTATTGCCCAAAGCACAGGCATTTGAAAAAAAATTCTCATATCATAAATGGCTTGGGGAGATACCCATTTCTTCACCCTTTCATGGATGTTGAGGACAGAAGGAGCTTTTCTGGGTTTTTATTGAATTTCAGGGTCAGACTGACTTTGGGGTAGGCCCTTTTTCTACCTGAGGAAGAAGCAGCATCCTTAGTTCTATAGGACATAAGTTGCTAGGTTCTTAGGTCTACAGTTGGAATTTAAGCCTGAATTTTTCAGATGAGAAAATTAAGGAGAAGAATAAATGATTTGCCTGAGGTTATGCAGATAGTTCTAGAGGTAGAATTTGAACCCAGATCCTCAGTTTCCAAAGCTAGTCCTCTCTACTGTACCAGCCAGTTCATCAGTCCTGCCAAAGTTTTATCCCCTTAGGGAGCAAGAAGTCCAAGCCTCTGAAGAACCTGATCTTTCTCTACTCTGCCTCCTCATATCCACTCACCAAAATAGAAAATCTATCAACCTTCAAAGTGTTGCACTGGGACAGTTAAGTCTCTCAGTGCATTGAGAGCCAGGGCTGGAGACAGGAGGTGCTGAGTTTGAATTTGGCCTCAGACATTTCCTAGCTGTGTGACCCTGAACAAATCACTTAGCCCCCATTGCCTAGCCCTTACCACTGAGCCTTGGAACAAATACACAGCATTCATTCTAAGAAGGAAGGTGAGGGTTTAAAAAAAGTCTAGCACCAGTCTTAGGAAACCCACTTTGAGTTGCATGCCCAATTCATTAATCTCTGCCCTCCCTAATTTGTTAATATATGCACTTAGTGATATAAATTTTCCCCTTAGAACTGCTTTGGCAGCATCCCATAGGTTTGGGTAAGAAGTCTCATCATTTTCATTGTCTTCAATGAAATTATTAATTGTTTCTATGATTTGTTCTTTCACTAAATTGTTTTGGAGAATCATATTATTTAATTTCCAATTAGTTTTTGGTTTGCCTCTCCATGTATTCTTACTAATAACTATTTTTATTGTATTATGATCTGATAAGGTTGCATTTATTATTTCTGCTTTTTTTGCATTTGTTTGCCATGTTTCTATGCCCTATTACATGGCCTATCTTTGTGAATGTTCCATGTGCTGCTGAAAAGAAGATGTATTCCTTTTTGTCCCTATTTATTTTTCTCCATATATCTATTAACTAATTTTTCTAGGGTTTCATTCACCTCTCTTGTCTCTTATTTATTTTTTGGTTTGATTTATCTAGATCTGATAGGGGAAGTTGAGGTCCCTCACTAGTATAATTTTACTATCTATTTCATCCTTGAGCTCCACTAGATTCTCCTTTAGAAATTTGGAAGCTATACTGTTTGGTGCATACATGTTGAGTACTGATATTTCTTCATTGTTTATGCTGCCTTTTATTAGGATGTAATTACCTTTATTACTTTTTTATTACTTTATTACTTATTATTACTTTATTACTTATTATTATTAATTACCATTATTATTACCTCTAAGAGAAGTAATTAAATCAATACTACCATTCCTGGAAAAGACACCTTAAGTATGCATCAATCACCATTCCCAATGATTTTCTCTATCTAAAACACTCCTTGTTAGTGTTCAATTGTTTTCAGTAATGTCCCATTTCATGATCCCATTTGAAGTTTTCTTGGCAAAGATACTGGAGTGGTTTGCCATTTCCTTCTCCCGCTCATTTTCCAGATGAGGAAACCGAGGTAGACAGAGTAAAGTGACTTGCCCAGGGTCACTTGTCTAATTCTTTGTGACCCCACTTGGGGGTTTCTTAGCGAAGATACTGGAGTGGTTTGCCATTTTCTTCTCCAGCTCTTTTTACAGATGAGGAAATTGAGGCAAACCAGTTGTGTCTGACTCTTTATGGCCCCATTTGAGGTTTTCTTGATAAAGATACTGAAGTGGTTTGCCATTTCCTTCTCCAGCTTATTTTGCAGATGAGGAAACTGAGACAAAGAGGGTGAAGTGACGTGCCCAGGGTCATATAGTAAGTGTCTAAGGCTAGATTTGAACTCAAGAAGATGAGTCTTCCTGATTCCATATCCTACCCACACTCTATCCACTGTATTATCTAGCTGACTTCTCTAGCCTCTGTTCACCCATATATGTGTTATCTTGTGCTATCATAAATTAAGTTCCTTTAGGGCAAGGGCAGTTTTTCTTGCATATATTTGTGTTCCCAGTATAGGCTACTACAGACCTGGCAGATAGTATATATTTAATTGAGAATTTTTCATTCATTCATTTAATGCTTGGTTTTTAAAGCTCTTCATACCCTGGTTCCTCTTGATCTTACCAGTTTTCCGTGTTACTCTGGCCATACTTGCATAGTTGCTATTCTTTACCCAAGATGCCCCATCTCCTGTCTCTCTGCCTAGGATTCTGTCCCTCCTCACCTCTGCCTTTTAGAATTCTTGCCTTCCTTCAAAACTCAGCTCTACTGCAGCTGATCCACCTTTCCCCCAGCCAATGCTTTCCCCTCTAAGGGCTACTTTGAATCTGCATATATCCCATAAATGGGCATTTTCTGCCTGATTAGAATGTGAGCTCCTAGAAGAAAAGGACTCTTTGTTTTTTGAATATATCCTCAGTGGTTAGCTAAGTCCCTGACAGAGGAAACATCTCCCCATTGGCACTACAGCTGTACCCTTCCCATCTGGAACAGCAACTCTGCCATCCCTAGAAACTACCAGAAACCAGGCATAGTGAGTTAAGCCACTCTGCTTTGGAATTCTGCCTTGGGTCTGAGCTGTCCAGATTGGGGAATGACTGAATATAAATTTACCTAAGCTAGCCAGCCCCACACCATGTTCCACATCCCCTCTGGCCATCCACCAAGAAACTAAGGACAGCTCAGAATCTTGTCCTGCTACCTCGCCCATTCTCCACCATCCCCTCACCCCAAATTTCACATTTTATTCTGGGCTCAGAAATCAAATCAGCAACCCTGTGACTCCCCTGACTCCCCTCTCTTGTTGTCTCTCCATATTAGAGTATCCTTGAAGGCAGGACCTTTCTTGCTTTGATATTTGTATCACTAGCACTTAGCACAGTGCCTGGAACAAAGGAAGTGCTTAATCGATGATTATTCATTTGTGATGTCCAGGGTAGGAAAGGGTGGGAGGATGTCCTTGTCACTAAGTAAATGCTGGAGGAAGCAGGACTCCCCTGCCTCTGCTCCCACCCTATCCCCAACCCAATATCCTATCCATGGGAAGATAATGAAAGCCAGGTTTTTGCACCTGCTCCCAATCAGTGTCCTGAGTAGAGCCTGTCCAGATTCAGGAGCTGGCCAGTAGAGTGCCTGGCAGGGACCTTGACTGGTGGTAAATGGATGTGGCCAATCCTACATATGAGGCATTGTGTCAGCAGACTAAGGGGGAGAAAGGTTGGGGAAATGGAGGAACCTGGTTTCTATACAAAAAGAGAGCAGCAGAGGGGGATTAACCTTTGCCTTCATTTTGTATAGACGTCCATACTTTTCTGTGTACATGTTATTTTGCTCTTTTCTTCCCCATCCCACTCCCCAATTTAAGCACCTTGAGGGTAGGAACTATTTCATCTTTGTCTTGTGTATCTATATATGTGTGTCTTTATCTAGCACAACATATGGAATATAGATGCTCATTGGCTTGGCTTGGATTAACTACTCAAGGAAAATGGCCAAGTTGAAGAGTGGTTATAAATGGGAGATTCATGAATACTGTGTCCCAGAGCAAGTCTCTTCATTCCTCAGTTTCCCCATCTGTAAAAAGACGATTGGACTACATGATCTCTAAGGTACTTTCCAGCTTTGATGCTGGCCAGTTCTACCATTTCTTGGACTTCCCTTTCCCATATTAGTTTCTTTCCAGTCTTGCTGGACTTCAGTCTTTCTGACTATAGCCTTGGGAATCTGTGTTCACTTCCACAATCTACTTACAGGATTCCTGTTCCTTCCCTGAGCCTTTGAGCCTGACTGACTAAGCTAGGAGCTGAGCTGAGGCTCAGATGGGGGTAGAGGGAGATAGTAGGTCCTTGGCTCTCTCTTAGCCCTGTCACTACCAGCCATAGCCAGCACCTACAGAAGAGGGAAGACTGACCATAGAGAAAGGAAGCCCTGGGGAGGGAAAGAAGGAATGCACAATGCCAGGGAATTAAAGAAAAAAGCAAAGACTTCCTTATCTGGTCTTTGAGAGGAATCTGAAATGAGCAGCCAAATCCCCCAAACCCAAGCGCATTCAAATATCATAGTATCGTTTAAAGGACCATTGCATATAGATCTGGAAAAAAGTTTTGGCATCACCTAAGCCACTCCTTCCCTCTCCCATTTAAATATGGGGAAATGGAAACCTAGAGAAGTAAAACTTAATTGTCCAAAGTCACACAAGAAGGAAGGAACAGAATCAGGATGCCTATCTAACTCCAAATCTAACCCTCCCCTCCTGCACCACTTTGCAAGAACATAGCACTTAGCACAGAACCTGGCACATAGTAGGTGCTCTTATTTATTAATAAGATAAATAATTCATTAATGCTGCTGGTTGATTTGGTTTGACTTAGAAGGTTCAGGTCCCACCCTGGATAAAGGGAAGACACATGATCATAGATTAAGAATTGAAAGCAACTTTAGGTACCAGAGGGGATTCTTATTCTGGCACTCATTTGCCCAGATGGCCTCTGAAGTCCCTCTCCAACTTGGAGACTATGATTCTTCAGAAATAAGCTTTGGGTGTCTCACAGGATGGCTCTCTGAGCCTTTCCATATCTGCCTCCATAACACTGTCCCCTGCTCCACACATCAGTTAATTTTGTTCCATATGTAGCCCATATCAATAACGGACCCCTCCCCATTTTGTTTTGATCATAAGTGTACATGTAACCCCTAAAATCAGGGTCACAGTGGTAATTCTTTTATGAGAAATGGCAGGTAGCTTCTCATTTGATCTCCTCAAAATCAACCCTTCTGTCCTTACTTTTGCCTCTTGGAATACCTTTTGTTATTGTTTTTGAGTCATTTCAGTCATGCCCCTACTCTTCATGATTCCATTTGGAGTTTTCTTGGCAAAGACCCTAGATGGTTTGCAATTTCCTTCTCCAGATCATTCTATGGATGGAGAAACTGAGGCAAAAAGGGTTAAATGACTTGCCCAGGGTCATACAACTAGGAAATATCCGAGTCTAGATTTGAACTTAGGAAGATGAGTCTTCCTGACCCCAGACCCAGCACTCTGTGCACTATGGTACCCCCATAGCTACAAATCCCTAACTCCCTTCAAAGCCCTGTGCACATGGCAGCTCCTCCTACAAGGGACCTTTCCCAATCACTCTAGATATTGCCACTCTTTCCCTTCTGGCCTGACTTTGTGTCACTGTAACTTTTTGCCTGTCTATGTCTTTTCCTTTGATTCAACTGGAAATTCCTCAAGGACAAGGACTGTTAGACACTTTTGCCTTTGTAGCCTCAGCACTTAGCACAGTGCCTAGAAAGTAGAATATATATTTAGTAAATTTTTTTGCCTGGAAATGACTTTTCATAGGATCAGAGAGAGAGGTTTCAAGAGGTCCCCAGTGACATTTTTTTACAGATAAGGAAACTGAGGCTCGGGGGTTTAACTGACTTGTCTGCAATCACACAAATATTAAATGACAGAGACAAGATTAGTACCCAGATCTTTGGCCTCCAAATGGAGAACCCTTTGCTAACCACCCTGACTCTCATTGTGAGTTATTCTTCCTGGGCCAGCCTCCTTCCAAAAGGGGACAGAAATGAAACTCCTCTGGAGCCCAGCAGGCCCTCTCTTCCCATGACAGTCTGTTTTCCAGGTCTGTTTGGTAAACCGCCCTCGCCTGCCAAGCCAAATGATGATTAATTGATGGTGTTCTCATCTCAAAGACAAGATGCAGCTTAAATGCTCAGAAAGAACATTTGTGGGATCAGAATTTTAAGCAAATTAATATGAAACTATGGCATGCAGCACTGAATCCTCCAGGCTTAATCACAGACTCTGGAATAAAAGAAATAGCCTTGCCCTGCTCAGTTCAGTGGACAGGGTGCCTGGGGGCTAGAGAGGGAAAAGAGGGGCTGACTTGGCTGAAGTGATGTGATGGTTTATTTATTATTTTCCAGAGGTAGCTATTTTATCTTGTAGGAAAGGCAAAATTTCTTGTTCCCAAACTAGAAGACCTTGATTTGATGAATTTACCCTGGAAGCTGACTTTTTTTTTACCTTCTCGCCTTTCTCTGTCTTCTCTTTCTTCCTGTCCTTAAAGCTCCACATAAATATTATTATCATTTGTTATTCTTCTTCCTTTTTGCCCCTTCTCTGCTTCTTTCTTTCTTCCGCACACCTATCTGTACTTCTTTATCTGTCCCCTTTCCCTCTTTGCTTTCCTCCCCTCCCAGTTGCTCTCCTTGACTTGTTTCTCCCCTACACAGCTACTAAAGAGATATCTCTCAAGGGCAGATCTAATCACATGCCTTCTCCCCTCAAAAAACTCTAGTGGCTCCTACTTACCTCTAGGATCAAAGACAAATTCTTCTGTTTGTCATTTACTATCCTTAACAATATGCCTCCAACCTGCTTTTGGAAAGTTATCATATTGCTATGACCCATTAGGTACCTCCAACTTGAAGTCTATGATTCTATTAGCTTTCTCTTCTTTCTTTACTCCTCCCCCCTCCCCCGTATCTCTTCTTATTTCTCCTTCCCCTTCCCTTGTCCTCTTTCCCTTCTCCATTTCTTTTTTTCTTCCTTCCCCAGCCCTTCTCCATAAGCCAAGTGGCTCTCTGCAGAGGTACTGGGAGAGTCCTCAATCGTGTAAACTAGGGGATGGGAGAGAAAAGCCATGTTATATAATAACACACTTCTATGGCTCTCAAAGGTTTACAAAGTTCTTATAACAGGTTTTGATTTCCTGTGGTGAGACTGAGAAGCTTTTTTGGTATGGTCTTCTATGACCCTTCTAGCTGGGGCTTGGATCATAGTTACATTTCCTGATATCTCTGCTCAGTAATCTTGAGTTATGATGCTGATGATGGTTGAAGAATTTTGTCCCATTGGTCTTGCCTTCCTGCTGGACAGCTCTTTTGTCCAGGGTCCCTTTGAAGATTCCCTGATGCCCTTTGCAATCTTCTTTCTAAGCCATTTAGGATTGCATTATCTAGATTTTAATTTTATATTTTTCCTCCTGCTATTAATAACCCCTCACTCACATGCTACTCTAATTCGCTAAAGTCCTTTCACACCTGAAGCTTATATGAAACTCATGATAAACCTATGAAGTCTGCATTATTTGCATCCATTTTACAGATAAAGAAATTGAGACTAATAGGGTAAACGTGTCTTACTTAAAGTTTAGCTATGAGTTAGTATAAGGAACTTGAGCCCAGGTCTCTAGATTCACAGTCCTTGTTTATTTCTTCTGTACTCTGTTATTATAATTTATTCTATTGTATATGTATGCTTTTTTCTTCTCAATAAGATTATGGCTTCTTTAATGGCAAAGAGTATGGTTTGCACTTTGCCTAGATTACTCACAGCACTTAACACATGTCTGGGTACTAGTAGATACTTAATAAAAATTTGATGAGGAGTGGATGATTTTGGAGGTGAATAAATTAGTTAATGAATGAATCAATTCATGGTTGAGAGAATAATAATACTAACTCATATTTGTAAAGCATCTTAGAGCAAAAGCTCTCATTATGTCTACTCCCTTGACAGTTGGGTAAAACTGTCTCAGAATAATGTTCTTATGTGTATAGAACAAAATGCATGGAATCACAAAGGAAGCCACAGATTAGTGACAATAAAGATGTCTTGTTTTCCCCATCCAAATTTAAAGGTCCCCTGAAATCTATCCATGGATCCCAACATGAGTGGTGGATCTTCAGGTTAAGCAACCTTACTATAAGTGTACGAAGTACTTTTCATTTTATTACACCCTTACCTTTAAGTATCAGTTTCAAGGCAGAAGAGCAGAAAGGGCTAGGCAATTGAGATGAAGTGACTTGCCCAGGGTCATACAGCTAGGGAGTGTCTGAAACCAGAGATGAACACAGGACCTTCCCTCTCCAGGTCTGGCTCTCTATCCACTAAGCCACTTAGCTGCCCCAGTACTTTACATTTAAATACATATTTAATGACCAAGTGTCTGAGAGAATAAATGAAGAAATGAGGAAATTAAAAATAGTGAGCAGGAGTGAGTGAATCAGTGAGTTCTTGTGTGAAAGGTGATTAAATGAATAAGTAAATGAATAGTTAATGAGTGATTGGTGAGTACACCAGAAAGCATATGAATGAATGAATGAATGAGCAAAGTAAATGATTAAATAAATGAGAACATAAATGAGTGATTGAGAGAATTCACAAGTAAAACAATGAATGAATGCATGAGGAAGTGAATGAATAAATGAAAAAAATGACTAATGGTGGCTTAATGAATGGCTAATGAGTGAATGATTGAGTGGATGGATGCACAAGTAAATCCATGAATGAATGAGAGACCAGTTGACTGAAGAGAAGAAGTGAGAGATAAGTAAACTAAAGATCTCTTCCATCAGGGAGAAGGACTTCTCCTTGAAGGGAATTAGATAATTGGAACCTGGAACTAAAGGGAAGGATCAGCAGAATTGGAATTTCAGCAGCTCAGAGTTAGCAGGTCCAACTTGTACATAAACCAGAATCATCCCTCCAACACCTTCAATGAGTGGTCATACAGTCTCTACTTGAAGACCTCCAAGGAAGGAGAAGTCACTATCTCTTTGGGGCAGCAAAGATCTGATCCTCCCAAGGGTGTTGGCTGTTCTGGCCAACAGGCTGTGCATTTAGACAGGGCTGGCTGCCTGATAGGTCCAGGAAAACAGGAGGGGTTATTTTTCACACACCAGGAGGTTGGTTCTGCCTGGGTTCTGCCAGCAGAAGCCACTCTGCTGATGTTTACATTGTCTATTTCCCCTGCTTCCTTCTCCCATCCTCCTCTGCAGCAGACGCTAAATGGGGAGCACCAGAGAAAATGACATCTTTCAAAACATCACTCTGAGAACAGAAATCTCTTTTGTGACTCTAGAAAATGTTATTTCCCTCTGATGCTGGATGCATTAAGTTAAATGAAAACAAGCCCCCGAGATGAATTTGAAATTACAGACACAAGCCAGGGAGGAAATTAACCCCGGAGAAAGAAGAAGGGTTGGTGTCACTTTTATTGAGGCACTTTTCCATCTCTGCTGGCACTCTGGAGGTCTCATCCTCCTTCCCTTGAGAGAATCTAGAAGACTTTAACCTTTACAAATGAAGGATCTCTGTTTCCTCATCTTTAAGTGAAGGGGCTGCAATAAATGGCCTCTGAAGTCCTTCCAGCCCTAGAGTTATGATTCTTTGATCCTAGGAAAGACCCCATCATCCTTTGGGAATCTACTCTATGTCTAGGTTTGTTTTAAATTAAACAGACATTTCTTGAGCACCTACTAGGTGCAAGGCACAGTACAAGGTACTGAGGATACAAAGGCAAAAGTAAAACAATCCCTACTCTCAAGGAACTTGCATTCTATTGGGAATGAATTGCCAATGCCTAGCACACAGTAGGACCTTTATGCTGTGATGGCTGGATAAAATTTCAGTTCCATCACTAAGGCAGTGGGCCAAGAAGCATTAACTCAGTGTCTACTGTGTGCCAAGTCCATCTAGGCATGAATAGTAGGAGGGGGACATGATGGATGGAAAAGACATGGTAGTCTCTGTCATTAGGAAGGTTATAATCCAGGTGTGGGAAGCAGGACACACAGTTCAGAAATAACTTTCTCTTTTGTTGTGAGAATGTCTAAGGCATCTCTGATTCTTTAATTGCATGGTACTTGATGGAAAAGGGGCCTGAGAGGTCATATAATCCACAGTATTTTAATATTTACAGAAATCTATCTTCATGGCTCTCCTGGGAAGGGTAGTAGTAGTGAAAGATCATCCCCATTTCATAGATTTGGACATTGAGGATCAGAGTGTGATATGACTTGCCCAAAGTCATACAGCTAGGAAGTATCAGAATTGGGATTCAAATCGTAGCAGATGGGAGCAGATGCCGACTCCTGAGCTGAGCTAGAATGGAGGAGGTGTTAAAGTGCTTTTTTCTTTAAATGAATTGCCTTCCCTCCGGCTAGGAGGGGAATTGTTGGCAGCTGCCTCCTGAATGGAGCATGTCCCAGTGGGACACTGACAGCCAGTTACCTGCTTGTTATTGTTTATTCCTGCACCCTCCCTCTGCCAGGTGGTAAGGAAAGGAGAGAAGGAAGGCTGCAGGCTTGAAGGAGACGAGGAGGAATGAGAGAGAGGGAGCTTGGGGAGCAAGGAGTTAACAGAAGGAAGACTTGTGGCTGCCAGTTTCCAACGTGGCCCAGTGCCTAGATTGGTGAAGAGAAGGGCTGGTAAGATCTGGCTGCCCCCCGGGCCACTGTTTTACCTGGCAGCAACATGAGTAGGTGGCCATGGCCCGGGGGACCGGTGGTCCAGCCCTGCAGGAAAGAGATGAGGGCTGCTATTCTAGGGAACTTTATACCAGGGCTGTAAGAATGAGGCAAGTGCCCTGGTTCCAGGAATGGCAAGCTGAGTGACTACGGGGCTCCCCATAGCCTCGCTGCAACACAGGATGGAGGATCCTGGTACCCAGGATGGACTCAGCCCAGACCAAGGTAAGAAGGAAGGGGCTTGTGGATGGTGAGACACTGATGACCCAGGCTGGGCACCAGGTCAGCAACTTGCCTTCCTCTCTGTTCTTTATTCCCATGCTGAGCTTCCCTGCAAGAATGGGGCAAACAGACCTGGAGCTGACTTTGAAAAGGGTAGTTTGAGGCAGCCGGTATGTAGAGCTATAGCTGGTTTGAGAGCATGAGTTAAGGTTCTCAGGGCAGGCAGGAGTATAAGATGGAGCAGGAAAAGGAGAATGCAGTTGAGCAATATTGTAGTCACCCTCTTCCCTTGTCCAAGTAGTCAGCCAGTTCTTCTGGAGATAGGACTTATCCCCACTTTGGGCAGAGAACAGCAAGCAAAAGGCATTGATTGATGACACTGGTTTATCCCCTGACTTAAAGGAAAGGGCTGTGAGTTTTTTGTGATATATAGGATCTCTCTCTCTCTCTCTGTCTGTCTCTGTCTCTGTCTCCTCTCCCTCTCCCTCCCCCTGTCTCTTTTTGTCTGTTTGTCTCTCTCTCTCTGTCTCTGTCTGATGCTATCTCTTTCTAGATCTGTCTCTCTGTCTCTATTTCTCTGTCTCTGTCTGTCTCTGTTTCTCTCTGTCTGTCTCTGCCTCTCTCTCTCTCTCTCTCTCTCTCTCTCTCTCTCTATCTATCTATCTATCTATCTATCTCCTGCCCTGTAAGTGGGCAGCACACTCCAGTCCCTTAGACAGGGGAAAGATTCCAGGCATGGAATGACAGCCTTCCTTCTTTGCTCTCTCTGCTTCCATTCTTACTATAGTTATTTTGCTCTTGGTACCTCTTGTGCACAGGGAAACACTCTTGGTCACTTCTCCATATGGTCAGCAAAACTGACAATGCATTGGAATCTAGGCAATTCAGGGGTTCAGTGTTCCCTTCCACTAGTCCTGACTCAGTTGCACTGACTCATCCTTAGGAATAATTTACCAGAGTCCAGGATGTGACTTTTCAAGTCTTCTCTCTTTTAACTCCCTCTCTTTAGTCCCTTTCTACCAATGTACCTCTCTTTTGCTGTTAAAACTGGTGATGGGCTGAGGGGACAGAGGCGGAGTAAAGACTCCAGGTCTCCCAAACCATGTGGTAAAATGGAAAATGCGTTTGATAATTTCATCTTTCTGAATCTCAGTTTCCTGAACTGTAAAGTGAAAATGATAAAGGAAATTTGTAAGCCTTAGGGCAAGTAAGTGACACAGGGGATAGAGCAGTGAACCTAGAGTCAAGAAAGATGATCTTCCTGAGTTTAAATCTGGTCTCAGACACTTACTAGCTGAGTGATCCTGGGCAAGTCACTTAACTCTGTTGACCTCAGTTTCCTCATCTGTAAAATAAGCTGCAGAAGGAAGTAGCAAACCACCCTATGATCTTTGCCAAGAAAACTCCAAATGGGGTTACAAAAAGTCAGATATAAGTCCCAAACCACTACAGAAATGTTAACTACTGTTATTGTTATAAAATCTAGATTTTTTGAAAGATTATTTTTTAAATTAAAGTTTATTGATTTTTTTTTTTGCTTTAATGGTGCACTGAGATTTTCTTCTCCCAGAACTGAACTCTATCTTAAATATCGGAAAGCAGTTAAACAAAACAAGTGCTCCTACAGTACTGCCTGACAGTATATGTAACATTCTGCCTTTGTAGGTCTCCACATAGCTCCCCAAAGGAGCTAGATATGTTCTATTAGCTTTTCTATAGGAGTCTTCTTAGCTGGTCAGTAATTGGCCAGATTGGGTTTCTCTTAGTGCCCTTTCCATTTACACTGTTACAGTCATTATGTATATAATTCCTCAGGTTCTGCTTTTCGTTCCATATCCATTCCTAGAAATCTGCCAATTTCTATGAATTTTGAGGCTTATGTCATTATTATAGACCCCCCTGCCTCTACCTCTCAGGACCAATGTTAATATTTCTGACCTGCGTAAGGGGTCACAAAGGTTGTAATTTTCACAGTGTTTCTGGGTCCCCTGTTCCTTGCACAGTGATTGAGTCTCCTTTGGGTTCTGTAGGTCAGTATTAAGTGATAATGTCCAGATAATTTACAACGAATCTAAAAAAGGCCTGGTTGCCAGGCTCAGGGAGAAATTCAAGTTTCCATGACTTAAAAATAGGAAAATGTACCATTTATTTTTTTTCCTCTGCCCCTAGAGGTATCTGTCTGCTTTTCAGAGACCAGATATGATTACCAGAAAACTAGAGAAATAGAGTTGACAAAAATGAGACATCTTGAATTTCCTCCTCTCCTTTCCTTCTTTTCCTCCTTCTCTCTTTCTCCCCTTCCTCCTCCATTTCCTTTCCATCCTTTTCCTCCCTCCCTTTCCCCCCTTTCCTTTTTCTCACTTCCTTTTCCTCTCTCCTTCCTTTCCTCTCTCCTTTCACTCCTTCCTTCTTTCCTTCCTTCTCTCCTTTTACTCCTTCACTCCTTCCTTCCTTCTTACCTCCATAAACATCAATTGACCTTTTATGATGTACTAAGCTTCTTCCAGGAGCTATGAGGGATAAAAAGATGAATAAGTCCTTGGCCATATGGAGTATACACTCTAGTGGATGAGATAAAACAAGTAATTACAAAGGAAACAGAAGTGAACACTTAAGTACAGGCACAAGAGTTCTATCAGTGTCCTAAACTTCTTTACCCACTGTTCTCTAAACTCAGTCATGATTTCAGATGTTTGATATATAGTAGAATAAAAAAAATACTGACTCTAGAGTCAGAGGACCCAGGTTCAAATCACAACCTGTGATACTTCCTCTCTGACTATAGACAAGTGGATTAATCTCTCTGGGCCTCATTTTTCCCCATCTGGAACATGAAGGATTTTGGTGGTCTCTTTCAGCTCTAAATCTTTGATTCTATGATCTTGTGTTCAGACTATTCAGCACTATGGACAGAGCTGATCTATTCCTAGAGCCCAGGAGATACTTGGAATCAAAGAAGTTTAGAATAAGTGGGAACTGTGAGGAATGGTGGACTTTGCTAAGCCCAGTCCTCTTGTTTTACTAAAGAGAAAAAGTGAGTCTTCGAGAGGGGAATCGATTTGCACAAGCTGATGCAACAGCAAAGGCAAGACAAGAATGTAGGTCCTTGGCTCCTAGTCAAGGATTGATATAATTTGAGAAGATCCAAAAAGGTTTCCCTGACCCCAAACTTTCTCCTTGCTAAGATGTCACAGTGCTTAGCTTTCAACCATTAGAAATACATTGCTTTAAGTTAAGAATTACCTGCTTAAGTCTCTTTATAAATATTTCCAGGTGGGGATCTGCTGAGTCTTTGACATCTCCATGTGAATAAAGTCAGCTTCACTGTCTCCTCTTTTAGGAGAGACTAAGGCAGCTAATATCTGAAGAGTGGGAATAGAGGGGGGGTGACACTAAGGACACACTAGTATTTCCTCTTCAGGAACAGATTAAGTAAAGGAGGCCAGTCTGGGATGGATGTCCTCTGGGTGTCTCTCTTAGCCCCAGGATTTCCTAGATCTGTTCCTACCTCAGACTGATTACTAGATGTGTGACCCTGGGAAAGTCACTTAGCCACTGTTACATTCAGTTTCCCTACATATAAAAGGAGGATAATAATAGCACCTCCCTCCTAGGGTTGTTGTGAAGATCAAATACAATAATATTTATAAAGCACAAAATTCATAAACAAGCCTTTAAGTGATAGATATATCAGTTTGCTCTATTATTAATATGAAAGGTGAAGCTGGGTCAGATTTGGGCTGTGATTTTGTTTGTATAATTCTGAAAGGAGAATCTTCCAGGTGGTTAGCATCAGAACAATGCCCTTCCTTATAAACCCCCTCAATATGCCAAGGATTTGGATATAATCTGTATATATGTCTTTCCTCATCAAAGTTGACTCTACTTCTGACATGCCCTTCAAGCTTACTGTTCATTAGATCCAACAGAAGCTATGAAAAATATTTACTGAGTACCTACTATGTTCTGAGACCCTAATCTTACCAAGGGCAAAGTACTGTGTGTGTGTGTGTGTGTGTGTGTGTGTGTGTGTGTGTGTGTGGTGAGGGGCTCTTTCTATTCACTGGAACAAAGATTAGGGGGATACACAGAAATATATAGTCTCATCCTAGCCCACTTGAAGCCCACAGTTTAGTTGGAGGAATGAGATGTATGAAATGACACCAAACTCCAATCAAGAAGAAAGAATAGCAGGGTGTGAATGGGAGGGGCAGATGGGTATCTCCTTATCCAAAGACTGTGCTCCCATTGTGTTGGGGAGCTACTACTCAGATCTGGTGATGCAACTCCCTTTCTGTGCCTAGGGTTGAATGGGCATCTTCAGGAAGAATTTATTGTTCTCCCTACCTCCAAATCACCCTCTTGCCCCTGCACACTGTCTTGCTTCCTTTTTGGCACCCCCTCAAGAGAATAAAATGCTTGGAAACTTTTTCCCTAACTCCAATGGTCTTCTCTTTTTCCACCTCCTCTGAAGTGTCCCTGTCTGGTTAGTAGAGTGAGATGGTCATGGTAGCCCTCACTCCATTCTCTACTCCAACCCTTTTTCCTGGTAAGCCCTTGCCTTTCTTCCCATCTTTCCTGGGAAGCTTTTTCTGTGGTTTTCAGACCCTCAGGTTGAAGTGAGATGTTTAGCCATCTTCTTACAAAGTCCCTCAGAGCTTCATTTACAGATTTGTGTTGGACCCTGCCAGGCCCACTGACTTGGCTAGAGGAGGGAGATGTTATCCTGGTTGGTTCTTTTAAGTGTCTTAGTTTCAAATTAAAAAAAAGAGAGATACTTCCAGATAGTCTATAATTAAGTGCTAGAATTACTTGCTAACATTGGTTGGAACATATAGTAATAGCTACAGGTCCTCAAAGGAATGGAAAATCAGTGAGAGTTGAGTGGTCAAGGAAGGCTTCCTAGAGGGGGTGATTCTTGAGCAAGGCCTTGCTGGATGAGCATGATTTGTATGAGCAGAGTTAAGAGCCTCCTGTAGGAAGGGGTAATATTGGGCTCCGTCCTTTCCCATATGTTTCCCAAGTGACCTCCTTAAGGGAGGTGCATCCTGAGCTTCTGGAGACATTATTCTAGGAATGAATCCAAATAAGAGCCTTAAAAAAAGTCCAGCAAGTTGGAATCATCCCTGCTTCTTCGGTGATCCTGTCATTCAGAGAGCAATCTTAGTATGTGAACTGGGGGAGACAAATACTGAGGTTCCCCACCCCAACTCCTTCAGAAGCTCACCTGGCCTGGCATATTCTTTTACTGTTGTGCCCAATTGTTAGTCCCTCCCTCTTTTCCTCCCTCCCGATGAAGCATGTCTCAAATGTGCTGTGGAGAATCGTGGAGCAGATGGGCAGGGAGTCTTGGGCTCGTCCTTCCATCTGCCCCATTAATAAGCTGTTCATGATGGTATATTACAGGTCCCCAGTGCCTTCCTCTTGAAGGAGCCCAATGTGCTTTGCCAACAAGTGAACCAGTGCCTGTCCTGGAAATGCACCCACTTCTGTGTTGTACTGGAAGGGGAAAGAAGGGGAAGTTGGAGGCCAGTCTCATAGAGAATCCTTGGCTGCTCCAAATGGGCTAGTTTCAGATTCTTTGTAAGATTGGGGAGGGGGAGGGGGGTTAGTGCAGAGGGTGTGATGAGTAATTGGACTTGGTAATGTTTCATCCTATGATTTTGCTTCTGGCAAAGGATATGTGGGTTCCAGCCAGCTCGTTGAAGGCTGTATGTGTGGGAAAGGCCAGGTGGGAGATGGTCTTCCTGATAGGGTGGGCGTTCTTCTCCAGGACAGGATGTTTTCTCAAGCACTCAGACAGCCATGGGGAGGAAGAGAGAGCTGTTGTGATGAAAAGCAGAGAAGGAAGCTCAAGGACTCTAGCTCTATGGACGTTAGAGCCCAGGGTAGAAAGAGATTCCCAGCTGTTATGCTGGGCTAATCCTTAGAACCTTTGATTCTCTCCTATTTGTTAGAGTGCCTGAGTCTGCCCAGGTACTTTCAGCTCTTAACTCTTTATGCTTGGAAAGAGCTAATGAAATGGATAGAGAAAGAAGTGGGTAGCTTGCCTTGGCAGGAAAAGAAGGGAGCAGTGTCATCACAGCCCTTAACAGTCTGGTGGCAATGCTAGAGTCCAGTGGAGACAATTGTCCCCCAAGAATAGGGAAAGATGGGAGGGTTCAGATATTGGATAGAACATCTGAATATCTAAGGAAACTTATTGATCCAATCAGTCAGTCCAAGCACCATATTAAACACTGAGGATGAAAAGAAAGTAATTCACAATCCTTCCACTCAAGGATCTTACATTCTAATGGGAGAGATATGTAAATAACTAGGTGCATACAACATACATACATACATATACATATATACATATATATATATATACATATATACATATACAGAAATGGAAGTATCAAGGCAGGGACTCCAGGACTAGGATCACAGCATTTAAAAAAGTATTTTAGAAGGTCATCCAATCTAAAGGTGTTAAACATGCCTGTCCATCGGCCCACAAAATTCCCAAATATGGCCAACAAATGTAGATCAGGTTAACATATGGTTTGGTAAGTCAATATGAAGCCTGAAGGGATCCATATGTATGGCCTAATAGGCCCCCTTTTCTATTTGAGTTTATGATCATTGATTTATTCCAATTC
This sequence comes from Gracilinanus agilis, assembly GCF_016433145.1. Lineage (NCBI taxonomy): Eukaryota > Metazoa > Chordata > Mammalia > Didelphimorphia > Didelphidae > Gracilinanus > Gracilinanus agilis. Next base: position 33,403,463 of record NC_058132.1, read on the forward strand.
TCTCATTTTACAATGAAGAAACTAAAACCACCAGGAATGAAGTGGCTTATCAGAGGATTATGAAAACGGAAGGAGCTCTAGAAACCATATAGAACTGCCCTTCATTTTGTTTTACTTGATTTTTTTAGTTTCTTCTTTATTTAGAATTTAGCAATCACCAACAAAAAGATGCATATCAATACCCAAGGAAGAACAGAGAACAGGATTGTATATGAAAGTGTGAATTTCTCTTACATAGTTTGTTTTACCCTTCATTTTGTAGAGGAAGAATCTTGTGAACTCAAGAGATGAAGGGACATCATAAGGTCACTAAGACTTAGAGTGCAAAGAAAGAGACCTTTGTCTTTCATTCATCCAATCCCTCTCGGCCATTATAGCTCTCTTCTTCCTCAAATTACCTCTGCAAGTTTCTTAATCTGGATACATGGCATAGTGGAGAGAGTGCAGGATTTGGAGTCAGAAAGTTCTTGATTCAAGTCCCACCTCAGAAGCTTACTAGTTATATGACCCTGATTACCTCTCTGAGGCTCTGAGTCTTAGTTCCCTCATCTATAAAATGGGGAGAATGATAGCAACTGACTTCTTAGCATTGTTGGCAAGATCAAATGAGATAATATTTTTCAAATGCTTTGCAAACCTTAAAGTGAGCTATAAACATTAGCCTTATTCCTTCAGGAGAATATTTGTTTTTTGATAGCCAAGACATTTTTATTTCTATCTTTGCTTCCTGAGAAATATTTTTAGTTGAATTGGATTAATTAGTTCAATTCCCAAATGAGGAAACTGAGGCCAAAAGAGAAGTGACTTTATGAAGTAGCAGTCAGGATTCTGACCCAGATTTCTTGATTTTAAAACTAAAGTTCCTTCTATTACACTCTGGTTATATATAGTATTGGGGTGAGGAAGAACCACATTATCCTTGAGAATCCATAGAGTATGCCAACTCCTCACCAAGGAGCCAAGTTGTTTTGTCTGTTGATACAAAGAGATCTTGATTTCATGTCTAAGGAAAGTCTTGACTAGGCTTAGAGTATCCCATTGGCCCCAACTCAGAAGAGTTTAAGTTCTCTTTTGTTCCACCTCTCTTCCTCCCCCCACCCCCAACCTTACTTCTTGATGAGACTGGAGTCTGACCAATAGAGAAGAGAGTTTTTGCAGTGCTAGTGAAAACCCATGATGTGATCACAGCTTTGGGGAATAGGCAGCAAGTTGCAATGAAAAGAACTTGGAATCAAAAGGTTTGAGTTAAAATCCTGCTGCCTCCTCTTCTTCTTTCTCCTCCTCATCCTCCATCTCAGTGGACACACATTGTCTAGTGTGGTCTTCACTAAATCCTTTCTTTGTGCCTCAATTTCCTCATCTGTAAAATGAAAGGATTACACTAAATCAAGAATTCTTTACTGGGGTTCATGGACCATCTCCTAGGGGGATGGGATAAATTTCAGGAGGTATGTAAATTCAGATGGGGAAAAATGGCATCATTCTTTTCAGTAGCCTCTAATTGAGCCTTAGCAGTTCCTTCAGTTATTTAAAAATACTGTTCCAAGAAGAGGTACATGGACTTTATTAGACTTTAATACATCAAAGTCCATGACATACATAAAAGGTTAAGAATGTCTAGAGTAGATGGTTTCTAAGAAGTACAGCCTGCTCTATATTATGGTCCTAGGATCTTTTTTTTCTATCCTGACTGCCTCTCTGCCCCAAATAGATATTATCAAGATCTAGAGCCTCTCCAGGACCCCTTGTAGAAGTAGCCTGCAGGAGAAATTTGACCCTCGTAGATCTAGAGGCACTTTGGGCTCACTACACCGAAGTAGCAGCCTCAGGAGGATGGTTTGGGTGGGGTTACTCAGAGGACCAGAAATGGACACTGATCTAATGGAATCATGGTGTCTTCTCATCTTCCTTCATCCTCTTTCAAGGCTGTGCTCACATTCTGCCCAGGGATAACAGAGAATCCCTTTTGCCTGCCTGCCTTGGCTAAGCTCAGTTTCTTATAGGAGCCAAGCCTTGAAGTGTCACATCCTTCATGAGGGATGGAAAAGAATTTTTTGCTACCAAAGCGGTTCCTGGCTATAGCTTGCCTTTCCCCTCAAACCCTGACTCTGCCTTCTTGTTCCCCTCTTCCTTGACCAGTTTGGGTCATTTTCCATGGGCAACTTTTCCTCTCTGTCCACTGAAACAGTCCAGGCCCCATATGGTCATTTTTGAGGAACTCATCCTACCCATTCCCAGTGGTAAAGTCATCCTTCTGCCTCTCTCCTCTGGGCATCGCCAGGCACGGCTCCCCTTCTGTAAGGCTCCCGCTGGGATAGATCAGATGGCAGGCCAGGTGGGGGCCCACATGCACTTCCCAGAGGGTGAGTGCCAGGCCTTGCCAGAGACAGCAGGAGGCCACAGGGTAGCTCCTAGTAGGAGTTTTTCTTGGAAGTTGCCTGGCACCCAGCCTTTCTCTCCTCTTGTGCCTGTTTCCTGGCCACCCAGAGAGACTCTGAAAGAAGGTGGAGGGTCTAGGCTTGCCCTCTCCGATGTCCCACATACCTATCCACTCTCACTTTATGAATGAACCCAGATGGAGCAGAGTTCTCCACCATAGTGAATGGAGCTGATGGGGCTCCAGTGGCCACTGGGGGTTTAATAAGATGAGGAATCAGAGAGAGCAGAAAACTGTGAAATGGCCTATTTAATAGAGCCCATTTCCTCTTGACAGGGCTGTCGAATATGATTAATGGGAACAAGAATGGTCTCCCCAATGAACTTTCTGAGTCATGGGCTGCTGAGCTACCTTCCTGGAGGATGTAAGAGGGAAGGGAAGCCTCAGAGGAGGCGCTGGACCTCTGCTCAGGAACCTTGGTGGAGAAACCTGAGGCCCAATATATTTTGATTGGAGGAGCTATGGGAAGGGAGGCAGTAACAGGTTGGAAAAGGGATTGGATGAGGATTCAGAGGTACTAGGTTCTAATCCTGTCCCTGCCACTTACTCCCTGGGTTACAGTAGGCAAATTACTCTTTCTGAGCCTCAATTTCCTCATCTGTAAAATGGAGCAGAAAAAGTATATGAATTAAATGGCTTCTTAAATTACTTCTAGGACTAAAGTTTTCTCCTCTGTGGTTGATATTAAGGCTCCTTCTTCTATCTGAAAATACCCTGGTATCATGGCCCACCCTCAGTCAACAAGTCATCAAATATTTAATAAGCATCTGTGGAATGCTAAGGGTAGGAAATGCAAAGCAGGCAATAAAAAACTATTTACTAAGTGCCTGTTATGTGCCAGACACTCTACTAAGCCGTGGGTATATCAAAGAAAGGCAAAGGACTGCCCTGTCCTCAAGAAGCTTCCAATCTAAAGGAGGCAATCAAAAATGGACTATGTCCATATAAGATATATGAGAGTAGATGGGAGGTAATCTCAGAATCACCCCTTTAGTGAAGGGCCCTTGAGGTACTTTACCTTTAAACTGTAGGAGTCACCTGTAAGGACAATAAATCCATCCCTGCCCATGAACCTTAGAACCCACCACCCCTCGGCCTGGGTCAATTTGTCCTGTAACAGAAGACAGAGCCCAGTAGGAATGGGAGCTAAGATGAGTGAGTTTCTGTAGGGCTAGGAAAGATCTGGTATGTGAATTAATAATAATGGAGAGTAGGGAAACTAGGGGAGGCACAGTTGATAGAGCAAAAGACTAGATTTGGGAAGCCCTGAGTTCAAATCTGTTCTCAGATACTTCCTAGCTGTGTGACCCTGGGCAAGTCACTTAACCTCGTTTGTTTAGCCCTTTCCCTTCTGTGTTGGAGTTGTTATTAAGACAGAAAGTAAGGGTTAAAAAAGTAATAACAATAATAACCCAAACTGGGGCATTCCTGAAACTTTGCAAGGTACCATCATCTCCTTTGAATCTTGAAACAGCCCTGTGAGGTAGGGACTGCAGATACTATATTGTCCCCAGATGAAAAAATGAGGCTTGAAAAGTGAAGCAACTTCCCTGGAGTCATACAGTTTATAAGCATGAATGAATATCAGAGCTGTGCCAGCCTAGGGAAGACCTGGGCATCCTGGAGAAAAAGCAGCAACTTCCCCATCTCCCCCTGCACACTCTGCAGTCTTCTTTGAGAACCTCCAGTGTTGAGAAGGAAAGTCAGCTCTCTCTGAACTGTTCATTATTACTGGTGGGAGAGACCTGGAGGAAGGTCTAATGAGTTTTTAACATCCTCATTAGACCAGACTTATTTCCCTGAGCCTAGAACACTGGTCCCTGGTCGAATTTAATACAACAAACATTTATTGCTGGCTATGTGAAGGCTCTGTGTGTGTATGGGAGTGCAGGAAAGAATTCTGCCCTCACAAAGCTCACCCTCTATTATTTTTCTTACTTCATTCTTCTCATCTTTATGGTTGATGAAATCCAGGTAGGAAGAGAACTGGGATGATAGCTATTCTTTTCCTTAAGGGTGGAAGGTTAGCAGATGATCCTGATTATTTCCACTGACTTTTTTATAGCCCTCCCCTCCCTTCCTTCTTAGAATTAATACCAAGTATTGGTTCCAAGGCAGAAGAATGGTAAGGTCTAGGTAATGGGGGTGAAATGACTTGCCCAGGGTCACCCAGCTAGGAAGTATCTGAGGTCAGATTTGAATCCAGAACCTCCCATCTCCAGATATAACTTTCTATCAACTGAGCCACCTAGCTGCCCCTTTCTTTTACTTTTTCTGATACTTTTTGAATCCCCATTTCCTTAATCAGAAACAATTTAAAAGCTTTATTGAAGCCCTTCTCCAAGTCAACAGCCATGTAACAAGCACTCATCTATGTGCCACATATTGTGCCAAGCTCTAAGGGGACAAAGAAAAGTCAACAAAACAAAACACCCAAAAGCGGTCCCTGCCCTCAAGGAGCTCACAATCAAATGAGAAGACTATGTGCAAACAATCTGAAACAAGAGATAGACAGGAAAAACTGGCTATAATTTTTTGCTTGTGCCAAGCTTTATTAAGATCTTTTTCAGAGTCAGCAAGGCAAAGACAGCTGGCCTCACCTGGGTTCAAGTTAGACCTCTGATACATGATGGTTGTAAGTTACCTTATCAGAAAATAGGATAATGGGGGGGCAGCTCGGTGGCTCAGTGGATAGAGAGCCAGACCTGGAGACATGAGATTCTGGGTTCAAATCTGGTCTCAGACCCTTCCTACCTGTGTGACCCTGGGCAAGTCACTTAGCTCTAAGCGCCTGGCACTTACCATTCTTCTGCCCTGAACTAATACTTATTATTGATTCTAAGACAGAAAGCAATGGTTTACATGTATAAAAAAAGAAAATAGGATAATAATAGCATTTACATCACAAGGTTGTATTGAGAAGCAAATGAGATAACATGGAGGTAGCAAATTGCTACCAGGCTGCTTCCCTAACTCCTACTCAAGTAGGCAAGCCTGATCCTCAGAGGAATCGCAGTTCCCAGGGGTAGTGTTAAGGAGCTAGGCTTTTACTACCACTATAGTGATAGTACTATCAATCATAAGCCCCAACCAGTGATCTTCCCATTAATTATCAGTCAGATATAATTAGCTTTTAGAAAAAGTATTTATTGTTACAAAAATAATTCGCGCAAAACCAAGGCATTTTTTCTCTTTATAGATACAAGGTCCTTAGGAAGAATAAGTTTAAACTTTATACACAGAGGTAATGAGACAGCTGGGAGCACCACAGTGCACCGAGTATAAGACCCAGAGTCAGGAAGACCTGAGTTCAAAGCCTGCCTTTGACACTTCCTAGCTGTGTGCAAGTCACAACCCCATCTTGTCTAGGTTCCCTCATCTATAAAATGAAGACAATAATACCTACCTCCTACGGTTGTTTAGAGAATAAAATGATATAATGTTGATAAAGCACTTTTCAAACCTTAAAGTGCTATATGAATACTATTACCCACAAAGGTGTCCCAGTCTACTTTGGTATGTTTATTTTAGGTAGTTTTATCATTTTTAATCAATCTTAAATGTGTACAAGGGGAAAATGAGTCTCTGGTTTGGGAAGATTATAATTACAACTATTATTATTATTTTAAACAATAAATGCCCTTTCTAAAAGGCTTACAGAGTTGCCTAATGCACTGAGAAGTTATGTATCTTGATCTTAGTCACACAGCCAGTAGGTCTCATAAGTGGGACTTGAACCAAGATCTTCTTGGCTTTGAGATCAGAATTCTCTTCATTATGCTACATTACATTTCATCCTATCAGAGAGATGTGTTAAAAGCTCCAGGATCTTCCTTAATATATAGGAAGAGACCCTAGCAAAGAAGACCAAGCAGGAGGCATAGATATGGGTGCCAGACTAGAGGGGCTGGTCAGCTGGAGTTGGCTGACGTCCAGGCGGCTCTCTCCTGTCAGGCGGACAAATATCTGTCAGTCAGTCTATCAACCACACTACTTGCCCTGTAGCTGATGAATCCTCAGGGTGCCTTGGAATTGGGTTTCCTCCTCCAGCCTTTGTTTACACAGAATAAATTCTGGAAAGCTAGAAGGATCTCACAGCTAACAAGACATGATTAGCAGAGAGCTAATATTCTCTCTCCTCTCTCTGAGACTGCATCCACACAACCTGAGATCCACAGGTAGTAAGTGATAGAGAGAGGATTTAAAATTAGATCCTCTGGCACCAAGTCCTGCGCTCTTTCCTCATAAATTAGTAGCAGACCCAAGACTAGAGTCTAGGTGTCCTGATTCCCTGTTATTTCTGTCTCATCAGCACTTTATTTATGTCCCTAAAAGTAACTACACTGGTGGTTTGATATGAGCTTGGAGGAAGGTCTCTAGAGAAGTGCCACAGGGATCTGCCTTTACTCCTGTGGTGCCCAATATGATATCCCTATCCAATTTTTAGTGGGTGCAGAATTAGGAGGGTTAGTCATCTTATTGGATCACAGAGCAAGACTCCAAACAATAGCTCAGCAGGTTGCCATATAATTGAGACTAATAAGTTGAAATTTAATTGGACTAAATGTAAAATTTTATACTTTGGCCAAATAATCAATTGTACAAGTGTAGAATGGGGGAAGTCTATCTAGAAAAAGAAGTCCTAATAAAAAAAGCTGGGGGGAGTAATGAACTGCAAGGTTGACATGAGCCATCAGTGTGATGAGACAGACCCCCAAAATAGATACAATTTTAGACTTGGGTGAAGGAGGGAAAGAATCATAGATGTCAATGTATTTGGACTTTGGGTCTGCTCTGCTACCTACCACCTGTGGGACCCTGGGCAAGTCACCTAGACTATCTGAGCCTCAGTTCCCTCATCTGTCCAGTGATGAGATTTGAATCACTAGATAACTACTAAGGTCTCTTCTAGCTCTAAGTGTATGAACCTAAGGACTAAGGCTAGAGAAAAGATGGTCTTGTTGGCCTCCTGGAATTCATCCAGAGGACAAGAGCTGCTGGATGTCACAATGGATGAGCTTGCTGTGCCAGCAGGCAGGAAAACTTGAGTTCAAGCCCAGCCTCAGATATTTAGGAGCTGGGTAACCTTAGACAAACCACTTACTCTCTGTTAGTCTCTATTTTTCATCCTCAAAACAGGGATAATAACAACACCTACCTTGCAGGATTATTGTGAGGATCAAATGAGATAATATTTATAAAATGCTTCACCAGTCTTAAAATCCTGTATAAATGCTATTTTATTATCTTTAACTGTAGTATTAGGTGATTTCCACGTTATAAATGCTCCCACTAAAAAAATTTAACACTCAGATTTTATGAGCCTGAATAAGACAGTTCCAGCTTATACCTGGACAGCAATCAATCAACATTTATTAAGTGCCTACTGTGTGCCAGGAACTATGCTACATGCCAGTATAGTGGAGAAAAGGGGGCATTGTGAGGCTGAAAGCCAACATTTATATGCTACACAAATGTTACTATTATGAGGGAACTGGAGAATATGCTGGAAGAGGGTAGATTTAAAGAACTAGATATGGAGACAATTAGGTTGAAAGTAGATCAAGAGTCAGGCCTGGAAATGGAAAGTTCTGGATTCAAATCTGGCCTCAGACACTTCCTAGCTCTGTGACCCTGGACAAGTCACTTAACTAGCCTTTACCTTTCTTTTGCCTTGGAAATGATTCCAAAACAGAAGGCAAGTGTTTAAAAAGAAAGAAAGACTAGGTGTGTTTAGACCAGAGAAGAGAAGACTTAAGTAGAAGTACTTTCAAGTATTTGAAGGTCTATCTCCAGGAAAAAAAGATTGAAATTGAATCTTTTTGGCCTCAGAGGACCACAAGCCACATGGAAAAGGAATAAGTAGAAAAGGGGATTTGAATTTATTGAGAGGAAAAATTTCCCAGAAATTCTAGTGGGCCCAAAGTGGAATGGGCTGCCTTTGAAAGTTGGAAGCAGGGAGGTCCTTCCTATTAAATGAAGTTTAGTGGAGGCTGGGGGCAGCTGAATGGCACAGTGGATAGAACCCTGGACCTGGAGTCAGGAAGCTTTGAATTCAAATGTGACTTCAAATACTTACTAGCTATATGACCCTGGGCAAGTCATTTAACCAGTTGCCTCAGTTTCCTTATCTGTAAAATGAGCTGGAGAGAGAGATGGCAAACCACTTTAGGAAAATTTGCCAAGAAAACCCCAAAGGGAGTCATGAAGAGTCAGACATGACTGAAAACCACTTCACAACAAAATGAAGGGGATGGATGACATTGTCTTTAGGGGTCCTTCAATCTATACATCTCATGATTCCATAAAGGGAAAGATAGCAGAAAGGGAGCAGAGAGAGGTATTATTGAACAAGCACTTATCCCCATTGGAAGCCAAGCTCTTGCACCCTAAACAGCTCAAAATTTCAGAGTTCCCACCTGCTTGGAGCTACCAGACCAGTAAAAAGATATCCTAGATTGGAATTAGAAACAACTGCTTGAACGCATGGGTCGGGGTGGACATGATTGAGGGTGTGGATTCGAAACTACCACACCAATGCAACTACCAACAATTTGGAAATTGGTCTTGATCAAGGACACATGACAAAACTAGTGGAAATGCGCATCGGCCATGGGTGGGGGGGGTGTAGGAGGGGGGGTTGAAGGGGAAAGGAGGAGCATGAATCATGTAACCATGTTAAAAATGAATATTAATAAATGTAAAAAAAAAAAAGAAATGCTGTATCTACATCCAAGCTGTGTGACCTTGGGCTCTGAACCTCAGTTTTCTCATCCTTCAAATGGGTTCAATAATCCTTTAATCACCGAGCCAAAATCTGCCTCTATAACTTCTCCCCCTTTGCTCCTGGGTCCTCTCTGGGGCCAAGCAGAACCTCATGGTGTTGTCATCATAAGGATGCAAGGAATGATGGCCATCATGATCCTTTCAAACCTCAAAGTGCTATAAAAATGGCTGTTTTTATTATGACTGTTTTTACAACCTCATCTAGAAGCTGCCATGAGTCCCTCTAAGCCTTGGAGCAGGAAATCTGGGCATGGCTGCAAGGAGGCAGCCCATTCTTGGGGACCAGCCTAAAGCCTGAGCATCTCCTGAGGTGGGGGAGGGCACTCGCTGCACCCTCTTAAATGGAATAAAAATAGCAGTGAGTGAGTACAGACGGGCTGAGTGACTAGTTGCTTCTCCCAAACTTTTAAATAATCTCCACCATATGTGTGTGGGCTCCAGCTCTGCTTCAGTGGGCGCGACTCAACAGGCAGATCTCCACGGGCAGAGAGGAGGAGCTGGCATCATGGGCGGGACCTGGGCCCAGGTAGCTCTGCCCATCATTCATTCATCCATCCGTTTACAATCACTGACTGAGCACCTACTAGGTGCAAGATCCCAGGCAGGTTGTCGTAGAGGAGAAAAATCATTATAACTGACATTTATCCATGGGATCAAAGAACTAGAAAGGATCTCAGAGGCCATTGAGTCCCACCCCATTTCTTTTATAGTTAGGTGGCTCAGTGGATAGAACACTGAGTCTGGAGTCAGGAAGACCTGAGTTCAAATCTGGTCTCCGATGCTTATGAGCTGTGTCACCTTGGACAAGTCACTTAATCCCCTTTGCCTATTTCCTCATCTGTACAATGAGTTAAAGAAGGAAATGGCAAACCACTTCAGTATCTTTGCCAAGAAAATACCCAATTCTTTTTGCAATATTTTATACATATTATTATATATAGTACTTGTGATATCAATAAAACTACAGATATTATTATCTGTTTCCTAGATGTAGCTAACAAAGTGACTTACAGATAGATCTTGAATTCAGGGCCTGTGCTTCCAAAACATATATTCTTTCCATTTGACTGAGTGAGGGTAACTCCAGGCCAGATCTTTTGCCTACAGAGCCACCATTCTTCCATTATGACACTGCCTTCTGACAGGATGCAGTTCCTGTTTTCATCGAGCTTGCCCTTTCAAGAAGGAAAGAGGCTTGGACTCAAAACTCTACAGAAATGGAGCCTGCGATACATACAAGATAGGATATACTAAGTGTTATAGGGGCTTCAAAGACAGATTAAACCCTTTCAGTTGAAGAAATCAGAGAAGACTTTGTGGAGGAAGTGGCATTTGGTACCTTAAAGGATAGAACATAGTAAGAGTAGAACTGCGAGCCCTATCCTCAGCCCTGTGGTCCAGATCCTATTTTAGTTGGCTGGACAATGTCTTGGGGTTCGTGGTATCAGACTCCTTTCATGGGGCCAGCCTAAACTGCTTGGGAGGGAGGGATGCTGAGATCACAGAAAGAGTCAGGGATGGCTTTGGGTATCCTGAGAAACAACTCATCCTATGGCAGGAAAAGTAGGGGCAGGGTAGGGAGACAGGAAGAACTGTTGTACCAAGCAAGTGAAGAACATATCTTATACACCCTCCACAAACAATGAGACACATATATATTATGTACAAAAAGAATGATGGAACCATGAGGATTTGTTTGTGGAAATAGAGTTTATGATGAAAATTCAGAACCAGGTCATCACCAGCAGAAATTACATAAGACATCTTTTCTTTAAACCTTACCTTCCATCTTAGAATCAATATTAAGTATTGGTTCTAAGATAGAAGATTAGTAAATGTAGGCAATGGGGGTTAAGTGACTTGCCTAGGGTCACACAGCTAGGAAGTGTCTGAAGCTATATTTGACCCCAAGAACTACCATCTCTAGACCTGACTTTCAATCCTTTGAGCCACCTAGCTGTCCTCTAGATGACTTATTTTTAAAGAGCTTTATAGATTATTATTCAGGAGAACTACCAGATTGTCAGAGGATGGGGTGCTTACATAGTAGCTATGATCTCACAGAGTTCCACCCAGATGAAGTGAGCATGTGAATAGAACACAGTTGTCCATAACATACTGAGAATGTTATCCTGCCTGCCCTCCAGTGTCTCCTGATTTGCCAGAGAAGGTCTGTGGTATAGTAAATAATGAAGGCAAGCATCTCTGCCACACAGAAGCTTATGTCTTTTCAACTGGCCTTATTTTATGCAGTTGGTATGTTTCTGTGCAGATTTATAAATTGTGTGGCTCAATTTTATGTACCAGGGCATGTAATTGGTTGTAATTTCTCTATCATCAATCAAACAAGCATTTATTAAGTATCTATTGTTGGAGAGGCAACATGTTAGCTACTTGGAGATACAAAACTAAGATAGAATATTCCCTGCCCTCAAGAAACTTACATTCTATCTTCTATGGATTATCAAGCCTTGAAAAGTCATTTAAAAAAAAATGTTGACATTGTAATCAAAGACACAAAAGGTTTACAATGTTGATATTATCGTATACATTGTTCTTTTGGTTCTGCTCACTTCACTTGGCACCAATCCATATAAGTCTTCTTAGGTTTCTCTAAATCTCATCATTCAGTTAATTCTCATTATTTCTTTTTTTCAATCCTTATCTCTTGCCTTAGAATTAATACCAAGTATTGGTTCTAAGGCAGAAGAGTGGTATAAGGACTAGGCCATTGGGGTTAAGTGATTTGCCCAGGGTCACACAGCTAAGAAGTGTCTGAGGCCATATTTCAACCCAGATCCTTTCAACACCAGGCCTGGTATTTTAGCCACTGAGATGTCCTACCTCCTTCATCATTTCACCAGTCATTACAAAGGAGAACTTTTTCATCTAGAGTTATCTAATAATTGAATAGACTGACTTTAAAGGAGAGTCCGGAGGATTAATTCTGAAGGGTATTGTATAAGGAATTCCTTCACAAGCAAGGGGTTAGGCTAGATGCCTCCTAAAGTCCCTTCCTACTCTGAGGTTTTATGGCTTTGATTATATACCAGGCTTGTCCCACTTAAAAGATGGAGTACAGAATCAAAAGTCTTTATTTTGAGGTTCCATTTTAAAAAAACAAGCTGGGAGGTTTGGGGCCTCTTGTCCTAAGTCAATGTTTTCTTCTGGCATTGAAGATTTGTGTTTGGGAAAGGCCTGGGAGATCATCTAAATCCAAAATTTTTTAACAAATGATATTGAGCCACAACTGCCTTTAATGTAGTCAAGAAAAATAATGTAGTCAAAAGAGCAGTAAGTCTGAAGTCTGAGAACCCAGTTGGCTGCTGATGCTTATTTCCCGTATGGTCTTGGACAAATCACTTATTCCCTCTGGGCCTCAATGTTTTACCTACAAAATGAGAGGGAGACATTTTTTTGGCTTCCTTCATGTCTCAGCTAAAAGATCACTTTCTACAGAAAACCTTTCCTGAATCCCCCTTTACCATCAGTGCCTCTCTTCTGTTGGTTATCGTCAATTTATCCTGTCCACAACTTAACTGTACATAGTTGCTTACAGGTTGTTTCTCCATTAGACTGTGAGGTCTTGGAGAACAGGGACTGTCTTTTAAGCCTTTGTATCCTCAACCCTTAAGGGCAGCTAGGTAGCACAGTAGATAGTGTCAGACCTGGCATCAGGAAAACTCATCTTCCTGAGTTCAAATCTGGACTCAGATATTGACTGGCTGAGTGACCCTGAGCAAACAACTTCAATGCTATTTGCCTCAGTTTCCTCATTTTTTAAATTAGCTGGAAAAGGAAATGGCAAATCATCCCAATATCTTTGCCAAGAAAACCCCAAATGGTGTCACAAAGAGTAGGGAACAACTGAAATGATTTAGCAACAACAATCTTCAACCCTTAGCACATTTAGTAGACACTTGATAAATACTCTTTGGGTGACTAGATGACTTTTAAGCTGCCTTTTGGTTCTAAATTTATGAACCTATAATACTTATTTGAGGAAAACAGGTAACTGGAGGACATTTGAGAAAGACAGAAAAAAGGTGACCAGAAAACTAAACACTATCCTTTGTAGCCTCCTTTCTATACCTAAGAAAGCTTTCAGCTCCAGCTTAACTGACCCCTAAAGGGTCCCCTATTGGGTCCAGCACAAATTTTCCATCAGAAGTAGTTAACTTAATGTTCTCTCTGGGAAGAAGGCCTTGCCCAGCAATGGGCCAGCTTACTGAGTAATCAGTGCCTCTTACATCTAGTCATGCCAGGTGGAAATTACTTGAATCCCTGTTGTTTCAGACTGGGGGCTCAGAGTTATTAGCAACTGTTCCAATATTGCCAAGTCTCTGCTGGGACAAGGATATAGTTAGGGATGTGCGGAGAGTGCAATTGGGTTCTTGCTAGATCAAGCCCTGTTTCTTGGATAACTCATCCCCAACCACCCCGCCAATACCAGCCAGCAGAGCTGATGTAATCACTGCTCTGCCCCATTAATCACCGTGCTGGGAACCATTCTCTGTGGGAACAGGGCCGAGAAAAACCATGAAACAGGCCCCCAGGGTGATGTTAGAGCCTTGTAAACAGCGGATCATGCGAGGAGCCAGGACACAGGCACATGGGCACACACAGCAGGTACCACCAATGAGCGATTAACTCAGCCTCATAGATGGGTGCATACCACTAACTCCCCAGCCCATCCTACACCAGACCTCTTGGCTAAGCTGCCTGCTTGGCCCTGAACACTGTGATGCATGACAGAGCTTTTACTTTTGGCTGCCTGGGGACTAATAAATAGTGATGAGATTCATTCCCATTTTGTATAGTGCTCACAAGACTGACAAAGCATTTTCTGCCTTATTTATCCCCATTTTAGAGATGGAGAGACTGAAGCTCAGAGAGTTCGCAGTGTTATGGAGGTCATCTAGTCCAACCTAGGTCCCTTCCAACTCTTAAAAACTCTTAAAAGGCACCCTGATATTCTGAGCCTATGTATCCTCCATTTACAGAGGAAGAAACTGAGACCAGCTAAGTAAAGTGATTTGCCAAAGCTTACACAGGTAGTCAGTGGCAGAGCTAGAATTTTAACCCAGATCCTGTGGCTCCAAATGCAAGTCTTTCCCCCATTCCTCACTGCCTGTCAGAGTCCTTGCATTTGTCTTTCTAGGGACTAATAATAATTATATTAGCCCCCATTTATATAGGGTGCCTCCCATCTTGAGCTTTTATAAGCTTAACACTGCCCTAGGACTTTTGGAACATCCTACACAGTAATTTTAAATTTTATAAATTTATATAATTATATGTAAATAAATTTACATACATAATTATACATTTATTTTAACTTTTATGTAAATTTATAATTATAATAAAATTGTCTTTATTATTATTTAATAATTATTTATTATTCCCATTTAAGAAATAAATAGACTGACCTAGAGAGACAGGAGGTCCTGGGTTCACATGTGACCTCAGATGCTTCTTAGCTGTATATCCCTGGGCAAGTCATTTCACCCCCATTATCTAAACCTTACCACTCTTCTGCCTTGGAACTAATACACCATATTGGTTTAAGGAAGGAAGGAAGGAAGGAAGGGATGAAAGAAAGAAGGAAGGAAGGAAATAAGGAAGGGAAAGAAAGGAAGAAAAGGGAGAAAGGGAGAAAGAGAGAAA
>NC_058132.1:33418379-33448749 GCF_016433145.1 Gracilinanus agilis
TAGGGAAGGAAGAAAGGAAGGAAGGAAGGAAGAAAAGAAGGAAGGAAGGAAGGAAGGAAGAAAAGAAGGAAAGAAGGAAGAAAAGAAGGAAGGAAGGAAGGAAAAGGAAGACTGTGGTTCACAAATGTCAGGAACAGAGATCTAGACCTGAGGGATCATCTTATACTGTCTTAGAATACCCAAAGAAATGAGGCAATTTCATATCAGAGGTAGAATTTGAATTGAGTTCCTTTGACTTCAGGTTCAAAGCTATTCTCGCTGTACCACAGAAAGGAGGGCTGATTGGGTGAGAGATGAGACAGGGACAAAAGGAAATGCAATTTTCTTAACAGGCATTGGGAATTCATCAAACCCAAAGTCTATCTGTGACTCACACCTGAGACTGCTGGCACCAATAGAGTTGAAGATGATAATGGGGCAAAGAGTAGATATTTGCAAAGCCTCTGCCTAAGTCCAATGGCTGGTTCCAGGGGGGAAAGAGCATAGCCCTAGGGCTGAGAATCCAGACTTCAGGCACTTGTGTCCCTAGAAAAGACTATAGGGAAAACAAGGACCACTTAAGGGGGCCTCAGGAATATGTCCCAGTGTTTTCTGGGACATCCAGCATCAGAAGCTGCTTCCCTTACCCTCGGTGAGACCATCAGGCTAGACCTTGGGATCTGATCTGTGGTAACAGGATGCCTGGTCTGATCTTTCTGATCTCTGCTAGAGATACAGGTATATACTAATAAGAATTCCACCAATGGTAATATTGGTGTGGCATAGTGAATAGAAGGCTAGCCTTGGAGCTAGGAAACCTGGATTCAAATCCAGCCTATTATACATGCTGGCTACATCACCGTGAATAAATCATTTAATCTTTTAGGGCTTGAGGAGACTCTCTCAAATTGTCAGTTGCAAAAAAGTTGCCAACCTGTATTGGGGAAAAGAGTTTCCTCATCTGGGAATTCCATATACTAATGAAATCACAAGGTCATACTTTTTAAAGGTACTTCCTTATCTATAACCTCCTATTGAACCACTTCATCCTGTGAGGTGGAGGTGGAGTCATAATTCCCATTTTATGGAGGAAGAAACAGATTCAGAGAGATTTAGAATTAGAGACCGCCAGAGGCAGCATGGCCTAGCCAAAGGAATTCTGGGCTTAGAAAAAGGCTCAGAGAATTAGGGCGTCTTTGGTCTTGAGTTGGAAGGGACCTGGAAGGCCATCAAACTCAACTCTCTTCATTTTAGATAGGAGAAAATTGAGGATTAGAGGAACAGAGACCACGCAGATAATAGGTGGCAGAGGCCAGAGTTGAATTCACAGTTGGGTTCAAGGCATTTTTCTGAGTCTCATTTTTCTTAGCTGTAGAATTAGGGGGAGAGGGATTGTAATAACACCGGTACCACCTAACTCACAGGGTTACTTTAATGAAAGTGCTTTGAAAACCATGAGATTACATAGATAAGTATGGTGGTTACAATGCCAGACTTAGAGGAAAGATAGATCTGAATTCAGATTCACTGTGTGAACCTGGATAAGTCAGTGTACCTTGTTTGCCTCAGTTTCCTCATTCATAAAATGGGGATAATAACAATACCCACCTGCCATGATTGTTATATAAGGATCAAAAAAGATAACATATGTAAAGTACTTTGCAAATCATAAGTTTTTATTGTATAAATACTAGTTATTATTATTGGGTCTATAAGAAATGGATATTGCTATTTTTATTAAAGTGGGAAGAGAGATCCTGGGGAAGTCCTTTGCCTAGCCCTCACCATTCTTTTACCTTGTAACAAATACATAGTGTTGGATTTTAAGATGGAAGGTAAAGGTTTAAAAAAAGCTGGAAGAGACCCTAGAAGCTAGATAGTCCAATTTCTTTACTTTACAACTGTAGAAACTAAGGGCCAATGTGGGGAGTGAGTCCCATGGTCCCAATCTACTTCCCACTTTGCCAGATGGTAAGCAACCTAGGTGGTGTTATGGATAAAATTCTGGGCTTTGGAATCCTGGATTCAAATCTGACTTCAGACGCTAGCTATGTGACCTTGGGCAAGTCATTTAACCCTCTTTGCCTCAGTATCCTCATCTATAAAATGAGGAAATGGCAAACCACTCCAATATCTTAGCTTAAAAAACTACAAATGGAGTCACAAAGAATCAGACACAACTGAACAACAACAACCATCCTGGTATAATGTAGAAGGAGCACTAAATGAGGAGTTAAGAGAACAGGAGTCAAATACTAGCTTTGCCATGTAAGACTTGGGAGACCCTAGACAGGCATCACTTGTCTTTGATGGGCTTCCATTCTCTCTTCCCCAAATTAAGAGGGTTGGATTATGTGACTTCTGAAATCCCTTCCATTGCTAGACTTAGGATCCTCCAGTGTGTGAGACCCCCTTCCCCATCCCTTGTCTGCTCAGGACCCTTCAAGAGTTGGTAGGGGACGGAGAGACTTCAGCACTTTCCCAGTCATTAACCCCTGGCTGGTAATAAGGGGCAGCTGGTGGTTCCCCCACCTGAGCCCCATGAAGCCGTGGGCCAACCCGGCATCTCCTGGCCCCCAGAACACCTGTGGCCAAGAGGCCTTGGGCATCAGGTTGCCTCTGGCTGCCTGCCCAGCTGCAGAGAGCTCTGGTGTCTCTGGACTTGACATGGCGAGCTTCTGGGGGGCACATCATGGAAGAGGCCGGGATGCTTCAGCCCGGCTTTCTACACTTTGGGCTCCGGGGCCATCAGGGTAAGAGTTCAGGGCTTGAGGGGAGCAGAGGGGGCTCAGCTGACCTTGGGGAGCCTTGGGCTTGGGGGAGCTGAGAGGGACCTCTGTTTATTCCCCCTCTCTCTGGGGACAGAAGACAGATCCCTGCCGGGGAGAAGGCAGAGAGGAAGGGAGGACCTGCCAGCTGGAAGCAGCCCTGTAGGCAGCCTGAAGCAAACATGCCATTCATCTCACCAAATATCTATTAAGCACCAAATACCATGCTAGGCAATGGGGGCACAAGGAGAAAAAAATAAAACCAGCCATACCCTCAAGGACTTCAAAGTCTACTGGGGAGGCAATCAGAATTTTATAAAATGCATACAGAGGGGACAGCTGGATGGCTCAGTGGACTGAGAGCTAGTGGATTAGAGAGTCAGGAGGTTCTGGGTTCAAATCTGACCTCAGACACTTCCCAGATATGTGACCCTGGGCATGTCACTTAACCTCATTCTCTAGCCCTTACTGCTCTTCTGCCTTGGAACTAATATGTAGTACTGATTCCAAGATGGGAGGTAAGGGTTAAAAAAACAGATACAGAGCACAATTTATACGTATCTGTAGAGAAATCTACCCACACACGTATAATGGATCACTTGTTTCTTCCATTCCATCATTAGTGAAGGGATCTCTCATTGAGGACATTCCCTTCACCAATGCAGAGCGGCAACTTGCAGTCTCAAGAAGATATCTGGGGAAACTAAGAGGTCTGGTGACTAACCCAGGGTCCCTCAGGCAGCATCCATCGGGGGCAAGTCGTCCTGATTCTAAAGCCAGATTTCTAACCTTCTCCTAATAATAATAACAACTACAAATGATGATGATGATGATGATGTTAGGCATTTATATAATGCTTCAAAGTGTGCTGCATACATTATCTCATTTGAGATCCACAAGTAAGTCAATATAAAGTGATAAGAAGAGAAAAGAATGCTGGAGTGTGTCAGGGAGTGGGGCACCAGGAAAGATTTCACACAGGAGATGGCACCTGAGCTGAGTTTTGAAGGAGGTGAGGAATTCTAAGAGTGTGAAGTGAGGAGGGAGAGCATGGCAGGCTTGAGGGGCAGCTCCTGCAAAGGCATGGAATCGGGAGATGACATGCTGACCTTGGCAAACAACAGTTTGGCTGGTTTCACTGGAATGCAGAGAATTCTATGAAACAGATCTGGAAAGGTAGAGAGATGGGAGCCAGACTATGGAAGGCTTCAAAGTCCAGGGTGAAATTTCTCCTAGAAGCAATTGGATGCCATTGGAGTTTGTTAATCAGGGAAGGGACATGGTCAGAGCCAGATGTTTTAGAAAACATGTAGAGGAGAGATTGGAAACTCATAGATCTAGAACTAGATAGAACTCTTGTGGGAAGAGGTTCATAATTTTCCAAGTGAGGAACTGAGACCCAAAGAGTATAAAGACCTGCTCTTAAGTGTGAAAGACTCAGTCACACAGGTAGAGAGGAGCAGAGTCAGAATTTGAACTCAGGTCCTATAATTAAAAATACAGGGCTCTTTCCACTGTACTCATGCTACTTGGACTGGGTTCATCCTAAGGGCTGTTGGGTTGGGGCTTCTCTTTCAGGCAAAACAAAAGCTTGGAGGGTGAAATCTTGCTCTTCTACTAAAACTATGACATTTCTGAAAAAGAATTTGTTCCTGTCTGGAGAGAGATTGAGGCAAATCTGGTGTGTTGGGGAAGGGACTGGAGTAAGATTTTTAGAGAGCTGGAGTTGATTCTAGACCCTGCCAACTCCTAGGGCTTGGTAATCTCTCTGAGACTCAGTTTCTTCTTCTGTAAAACAAGGAATTGCCTATCTATGATGCCTCCTAAGGTCTCTTCCAGCTC
Organism: Gracilinanus agilis; assembly: GCF_016433145.1. Lineage (NCBI taxonomy): Eukaryota > Metazoa > Chordata > Mammalia > Didelphimorphia > Didelphidae > Gracilinanus > Gracilinanus agilis. The sequence continues at coordinate 33,422,969 of NC_058132.1, forward strand.
ATAATCTGTGATCCCAAGTGATGTCTTCTTTCCTTCTGTCCCTGCATTCCTTCTTTATATAACCTTGGCTAATAGCTTGAGCAGAGAAAATCCAGTCACAAATCCGTGACCCAGAGATGTTTGTCTTTCTTCTGCAAAGGGAAAAATTTGATTTCTCCTTGGATGGTGACTATAGCCATTGACACACCTACGTGTTGGCTGAATTGGTGTCCTAATCATAAAATTCAAATGTTTTCATTCACCAAAGCTCTTTCTTTAATGTCAGAACATCTTGACCCAGAAAATAATTATTCTCTTTTAAAAACATTTTATTGTCTTTTATTTTACATCACCTTTATTTCCCATTGCATCCTTCCCTTCTCTCTTAACTTGAGAGCCATCCCTTACAATAAATAAAGTCAGTTTAGCAAAACTTACCAACTCATGAACCAAGACCAATTGTATATGCAGAATTCCACACCTTTCCTCTGCAGCAAAAAATTGTTGTTCACTCAGTTATTACAGTTGTGTTCAACTTTTGGGATCTTCTTGGCAAAGATCCTAGAGTAGTTTGCCATTTCTTTCTCCAGCTCATATTATAGATAAGGAAATAGAGGCAAACAGTGAAGTGACTTGCCCAGGACCACACTGCTAGTGTCTGAGGTCAAATTTAAAATCAGGAAATTGAATCTTCCTGACTCTAGAACCAGGGCTCTATCCACTGCAACACTTAGCTACCCTAGAAAATAGGTACTATTATTATCCTTATTTTATAGATAAAGGAACTGAGGCAAACAGTGTGAAGTGGTCTGCCCAGGGTCTCATAGCTAGGAAGTATCTGAGGCCAAATTTCAATGTAGACCAGCATTCTAAACGCTGCACTATTCAGCTGCAGCGAAGAAGTTATCTCCCTTCTTTGGAGTCAAACCTAGTTGTTCTTATTACAGAGTTCAGTTGCAATCATTTTGTTGTTACTGTTCATTTCACTTGCATTGTCATTATTCTGTTTCTGGCATTTCTGGTTTGGCTTACTTCACCAAAATGGCCATCCCCAAAGAAAAACCTTAAAGTTTCAATCATCCTTTGCTGGAATCTCCTTCAGGCTTTTTGGGGCTCAGGAACCAGCATGTATCAATGGTAGCTTTATGACTGACAGCATCTATGGCATAGGAGGCAGACACAGCAAGACCTGTGACTGAGATCTTGAATGAACCTCCTCCCTCTGAGCTATGAGTATCCAGGGCCTGGGAAGCCCAACTGGACTGAGCTAAAGATATTAACATTGCTTCTTCCTGCTCAAGGGGTAACTTAATACCTACTGCATCTTCTCAGGAGAGGTGACTTTGCCTTTGAGCTCTCAGGCATGAATAAACACTCAGGAAAAAGAGACTTCCTACCTGGCACCTTCCAGCAGGGGAGGAAAAGCCCCCATGGGTTTTGTGGTAAGTCAGTGTGGGTGAACAAATTCCTCTGCTTTCCTTCGCCTCTGGCTTTAAACCTGAGATCAGGAGGCCCAGAGAGGGAGGCAGGAGCTTATCCCTTCTTGGAGAGAAGAGACAGGTGCACCTTGCCAGGCTGATTCATTTTTGAAAGCAAAGGAAATACAGATTCCAGGAAAGGCTAGAGCAGTCAGTACTTAGGAGGACCAGGCTGGTCCAGGATGCTGCCTCTCATTTCCCTTTGGAGGTCTGGGACTGAGGGAGGCAGCTGTTTCCCTGGTGCAAATGTGATAGGGAAATCTTGGGGTAGGGGTTCCTTAACCCAGCTTCATCCTCCCAGTGGAGGTGGCCCAGTCCCTGGGGCAGAAAGGCAGGATGAGAAACAACATTCATTAAAAAAGAAAAGTCCCACTGTGGTGATCAGAGTCTGGTTGGAAGGGAGGTTACTTCTCTGGTTTGAGGATGATTTCTTCATTCAAATCCCAACTAAAACCCCACCTTCTACATGAAGTTCTTCCCCAGCCCTCTTTAATTCAAGTGCCTTCCCTCTCTTTTCATTATTTCCTATCTATCCTGTATATGGCTTGTTTGTGAATGTTTATTAATAAATTGATAGTCATTTTGTTAATATTTATTAATAAATGAATATTTATTCATTTGTCTGTTGTCTCCATCATTAGATTGTAAGCTCCTTGAGGGCAAGCAATTTCTTTTCTTAAAACCCTTACCTTCTGTTTTAAAGTTGTCAGTAAGTATTGATTCTAAGGCAGAAAAGTGGTAAGGGCTAGGCTATTGGAGTTAAGTTACTTGCTCAGGGTCACACAGCTAGGAAACAGCTGAGGTCAAATTTGAACCCAGGTCCTCCCAACTCCAAGCATAGCTCTCTTTCCACTGAGCCACCTCTGTGGCCTGTGCGGAATGTTTCGCCTCTTTTTTTGTATCTCTAGAGCTTAGCACAGTACCATTGTAGGAGGTACTTAATAAATGTTTTTTTTATTATTGAAAAGTAGGTATTTTCTCTTGTGGATTCTTCTGGACCCCATAGAGGGACTTTGGGGAGATCTAGGTCTTCCAGGATACTGAGGAGTTTGCCGGAAGTCCATTCCTGAATCTGGGGAATTTTCAGTTTGGCCCCTCTCCTTTGAAAAGCAAAACAAGGATTCTGTCCTTCAGTAAATGCCTCTTTCTCCCATCTTTAATTTTTCCTCCTTTTCTCTTGCTTCTTTCTCTCTCCCTTCTTCACAGCACCCTTTCTTCCTTTGTCCTCTCTCCCTTTCCCTCCCTTCTTTCTCTCTTCTCCCTTTCCTTCCTTCCCCTCCTTTCTCCCTCTGACTTCCCCCACTTTCTCTTCCACCCTCTTTTCTCTCTCCCTCTTTTTCTCTCCCTATTTCTATCTCCCCCTTTCTCCCCCCTCTTTCCCTCCTCTCTTTCCTTCCTTCTCTCCCTCTGCCTGTTTTTTCCTCTTTCCTTTGTCTGCAGGAAATGTAGACTGTTTGTTCTCTATTCTCAAAATGCTGGAGCTAGGAGAGGCCCTCAATGGCCACAGGTCTCCTAGCAAGATTGTTCTTCATCCCTCCCATTCAGGACAGCAGAGTCTCTGATTGGAAAGTAAAGAGGGTGGAGGAAACAGCCTGGCCAGCAGGGTTTACTGGACCAGGCTTTCAAGACAGCTTCCATCTGTACAGAACACTGCAGTTTTGTTCATGTGTAAATGGAGAAAAACCCTCTTGAGAAAGAAAGTGGGAACCAGCAGGTTTCCAGGAATGGATTAAAAAATGCAGAATAGCCCAAAATCCCATCATGAAGCCAGGAGGGAAAATAGCCTTTTTCTCTCCATTGGGCTGGGTTCTGTGGGTTCTGGGTTTGCAGGATAGGTGGAGTGGTCTTTTTCTAGATCTCATCCTTGCCTCCCAGGGCACCCTTGCCCTGAATTGATATTCCCAGAATCCTTTGGGAAAGAAGAAACCCATCTCTCTGACAAAAGGTTTTTGTTGTAGTTCAGTCATTTCAGTTGTGTCCACCTATTCATGATCCCATTTGGGGTTTTCTTGGCAAGGATGTAAGAGTGGTTTGCCATTTCCTTCTCTATTTAATTTTACAGATGATGAAACAGACAAACAGTGAAGTGACTTGCCCAGGGTCTCCCACCTACTGAGTCCAAATTTGAACTCAGGCCTTCCTGACTCCAAACCTAGCCGACATACCATGGAACTAGGGCAGGCGACAAGGTGGAATTAGTCCAATTTGACTGGAATATCAAGTGCATGAAGGGAAGAAGAGAGACAAGGCTAGGAAGATGAGTTGAAATCAGACTGTAGAATGCCTTGAAGGTTGGGGACAGGTAGGTAACATAGTGGATGGAGTGCCAAGCCTGGAGTCTGGAGGTCGTGGGTTTAAATCTGGCCTCAGACACTTTTTAGTTGTGTGACCCTAGGCAAGTCACTTAACCCTGATTTCCCAGCCCTTGCTGCTATTCTGTCTTAGAACTGATAGCAAAACAGAAGGTAAGAGTTTCAAAAGAAAGGAAGAAAGAAAGCAAGAAAGCAAGCAAGCAAGAAAGAAGTTAAGGAAATTAAGCTTCATGTTGTGGGTTGGTAGGGAGCCACTGTAAGATTTTCTGTACATTTATTTTTCAGTAGAGAAGAAAGCTATGTTTTAGGAAGACCTAGTCCATTGTTTGGAGAATATATTGGAATTAGAAAGGTTAGAAATTCTTAAGATAGTCTGAGGAAGAAGTGATGGGAACTGAAACAATAACTGAAAATATAGAAACACTTAAAGATTTACAAAATGCCTCATTTCCATATTTTCTGCTGGACTTCAAAATCAATGAGGGGTACCTCAAGATAATGTACTAAAGGGCAAAAGCACTATGTCAATGTAGCTGTTATTATCCCTGTTCTGACAGATGAAGAAACTGAGGCACAGAGAAGCTAGAAGCATGGGGTCAAAGATTGCTGAAAAAAACATTAGGGGCTATGAAGTTCAATCCCTTTAGTTTCCAGCAGAGAAAACTGAAAGCAAATAAATTACTTATTCAGGGTCACACAGCTGAGAAGTATCTGAAGCAGAATTCAAAGCCAGGTCTTCTTGACTCCAAGTCCAGCGTTTCCTCCTTTTTGTATTGTCGTCAGGAAGTTTCAAAAAGTAGGATTCAAATTCAAGTCTTCAGAATTCAAGCCTAGTGCTGTCTATTATATCATAATACCAAGGCTGGTGGTAGTAGGAATAACAGCTGGAATACTCAGTGAACCTGGAGTCCAGATCTGACTTCAAATTCTACCTCAGTTACTTCTTAGCTGCTAGGGCAAATTATTTATTCATTGTTGGCCTTCATTTCCTCATCTGTAAAGTGGAGATGACAATAATAACAATTTCCAGAGCTGTGATATGGTGAAAAAGAAGGAAACCTAGAGGTCTGAGATTCCCAGATGAGGAGTGAGGGCCATTCAGGTATGGAGGAGAATCCGAGCAGACACAGCTTAGAGATGGAATGTTGTATATGTGAAGGACTGAAGACCAGTTTGGCTAGAGTGTAACGTGTAGAAGGAAGTTATATCAGGAAAGGTAAGTTGGAGCCATATCTGAAGGGCCTTTAATATCCAATATGACTTTATATCTAATCCTGGAAGTAATAGGGAGCCATTGGACTTCGCTGTATCTTGTCAATGGCAAGACACCGAAATGAGACATAGGACATCATCCTCATGAGAAACAGAAAACTAGTGTGGATGAAAAAGAGATTTTGTGTTGTTGAGGCAAGTAGAAGATTGGAAAAAGGAGTGGAGGGGAGAGATACTAGAGATGTCGTGAAGGATGACTTGATAAGACTAGACAATTAAATGGGTATGATGGATAAGTGAGAGGGAGACTAAACCTAGAGGTCTGAAAGAATGGAGATATCATAACAGTGATGGGTAAGCTTGGAGGAGGGGTGGCTTTGAGAGGAAAATAGCAGATGAGTGAGATGGAGAATTCAAAGATGGTACTTGTAGACCAGGGGAACTAGAAGAATGGAGATGTCCTAACAGTGATGGGTAAGCTTGGAAGAATGATGGCTTTGAGGGGGAGATGGCACATGAGTGAGAGGGAGAAGAGAAAGAACTTATGGGCCTAGGAGGCTAGAAGAAGGGAGATGTCCTAACATTGTTGGGAAAGTTTGGAAGAGGGATAGCTTTGAGGGGGAAATGGCTGATGAGTGAGAAGATGTCAAAGATAGCATTTGTGGACCTAGGGGGCTAGAAGAATGGAGATATCCTAATACTGATGGGCTAGAAGAATGGAGATATCCTAACACTGATGGAGATATCCTAACACTGATGGAAGAGGAATGACTTTGAAAGAAAATGGCGGATGAGTAAGAGGGAGAAGTGAAAGATGGTACTTGTGGGCCTAGGGGGCTAGAAGAATGGAAATGCTCCAGCAGTGATGGGGAAGCTTGGAAGAGGGATGGCTTTGCAGGGGAAATGGCACATGAGTGAGAGGGAGAAGAGAAAGCACTTATGGGCCTAGGAGGCTAGAAGAATGGAGATGTCCCAACATTGTTGGGGAAGGTTGGAAAAGGGGTGGCTTTGAGGGGAAAAGAAGAGTTCCGTTTTGGACATATTGACTTTGGAGAGGTAAGGATGGTTTCCTTTTTAAAAATCTTCGTATCGCTAGGACTCTAAATACAGTAGACCTTAAACCAAATACTTATCAAGAACCAAGGATGAAGATGAAACAGTGCCTATCCTCAAGAAGTTATATTCTATTTGAGCATGACTGAGTACATCGATATATCCATACAAAGTTCTATAGTCTGAATTAAGCTGAGCTCTCCAGCCTGGGAGACAGGCTTTAACTGATCCAAGTGCAGGTGAAGGAAAAAGAGAATTTTACTCCTTTAGCAAAGCCCTGTTTTTGGCAGATGGTTCTCTGGATCAGTCAAGAGGCACTTACTCCCTCAACTTGCCTTGGTTCTTTGGAAGCCTTCACCATTTTGGCCAACTTCCCATCTTTTAAAAGTGAGTTTGAATTGGATTGTGTGTACGTGTGTCTGCTGTTTTTGTTGTTGTGCCTCTCACTTCTTGGAGTAATAGCATTTTCTGACCCTATTAATACTCTCCTCTCTGGGCGATGGGCTTCACGCAGTGCCTTAACTGCCCACCATCACTCCTTGACTGCAGGCTTCGGTTCCATCAAGGCTGTTCATCCATCAGGAGAGATTGGCTTCTTGTCTCTCCGGGAGACGTACAGGATTCATTTTCCTTCATACTAATGCTCTGTGGCTTGCTAATTCAATTCCATGGCAGAAAATGTAAGGCCGGCTGGTTTTAAAAATAAATAAACGAGAAGGTGGGTGTTTGGCGAGGGGCAGCTAATTGGGTTTCAGTGCTCCTCATCTAAGTGATTAAATGGAAACCAGTCGGGTGTTCATTATTCTTGGCCCCATCTCCAAAAATGAGTGGAGTTATTCTTAGTATTCACATGCTGTCTCCTCAAACCCACGCCGACTCCTAGCTTTTCTGGGGCATCGATCAAACAACAAACACATATAAAGCTCCTACTGAGTTCAGAGTCCTATGTTAGGTGGAGATGCAAGGTTTATATGGCCCCAGCCCTTCCTTCCAGACAGATGCTCATAGCCTCATATACTAGAATCCATTAAACTAGCTTATGAAGGGTTTTTGTCCTTTCAGTTGCCCAGTGTCAAGGATGATACCTGGCACGCATCAGGTGCTGGAATTGAATTCAGTCAGTCAACAGAATCCTGGAAAGAGTATTAGCTCTACAGTCTGAGGCCCTGGGTTCAAATCCTGCCTTTGCTACCAGCTATCTGTAAGATCTTGGTCGTGACTCCTAGATGTCAGTTTCCTTATTTGTAAAATAAAGGGGTGAAAAGAGGATCTCTGAGGTCCCTTACAGTTCTAATTCCAGATTCTTATGATTAAGCAGTTAAAATTTTTTTTATTTCTTTAGAATTTTTATTTTTAAACTCTTACCTTCCATCTTAGAATCAATACTGTGTATTGGTTCCAAGGCAGAAGAGTCGTAAGAGCTAGACAATGGGATTAAGTGAACTTGTCCAGGGTCACACAGCTAAGAAGTGTCTGATTCAGATTTGAACCCACAACCTTCCCATCCCTAGGCCTGATTCAATCCACTAGTCACTTAGCTGCCCCCAAATATTTTTTCCATGGTTATAGGATTAAGCATTTATTAAGCACCTCCTGTATGTCCAAAACTGTACCATTTTGAATCTGAGTTCAAAAGGATCTCAGAGGTCTAGTGTAGTAATACCTACATCACTGAAAAATGGTCATCCAACTTCTACTTGAATACTTCCAGAGATGGGGAACTCACCCCACTTTTTAGATAACTCTGACTGCTAGAAATTCTCATTCTATCAAGATGAGATTTGTCTCTGTCAGTGCCATCCATCTTTCCTGATTCTATCTTTTGTGAGAAGGAGAAGGCAGGATAGAGGAGTAAAGTGTCTAAGAGACTACTTCCCCCTTATCTTATGTCTGAGGAAGTTGTAGCCTAGCAAGCTAAAGTGATTGATATGAAGACCCATAGCTAAGATCATTGATTTAGAACTCAAAGGGACTTCAGAAACCTTCTAGTCCAAACCCTTCACTTTACAGAGGAGAAAATTGAGGATCAGAGAGGAAAGGACTTATTCAAGGTCATTCAGGTAGGAAGAGCTGGGATTTTTAACACAGATCTCTTTTTAAAAACCCTTACCTTCTGTCTTAGAATTGATACTGATTATTAATTCCAAGGCAGAAGAGTGGTAAGGGCTAGGCAATTGGGGTTAAGTGGCTAACCCAGGGTCACAAGGCTAGGAAGTATCTGAGGCTAGATTTGAACCCAAAACTTCCTATCTCAAGGGTTGGCATTTTGTCCACTAAGATATCGAGCTGTCCCTTATCTCCTTTTCACTATCTTTTCTATTTCTCTATGAAGTAACAGAAGTCTTTTCAAATGCACTACGGTGCCCACTATATCATTCTGCTTCTTAACTAGATACAATTGCTGCCATGGTCTGCCCATGAGAGCAGACTGAACAACATCTTCTAATGGTCTGGCATCATCAGGGTTGGCCACTAATCCTCGATGTTCCTGAATCCCTGGGACAGCTTATCCTTGTACATACTCTCCTATCTCTCTCCAGCTCCTTCCTTTCCTCCTTTCCTTGGGGGGAAGTCCATCTTTCTTCTTGACTACCTTCTGGGCATGGTTAAGTCAGGAATCTGTTGTAAAGAGATAGAAATTGGCACAGTTCCCTTGAAAAAACCTGGAAATGTCCAACAGCCTCAGAAAGTGTAGGGCTCTGATTGGAAAACTAGCATTGAACATGTTTCCATGTTCTTCACAGTGAGTGAAATGCCAGGCAGTTGGCATGTGGCCGAGCATCTTGTTTCTACTCACCCCCAGCCATGGTTCAGGGAAATTTGAACCTCTGAGAGGGGTTTTTGTGTCTGTCACTCTTAGAAGGGACAAAGAACCAGAAGGAATTCCTGTTACTATACACTTCCGTAGTTTGATTCAGTAGACTACCTTTCCAGGTTTATTCCCCTTCATTATTCCGTTCAAACTGGCAAAATTGATATTCATCTAAGCTCAGAATGTCTTCTGTGCCCTTTCCCAATATGTTCCCCCTTCATGTCTAGAAAGCCCTTCCTCCTCCCCTTTGCCTCTTAGGATCCCTAATTTCTTTCTGAGCCTTCAGTTCAGGCTCCACCTTCTGTATATGGGAAGCCTTTAATGGAGAGAGCTCCTTCCCTCTGAAAAGTATCATGTAAATGTTATTGTTCAATTGTTTCAGTCTTGTCTAACTCTTTGTATCCCCATATGGGGGTTTCTTGCCAAAGATAACTGCAGTGGTTTGCCATTTCTTACTCAAGCTCATTGGGCATATGAGGAAACTGAGGCCAACAGGGTTAAGTGACTAGCTCAGGGTCACACAAATAATAAGTATCTGAGGTTAGATTTGAACTCAGGTACTTTTGACTCCAGACCCAGTGCTTTTATCCACTGTGCCACCTAGCTACCCATAATGTGTATACTTAGCTGTTTATATGTTATATCCCCTCAGTAAGAGGCTATGGGTGTGTAGTAGAGAAGGACCTAGCCTTGAAGCCAAGAATAGCAAAATTCAAGTCTTACTCCTGATTCTCATTGACTGAAAACCCTGGAAAAGTTGTTTAGTCTCTTAAATAGTCTATTGTTCACTTTTCAGATGAGAAAATTAAGGATTAGAGAGATTAGAGCAGTTGTCTGGGGCTTCATAGCCATCCAGGATCAAAGAACCCAGTTCTTAATCCTGGTCTGATTTCTTTCCACTAAACAAATGCTATTATTTTAGAATCAAATTTTCTTTTGGAATTTAAGTTCTTCCCCTCCACATGCCCATTTCTTTCTTAATTTCCAAGAAGACTAATCTAGAGTAGGCTTCTCCCTATCCTTCTTGGTCTCAATGCCCCTAGGAAAATCTCCAGGAGATAAATCCTCATTTACTTCAGGATAGAACTGGTTAAGAATGCTTATAGAGGAACAGCTAGATGGCAGAGTGGAAGAGTGTCTGTCCTAAACACAGGAGGTCCTGGGTTCAAATGTGATCTTAGATATTTCTTAACTGTCTGACCCTAGGCAAGATACTTAATCCCAACTGCCTGGTTTTTACCACTCTTCTACCTTGGAACTGATACTCAGTATCAATTCTAAGAAGATAAGGGTTTAAATTGAAAATGAATAAATAAATAAAAATTTAAAAAGCTCATAGACTGAGTTAGAAGGAATGTCTCAACCTAAACAGTCCAACCCATATCTAAATAGTAATTTCTTCTTTAGCATCCTAGGCAAGTGGCAACTTTCCTTGAAGTTCTCCAATGAGAAGGAAGAACCCACCATTTCCTAAGTTTTTTTTCATTTTAGGACAGCTTTAATCATTAGGGAATTTCTTCCACATTCAACCCAAACTTACCTTTTTTCAATTTCTGTCCCCTTTTCTTGGTTCTGCCCTCAGAAGTCACATAGAGCAAGTTGAATCCTTCTTCCATGTAATATCCCTTAAGATACTTTGCTAGTTGTCATGCCCTCCCTTGAGTCTTTTCCAGAGTAAACATTTCCAGTACCATGAACCTACCATCAGATGACATAATTAAAGGTCCAATGCATTTTGATCAGAAGTAAGTTCATGAATTCTACTTTATGTTTTGGTTTGACTCATCATGTTTACATTGTTTCCCCCAATAGAAATGTAAGCTTCTTGAAGGCTAGAAATGTTTCATTTTTGTTATTGTATTCCCAGAGCCTCCCTTGCCTACTACCTGCCATATGCTTCATAAGCATCCTTGAATTGACTTGGATTATATCTTAGTTGCCTTCCTCTGCTTATTCTCCAATTTATCAATGTGGTGCCCAGAGCTGAACAGAGTATTCTAGGTGGGGTCTGACTGGGGCAGTCACCACAGTCCTGTGCCATGATTCCTGGACACTCTGCAGCTGATCACATTCACTTTCTCAGCATATTAAACTTTGTTTGGATTGACTTTGCAGTTCACAAAACCCTCAGATCTTTTTCAGATGAATTGCTATTGATTAGTTAATTAATAAGAATTTATTAATCACCCACTACCTGCCGGGCGCTGTGTTGGCACATGGACAGCAGAGACACAAGTCTTGTCCTTGTGAATTTGAACACCCGAGAGTTAGATGTTCCATTAATGCTCATAAAATGTCATGCCATTCATTTTGGCCCATGGTTCTAGCCTGTTTTGGGAACCAGCGTGTATATGAGGGGCTGTGGTGCTCAGTTTTAATGCTCGTGCCCTATCTTCTTTCCAAAAAGAGAAGAGACTTCATTATTTATGAGAGGAATTTCCCAGACCTTCTCTGCCTAGGTGTAGGTTTAGAACTTGAAGGATAGGCAATGAGGTTGGCATCTTGAGGAGGTAACTCGGGCTTTTCCATGGTAGAAGGAACTGGCAAAATCCTTCAGGACTTGGTCTCCTGGGATTCTTCCACCCTCTCTATGTTGTCCAATCTGGCAGATGCTGGGAACCAGAATGCACAATCCAGCCTGGGGATGGGGGGAAAAAAGTTCCTGAGTTGGAGTTGGAGTTTCCAGGATTTCTCTCTTTGAGCTAGGGGAGGGAATGAAGGGAAGTCCTTGGTAGCCAGTCTGGAAGAGCCTGAAGTGAGTGGTGGGAACTCTTTTTGAAGGGTGGGGTGTGACTGGGTGATTCCAGCCTCCAACCTTGGGGTCTTGCCAGTTAGACATGGAGCAGGTAGAAGCCTATGGACCTGACTCCTCTGTTTCTCCCCCGCCTGGCCCTGTTGCTGCCAGTTCCAAGGCAGAAAGAGGTTGTGCTGTATTCTCCACAGGGAGTTGAAAAATGTGTCAGGTCTTACCTACGGTCTGTATGTACCACCATGGAGCTTTGAGAATCTGCTATGTGATATACTGGAATATGGAAGAGGGTGGTGATGGGAGAAGGGAACTGCTAGGCCAAGGATTCTTAACCAGGGGTCTGGGTTTAAATTCTAGTGGGTCCATGAACTTGAACTGGGGGGAAATTATATCTTTATGTTCATTATAACTAATTTCCTTTGACTGTATTATCTTTTCTGCATTTAAAATCACTATTTCCCAAAGGGGATCCTAGGCTTCAACTGACTGCCAAAGGGGTCCATGACACCAAAAACCTTAGGAACCCCTACCCTGGGCCATTGTCCTTTGTTATTAGTGAAAATTCTGCTGAAAGGCCAGCCCTGAATTCATCAATCTCATTTTTGGACTGAGCAAGTCTTCTGGCTACATTCCTCAGGGCTTCATCTAGATTTTGACAAAGGGAGTTACAGAGGGCATTACCCAAATAGCCATCCCAAAAAGGGACATTAAAGAGTGGGGGTGGGTGGGGAGCAAGGGTGGTTAGAGGCAGCTGGTGTCTGTTTGGGGGAAAGGCCCTTAAAGTGCAGTGTGTCAGTCAAAACAAATTTCAAAGCTTTCACAATACACCATATCAGTCTTGGAAGAAAACTTTACAGACCACTTTGATCAAAGTTCCCATTTGATAGAGGAGAAAACTGAGACCCAGATAAGGGAATAGATTTGACTCAAACTTACACAGCTAGTGGGAGGCCAAACCTGGCACTGAAATCCAGGCCTTTGGATTCTCTGTCCCATGTACTTTGCACGTGTGGACCCATGTCCTGTTCCCTGAACTTGGAGCTGGTGGAGCCAAAGGATGGAGAAATGGCTATTGAGCAGGAAGAAGGATCTCTGATGCTCCTTCCTCTCCTCCTGATTTCCCTGACCAGAGTTTCCCCAGCCTAAATCCTCTGACAGGCTGGTGCTGAAGCCAGAGTTATGGATTAGCATGTAGGAGGATTTGGGATTTTGGTTAAACGTGGGTCAGGAGGGGGTGGGAGGGATTTCCTATGTGTAGTCCTTCCCTTGCCCAGGGCACTTGGTGTAAAGCATAGGGCTCTGGCTGTTTCTCTGAGCCGGGCTCGTCCTTCGTGACCATCGTCAGAATGGGAAGAAGGCTGGGCCAGGCTACAGCATCAGGAGAAGGAAGTCCAGCCAGACACAGGAAGCTGGAAGGTTAAAAAAGGCCCTCCCATCCCTCAAGAGTGGAGACAGGATTGGGGAGAAACATCTGGTACCTGGTGCCCTGACAGGCAGTGGCATGCATGCATGGGCAAAGGAGGATGCGAAAACCTTTTGGGCAGACTCTTGGGATGCTCTGAGAGATTCCAGACACTTGCTCCTCTGTCTGCTGCCTTTGGGTAATGCCGGTGACTTTCAGCAATCTGGTGCAGATGGAACCCGTGTTTTCTAGCAGAAATGAAACCATCTAACCTGAGACCTCTCCTCTGAATGTGGGGGCAGATGCTAAGGTTGCTTTTAAGAAGACACTGAAGTTTTTGATGGAGCCTTCGGGGAGCACGGCAACCTTTGACTAAGGGACTCAATGAGCTTCAAGGTTGAGGAGGTGCCAGGATGATTCAGGGCAATTCCAGGGAAGGGAGCAGGATGGTCCCATCCTCGTTCTCTTATCTCGCCTTGCTGATCTGGTGACTGACCTCCCATCCCTTTGGCCCAGCTGGGAGTGGTGGTCTCCTCCCTTCCTGATATGGCTCTTAACAAGTCTCCTTCACACCAAGACAAGGGAACGGTGGCCCACTTGGCAAAGGAGTTTCTCTGGGTCGGAGGGAGCATCGTGGTTTCCCCGAAGTGGAGACTAGGCTACCTTGGTAAGAAGTGGGAAACCCATCCTCCTTGGAAGGAATAGTACGGGGTCATTCCTTCATGCAAAGTGAAGATCTCTAACCTTGGCATATATATGGCACCTTAGGGTGGGTGAGGCTTTCTCTGTATATTACCCCATTTGATTTAAACCTTTGAGGGTTCAAATATCTTTGCTTCATATTCCCAGAGTGTGTGGAGTATTGGAGAATGTCAGATCCCTAGAACTAGGGTTAGGGACAGCACTGCCAAAGGATTTCTGGTATATGGTTGCCTATCACAGTAGCGATGATGATGATGATGATGATGATGATGATGATGATGATGATGATGAGCATTTACATAGTGCGTTAATATTTGCAAAACATTTATGAATATTATTTTATTTGATGCTCACAACAACCCTCGGAGATAAATGCTTTTATTATCCCCAAGTTATAGTTAAGGAAACTGAGACAAGCAGAGGTTAATTGACTTGGCCCAGGTCACCTAATCAATAAGAGATTTTGAACTCCAGTCTTCTTGACTCCTGACCTCTTGACTTCTGGCTTGGTTGGGGCAGCGAGGTTGTGTGAAGCCTTGGACTTAGAGTTAAGAAGACCTGAGTTCATATCTAACCTCAGACACTTCCCTGGGTAAGTCACTTAACCCTGTTTGCCTTAGTTTTCTCATTTGTAAAATGAGTCGAAGAAGGAAATGGAAAACCACTTCAGTATCTTTAACAAGAAAACCACAAAAGGAGTCAGAATCAGACGTGACTGAACAACAAAAGTCCTTCCTCACTTCAAATCTAGAATTCTATCCACTATAACATACCAAGCTGCCTTGAGATCTAGGGCTAGGAGGGACCTCACAGGCCATTCAGTCCAAGAGTGATTTTAGAGATGAGGAAACTGAGTCTGAGAAGAGAGATGACTTTTCCAAGGTCATAAGGGATTAAGTATCTAAGGCAGGATTTGAACCTGTATTCTCTAAACTTACTTCCACTCTGCCTCATTGATTCCTATCCAATGTCTGTCCCTTTCAGCCATATAGACACCTGGTTCACGTTCAGAAATGGGATGATATTTACGTTCTTTGGAGTCATTAAGCAATCTTGGTTTTCTCTTTCCTGTCTCTGGATCCATTGTCCATCTTGGCTTGCCTTACTCTTCTCATCACCCTCTCCTTGGGCACAATCTCTCTTACACTGAGATTTAGGGGAAATATAGCTGTGTGGATCCTCTAGGTTTACAATTTGAATTAGGCATTTAGGTGGCACAGAGGATAAAGCACTGGGCTTAAAGTCAGGAAGACCTGGGTTCAAATTTAGCCTCAGACACTATCTGGCTGTGTGACCCTGGGCAAGTCAATTCACCTCTGCCTCAGTTTCTGCCTTAGTTGTAAAATGAGGATAATAATAGCACCTTCCTCTCAGGGTTGTTGTGTGGATCAAACAAGATAATATTTGTAAAGTCCTTAGCACAGTGTCTGATATATAGTAGGTACCTACTAAATGCTTATTCCTTTCTCTTCCCTTCAACTCCTATCTGTAACCTAGTCAGCCACTGTCATGGGACATAGATTTCAAAATGGAAGGAATTTTCAAAAAGTCACCTAGTCCAATCCTCCTCATTTTACAGACAATGAAACTGAGGGTTGGCATCCCAAGAGAAGAGGATAGCCTTGCTGGAGGGGTGGGTATGAGAGAGACAGAGAGGAAAGCTGGATTTCTTATGAGAAGGGCCCTGGGACCTCATACCCCTATAGCGCCTGTCCCTCCACTGATCTGGCCCGGGACAACTTTTAGACTAGCCAGTCTATTTCCAATGGCAATTACCACTCGCCGAACGTTGGACATTCTTCAGAGCAGATTTCCCCAGAGAGAATTCCTGATCCTCTTGGTGAATATAATCCCTGGGTTTATCCCAGCCTTACTTACTAGTGGCATTTCGATATGGTTCATAGTTTCCAATATATTTTTCACAAATTGGATTTTTTTTTCTTGCAGCCTCCAATTGTCATTCTCCAACTCCCCCCCCAATCAATATATGTGACTTTTTTCCTGTTCTTTCCTTCTTTGAGTCAACATCTTGAGTTTTATCTTAGCTACCAATAAGCCTTGTGTAGAAAATGGAATTGCTAAGCTTCAGACAGGGGGGTTAAGGCTAGAGTCTCCATGGTTTGGGCTGTAGGGAAGCCCTGATTCCTTTCTGGGGGATATAGAAGAGACTGACTTCCAGGGAGATATGAGAGGACAGTTGATTTGGGTTCCTGGGCGGCCCAAATACAGGTTTGAGATCCTGGGAAAGCTTTGTTTGTTCTGCAGTATTACCCTGTGTACTCTCGTCTAGAGAAATGAATTGTCACTTGCTTGTGGACTCTCCCCAGGTTCAGGAATGATGATCCACACTGTAAGAGTTGAAAAGAGAGGAAAAAGAAAATGCCAAAACCTATGAAAACTCCTTAAATCTTGGCGCAGACTATTTCCAGCCTGGGGAGTAGCTCTAGGAGGAGAAATCAGGGACAGGCAGTGGTTCTTTGCCTGGGGTTCACAGACAACCCCCTCCAGGGGTCCATGGATAGATTTTCATATTTCTGTGAACCTGAATAGGGAAAAAATTATATTTTTCTTTTCAAGGTCCCTGGTTTTGCTTTATAATTGCTTTGTCTACTGTATCTCCCTGTCTCCTAGTGAATGCCCATCACTTTGCAACCTGATTCACATTCAGATGTGAGAATGTCTTGAAACGATTCTGGTAGTCAGCCTCTCTCTTGTTCCTGGACCCACTCTCTATCTTGTTTTGCCTTTATCTTCTCTTGGATCACACCATTCTCACTCAGGTTTGGGGAACCCCTAAAACTCACATTTTATGCATTGAAAAATATGATCCCCCCAAAAAGAGTCCATAGGCTTTCCAAGGTTACCCAACGGGTTCAAGATTCAGAAAAAGATGAAGAGGAGGCAGCTGGGTGGCTCAGTGGATTGAGAGCCAGGCCCAGAGATGGGAAGTCCTAGGGTTCAAATCTGACCTCAGACCATTCCTAGCTGTGTGACCCTGGGCAAGTCACTTGACCCCCCAATGCCTACCCCTTCCCTCTCTTCTGCCTTGGAACCAATACAGAGTATTGATTCTAAGATGTAAGGTAAAGGTTTAAAAAATGAGTCAATATACAGTATTGATTCTAAGACAGAAGGTAAGGGTTTAAAAGAAAAGAAAAGAAAAAGATGAACTTCCAGAGAAGAAAGGGATGAACTTAGTCTTGGAAGATCTAGGTACAACTTTTGAGCCAGCTACTTTTCATTCTCATAACAAACATCTATTAAATGCTCATGGTGTGGTTTTGTTGGGTTATTTCAGTTATGTCTGACTCTGTGATCCCTTGACAAAGATACTGGAGAGGTTGGTCATTTCCTTCTCCTGCTCATTTTACAGATGAGGAAACTGAGGCAAAATTAACTAACTGGCCCAAGGTCACAAGCTAGTAAGTGTCTAAGGCAAGATTTGCTTATGGTGTGCCACATGTTAGATGCTGAAGCTTCAAAGACCAAGAAGCCATCCATGCCTGCCCTCGAGGAGTTTACAATCTATGGACTAATAATACCTGAAATTTATATAACCGTGAAAGGTTTACAAGGCATCTTAGCCATCTGAACCTCACAATCAGAAGCTGATGGATGTAGGAATAGGAATGGTGACTAGAGCATAGGAAACTCCTAGATGAGGAAACTCTCTCTCTACCAATGCAGTTTAGTCTTAGAAAATCTCCAAGAGCACCCAGCCAATATGGCAGAGGCAGAACTGGAACCCAGATCTTCCTAGTTACACAATAAACTGCCTCTTTTGGTACAAGAAACAGGTATTATTATCCCCATTTTTGAGACGACAACACCGAGGCTTGGAATCCTTACAAAATTCATCCTAAAGCTTCTTAGCTAAGCATCAAAGAGAAAATTTGAATCCTGGTCTTTTTGACTCCAAGTCCAATGCTTTAAGCCAGTCTCCTAACCTCTTGGGTAGATGGAGGGGGTTTAATAGACTAACCCTCTGCTTTCTCTTCAAACTGACATCCTATGCTACTCGGGTTTGATCCCGGGGAGTGTGCCTATCTCCGTTTGGATTTCCCCTCTGGCCAGAGTGGGGGTGGAGGGCTCTTTTGTCCTGGCCCCCTCTCCGGATCACCAGGTCTCTTAGTGGTGCCCAGGCTGAACCCTGAGCCCAACCTTCATTACCATGTTATTATATGGAAAGTTATACAAATTGAATCAGCTCAGCTGGCAGCAGGAGGATTAGACTTGAGCTGCAATCTACAAGGAGATTGATTCGGTTGTTATGGAAGCTGCTCCCCTCCACCGCCTCCCCTAGCCCATTCCCTTTCTTTGCCGGAGCTACCAGTCTGGGGGCTACATAGCCTTAAGATGTGACCCCTGAGATGTGCCCCTCTCTTCGGGCTAGCTGTGTCTGGTCTTAAATTGGGGTAAGAATGAGAAGGAATCTCCCGAGGGAGCTCTATTCATAAAGGTTTGTCGGATCAGGGGCTCAAAGCTGGAAAGAACATTAGAATTCATTCACTTTACAGATGGGGAAACTGAGGCCTAGTGAATGGGAGGGGTTTGACCAAGGCTATACTGGTATTAAACAGCAGACCCAGATTTCAAATTCAGATCGATCCCTTGATTCCAAATCCTGTATTCTGAGAAGGACAGAGCTGAGGGAAGCTTTAGAGCATGACATGTCAACCTTAGATCATGGAATATGAATTCAAATCAACAAGAGTTTCCTGAGTCTGTACTATGTGCCAGGCATTGTGCTAAGAACTGGGGATACAAAAAGGCAAAGGAGAGCTCACTGCCTGTTCCTGGAGACAATCCACAAACAATTAGGTATCATTGGATATATATTTATATAGGATATCAGACCTGAGAAGCATTTAGAGATCCAATCACTCCTCGCCCCTCACAAAGAAGCTAAGATTCAGAAAGGTGGACATCCATGACCACTCAGCTAGTGAGTGTCAGGGTAGAATTTGAACCTAACGTTTATGTAGCATTTTAAGGTTTGCAAGGCACTTTACAAATATCTCCTTTGATCCTTCTAACAACCCTAAGAGATAGGTGCTAGTATGACTCTGATTTTACAGAAGAAGAAACTGAGGCACACAGAGGGGAATTTGTTTGCTCCAAATCAGTATCTGAGGTTGGATTGTGAATTCAGGTCTTCCTTCAGGCCCAACACTTTCTCCACTCCATCACCCTAGGGAGCAGGATAAGAGCTAGTCACTGCATACTAACAATCTAAGATGGGACAGGATACTTCCTGTCACAGGGGCTAAATGAGAGATGCAGATAGTTAGGACTAAAGGAACTCAGAAGATGGAGAAGCCTCTGAGGATTAAGGGGTTCTAGGGAAGAGTTCACTGAAGAAGTAAGCCTTGAAGGTAGGTAGGATTTCCGCAGGTGGTAAGGAGAAAGTCTATGCTACTTGGGTTCATCCTGGGGAGTTTGATTATCTCCATTTGGATTGGATTGGATGGGATGCAAAGGAGAACATTTAGAATTAAGAGGCTAAGGAGGAGAGCATGTATCTATGGATGATGGAGAGGTAAAATTTATTCCAGAGTGGGAGGATACCCTCCCCTACCCAATGACTGCCTAACACATAGTTTCTTTGGGACAGCAATAACCTGAGGCCAGGGCAGACAAAATGCCTCTCCTTGACTTCCCCATTTGCCTTTGGATTAGTCCTTCCATTCTCATCCTCTGGGTCGCAGCAGGCTAGTAGTGACTTTCTTTGAGTGCTCATTGCCATTGAAGGTTGAGGGGTAGGGAAGAGGAGTTTTTGTCGAATACCTTTTTTAGGAAACTGTCCCCAACCCTTCTTAATTCCAGTGCCTTTCCTCTTTTAATTATTTGGCTATTTATCCCATTTAGAGAGATTGTCTTGGTATATGTTTACATATCGTCTCTCCCATTAGATCGTAAGTTTCTTTAAGTCAGGAACTGTCTTTTGCCTCTTTTTGTATCTCCAGGACTTGGCATAGTGCCTGAAATATAATAGGATCTTAATAAATGTTGACCGACTGATCGATTTATTGTTTGATTGGTTGAACACCTAAAGAGCAGCATCATCTTTTAAAGACAATGTCCTCTCTAATCCTGGAACACCTTAGCCTTCATCAAGATTCTCTTACTTAGGCTCATTGGGGGATACAGAGGAAAGCTCTGATAAATCTAGACCAACCTTTCTAGCCTTGTCTCATAGTTTCCCATCACTACACCTTTGTCCAGATGTTATTCATGCCTGCAATATACTCTTCCATTCATTTCCACCTCCTGGATTTCCTTGTCTCCATCAAGACTCAACTCTCATCTCCCCTTCTACTGGAGGCGTTTCCTGGTCCTCCATGGTGCTAGTGCCTACCCCTCTCAGAGTACCTTCTATCTACTCTGAAAATATCTCATATGTGCATAGCTGTTTCCATGTCACATTTTCCTCATTAAACCATAAACAACTCTAGGGAAAGGTGGGTTTTTTCTTTATTTGTATCCAGAGGACTTAACAGAGTGCCTGGTAAGTAAGAAACACTTCATAAATCCTTGTTGACTTGGCATGGAAGGGATCTTAGGAGGTCACTTAGTTCAAGCCTCCCTCTCCTCCATTCATAGACATGGATAGAAGAAAAGTGACTTGCCAGAGGTCATACAGATAGTATGAAAGATGAGATTTGAAGCTAGAGCTTTTGTCCCAATTCTAGCTCTGTATTCACTGCCCCATATTGTCTCCTGCTATTCTCCTTAATATCCTCTACTCTCCAATTAAATTTTTTGTTGTTGTTTAGTGGATTAGTCCAGTCTGATTCTTCATGACCCCATTTGGGCTTTTCTTGGCAAAGATACTAGAGTCATTTGCCAAGACTAATTAAAATTCTTCCAATATACTTTTCTGCCTTCCTGCCCTTTCTGTTCCCTCCCTCTGAAAAGCCCTTTTTCATTTCTGTCTGTCAAAATATTCCCTTTCTTTCCAGGCACTGCTCAAATTATACTTCAAGCATGGTGTGGTGTAAAGAAAACCAGATTTGGAATCAGAGGGTCCAAATGCTGTCTCTTTTGCTGTGTGACCCTGGAAGCTAAGAATTCAAGTTTAATTGAAGGAGGACAGCTAGGTTGCACAGGAGATAGAGGGCTAGATCTGGAATTGGGAGGACCTGAGTTCAAATGTGACCTCAGACACTTCCTAGCTCTATATCCCTGGGCAAATGACTTAACCCCTTGCTGCTTTTCTGTCTTAGAATTGATACTAAGATAATAAGGGTTGTTTTTTTTTTAGTTTACTTACTTAATTAATTAAGAATATTTTTCCATGGTTACATGATGCATGTTCTTTCCCTCTCCTCCTTCCACCCCCCTCCCATAGCCAATCAGCAATTTCACTGGGTTTTACGTGTGTCATTGATTAAGACCTATTTCCATATTATTGATATTTGCACTGGGGTGATCCTCAATCATGTCCTCATCGACCCATGTGATCAAATAGTTGTTTTTCTTCTGCATTTCTGCTCCCACAGTTCTTTCTCTGGATGTGGATAGCGTTCTTTCTCATAAGTCCCTCAGAATTGTCCTAGATCATTGCATTGCTGCTAGTAGAGAAGTCCATTACATTCGATTGTGCCACAGTGTGTCAGTCTCTGTATAACGTTCTTCTGACTTTGTCCCTTTCAGAGAATAAGGTGTTTTTTTATCTGGGGGGTAGCTACGTGGCTCAGTGGATTGAGAGCCAGGCCTGGCAGTGGGAGGTCCTGAATTCAAATCTAGCCTCAGATATTTCCTAGGAGTATTACCCTGGGCAAATCATTTTGACCCTGCCTCAGTTTCCTCAACTGTAAAATGGAGATAATAATAACACCTACCTCCCAGGGTTATTGTGGTGATCAAGAGAGATTATCTATGTAAGACATGCTTTGCACACTGAGTCCATTAGTTCTGGTAGAAGTAATTGGATGATGAGAGGTAAGAGGAGTCACTCAGAAAAGACTGCTTGAAAGAAATTACATTCAGAGCTTTCCCAGAAAAAG
Organism: Gracilinanus agilis; assembly: GCF_016433145.1. Lineage (NCBI taxonomy): Eukaryota > Metazoa > Chordata > Mammalia > Didelphimorphia > Didelphidae > Gracilinanus > Gracilinanus agilis. Next base: position 33,444,677 of record NC_058132.1, read on the forward strand.
ATAGAAGAAAGGATAGGATTTGGGGTTGGATTGTATTATATTCATAAGCTCCTGGTTGTAGAGTGTGGTGGGTGTTATGGAATGAGGCAGGTCTCAGAGGCCTCCTAATCTTACCCCTTCATTTTATAAATTTGAGGTGTGTGGGTGATATCAATTTAATTCAACCCCTTTTCCTTGTTTTTGAAAAACACTAAAATTGTTTTTATATCACCTTGATTTCTGACTATTTCCATCCTTCCTCCCCCTATGAAGCAAGTTATCCTACAGCCTGTTCCCCACCTAAATGCCTCCACAGGGGAGGGAAGGGCATTTTTCACATTTTTCCTCTGAGCCAAGCTGTAATCTCTTTAATTTTACAAAAGGGGAAACTGAGGCCAAAAGCTGGCAAGTGGCTTGCCCAAGGTCATGTACAGACCTGTAAGCCTCCACTCCAAGGTGAGCAAAGAGCCCATGGACTTCTGAGGGAAGGTCTGGTTGTCTGCCAGGGCTAAGGAAGTGCCAACTGCCTCCAAGGAGCTGGGTACCCTGGTAGAGGGGCATCAGGGAGCACTTGCTGAGAGCCAGGCCCAGGCTCAGCTCTCCTCTGGGGTATCCCCACCATCCACTTGGCAGGGCGAACTCCACACTGATGAAGGCGGTCCCCCGGCAGCCCGCTCTCGCTGTCTCAGCAGCTGCTGCTTTGTGAGTCCGGCGTGTGTGTTTAATAACCTTTTTGCTGTTAATTTTTAATGTCTCCGCTGTCCTGAGTAACAGCCTCATTTGAAAGCAGTTTGTACTCGAAAATGCCTTTCTGAATTATTTATGGAAGGATGGCTCAGTCAGCAAGACACACTTTTTAGGGGGAGAAGGAGGAGGCAGCTGGAGTATAGTAGAAAAAAAGTAGGAATTTAGAATTAAAGACCTGGATTCTAATCTAGTCACTATACTGGTCACTCAGTCAAAGAAGAGGCAAGCACTTATCGAGGACTTACTAGATGTGAGGTAGTGTGTGTGCTAAACCCTGTTAATACAAATAAAGACAAAAAGAATCATAGGATCAGAGCAGGTGGAGAATGTAAAGGCCATTGTGTTCAACTTTCTAAATTTTATAGTTAAGGAAACTGAGGCAAACTGAATTAAGTGACTTCACCAGAATTACATAGCAAATAGATGTCTGAGGTAGAATTTGAACCTACATCTTCCTAGGTACCACTATAGTACATAGAATGCCAGGGCTGGGATCAGAAAGACTCTGCTTCCTGAGTTCAAATCTGGCCTTACAGACTTATTAGCTGTGTGACTCTGGGCAAGTCACTTATCCGTGTTTGCCTCTGTTTTCTCTTCTGTAAAATGAGTTGGAGAAGGAAATGGCATACCTCTCCAGTATCTTTGCCAAGAAAACCCCAAATGTGATCATGAAGAGTTGGACACAACTGGTATGCCTCAGTTGCCTCATCTGTCATATGAGTTGGAGAAGGAAATGACACACCTCTCAAGTGTCTGCCCAAAAAAAAGCCCCAAATGGGATCATGAAGGATGAGATATGACTGAAACAACTGAACAATTCCTCAACTAAATTATCGTTTTTAAATTAAAGAAGCTAGGTGGCACAATGGATAAAGTTCTGGGCTTGGAGTCAGGAAGACTTATCTTCTGAGTTTGTCAGACACTTATTAGCAGTGTGAACCTGGACAAATCACTTAACTCTGTTTGCCTCAGTTTCCACATCTGTAAAATGAACTTGAAAAGGAAATGACAAACCACTCCAATATCTTTGCCGAGAAAACCCTAAATGGGGTCACGAGGAGTCAGACATGTCTGAAAAGTGACTGAAGAACAACAAATATGGTGGGCAAGGAGTGGTGAAGAAGGGAGAGAAAAGTAATTTAATTGAAAAATATAAGTTAAAAAAAAGACACTGAACCCTATTTGTCCACACCAAGGAGATGTGGTAGTCTGGGAGCAGGAAAGTGGTGGCTTCCCCATGGTAGGTAGTAGAATGAGTATAAATGCATACCATAAGGGACTGAGCATAGAAGAAGCATAGGATCCAGTCATGATAATCTACTCCAACCCATTGGTCATTCAAATGAGGAAACTGATGTTCAAAGAGATGAAATGACCCAAGGAGCAAATGGAAGAGCTGGAGTTCCGATGGAAATGTGAATCAAAGGGTTCATCTGTCCTACTCTCATTTTCCAGATGTGGAAACTGAGGCATAGAGATCATACAGCACCTAAGTAGGGATTTCAAACTCCAAATTCAGTGTTCCTACCATACTGTACCATAAGTCTCTCCTTTACCCTTAAGGAAAGAATCCAAGGAGAGATAGTTGATAGGAGAAGGGCACTGGGGTGTGGGAGTTACTGTTACTAAAGGTCTGGGCAAACTGGGAGTATGGGAATGTTGGGAGCCTTGGAATCCCCTTCCCTCTGCCCCATTCCAGAGAATGGATTGGGTATGTAGACTAGACTGCCATGGACTGCTGCAGATAGGAGGTGACACAGGCATCTTCACTTTTATCTTCTTCTTCGAGATGCTTAGCGATAGAGAAAGCAGCTTCTTAAATGAGCAGAATCAAAAAGCCCATTGAACTGGGAATCAGGAGATCTGGGTTCAAGGGTTAATGGAGCTGAGAAGAGATATCAATACTCTTTCTCAAATGGGATGTTGGGAAGTAATGAGATAATAGCTCTAAAAGTCCATTGGAGTTTGCCACTGGGGGTTTGTTTTCTCTGCTTTCTCGATGTGGAGTGAGATGGGAGGGAAAGAAGGGAGATGGGGAAAAAAAATTAATAATAATAAAAAAAGAAAATACATTGATAAATGTTCTGTGTTAACTAAACGTAAAGAATGATCTTCACCATGGTGTGTGGAAGGGGGACTTCATCAATTTATCAGATTTCCAATGTGGATTCTCCCTCCATCAATGCGGATTGACAACTGATCTACAACATCATCAACATCACTAATATTTATGTAGCACTTACTATATGCCAAGCTTTACTGTGCTAAAGGCTTTACAATTATGTCTTACTTGATCTCATTTGAATCCTGGAAATTATCCTCATTTTATAGAGGAGGAAACTGAGGCAAACAGAAGTTAAGTGACTTTCCCAAACTCTTTCGACTGCACTACATTAAAGATTCCAACGTATTTTGTATACATTCTCAATGGAGAGTTATGTAGGTGTTATCTCCATTTTAAAGATGAAGGAACCACAGTTCTCCCATGATTGCACTGGTGCAGTGGAATGAGTACTGGGCCTAAAGTCAGGAAGTCTCACTTTCTTAAATTAAAATCTGGCCTCAGATTTTACTAGCTATGTGACCCTGGGCTAGTTATTTAACTCTGCCGGCCTCACTTCCCTCCTCTGTAAAACAAGCTGGAGAAGAAAATGGCAAACCTCTGCAGTATCTTTGCCAAGAAAACTCCAAATGGGATCATGAAGAGTTAGACACAACTGAAAACAACTGAACAATGTAAATGCCAGAAACAGGCTTTGGACCCAGGTCTTTTTCTACCCCAAATCTAATACTATTTCTATTAGATCATAGGGATTACACAAAAGCACCCCCTCTATGTACAAGAACTAGCACTTGAACCTAGATCTCCCTAGCTCCAAGCCTGGCTCTCTATCCACTATGTCATGTTGCTTGTGATTAATTTAATTCAATTCAAATCAATTCAATAATTGTGAGAAAGTCAAACCATTTGAGTTTTTTAATATTTTATTTTGGAAATTCTATATAATTAATTAATTTAGAATATTTTTCCATGGTTATGTGATTCATATTCTTTCCTTCCCCTCCCTTCACCCCCTCCCATAGCTGGCATGCAGTTCCACTGGGTTTTACATGTGTCATTGATCAAGACCTATTTCCATATTATTGATGTTTGCACTGGGGTGATTGTTTAGAGTCTACATCCCTAATCATATCCCCATCAACCCATGTGACCAGGCAGTTGTTTTTCTTCTGTGTTTCTACTTCCACAGTTCTTTCTTCAGATGTGGATAGCACTCTTTCTTTCTTTCTTTCTTTCTTTCTTTCTTTCTTTCTTTCTTTCTTTCTTTCTTTCTTTCTTTCTTTCT
>NC_058132.1:33451240-33460747 GCF_016433145.1 Gracilinanus agilis
CCTTCCCTTCCCTTCCCTTCCCTTCCCTTCCCTTCCCTTCCCTCCCCTTCCCTTCCCTTCCCTTCCCTCCCCTTCCCTTCCCTTCCCTTCCCTTCCCTCCCCTTCCCTTCCCTTCCTTTTCCATTCCCTTCCCTTCCCTTCCCTTCCTTTTCCATCCCTTCCCTGTCCTTCCCTTCCTTCCTTGTCCTTCCCTTCCCTTTCTTTTCCATACCTTTCCTTCCCTTCCCTGTCCTTCCCTTCCCTTCCTTTTCCTTCCCTTCCCTGTCCTTCCTTGTCCTTTCCTTCCCTTCCCAAGACTATCTCTTGAGTTCACCTTTCTTTCCTGAGACATGCAATGTTCCTTGTTTCAACTCTTCCAGAATCTATGATTTCATCTGTGAAGGCCGGTCCTTCACCATCCCTGTTCACAACTCCTGATTCAATAGGAGGTGTTAGAAAGTATTTAGGGCTGAAAAATCTATCACCCTGAGGTCAGCCTCCTGGGAAGACAAATCCTCAGACCCAGCACTTAGCACAATACCTGACTCATAGTAGGCTTATTAACTTGACTCAAATAGCAGGTTATAGCCCAGCAACAAAGCTCTACAAGCTTGACTGTCCTTAAGCTTGTACTTCACTTCCATAGCCTTCAAGAGTCCTCCAAAGAGGGCAGCTAGGTGGCTCAGTGCATAGAGCATCAAGCCTGGAGTCGGGGGGCCCTGGGTTCAAATCAGATGCTTCCTAGCTATGTGACCCTGGTCAAGTCACTTAACCCTGTTTGCCAAGCCTTTGCCTTTTTGTCTTATAGTTGTTACTAAGGCAGAAAGTAAGGATTTTTTAAAGTCCTCTAAAGAGTCTTAACATGCCTTGCTTTGAGGAGACATGAAACTTAATACAATGGACAGACCACTGCATTTGGAATTCTGAAGAGCTGGGTTCAAAGCTTGTGTTAGACCCTCCCTAAGCAGCTGTGTGACCCTGACCAAAGTGCTTCCAGAATCTTAGGGCCAGAGGGACCTTAGAAGCCAACCATTCCAGTTCCTTCATTTTACAGATGAGGAAACTGAGGCTCAAGATGGTTGTGACTTTCTCAAAATTACTAAAGTAGCGACAGTAGCAGGAATTTAAGCCCAGGTTTTCTACTATATCTTGTAGCATATGGTGGTAGAGGTGGGTAAACAATGTAATACAATTTTTGGTAATGACTCTTGAGTAGTATCATGTCTAGAATACTGGGCCAGAAGTCACAACCTGAGGTTGAACACTGTTTTAGCCTCTCACTAGCTGTGTGATACTAGAGAAGTCACTTGTGAGCCTCAGTTTCCCCCATCCTAAAATGAGGCTAATCATATGAACTATCTCACAATGGAACTGTTAAGCACTTTGCAGATTTGGAGGACTTCAGAAATGTTGGCTGTTACTCAATGCATCCAGGACCTGATTGTTGTGGACATTTCTCTGTGAGCTTCATCATAGCCCATCTTTCCCTTTGCAGCCTGTTTCATCCTTATCTTTGTTCTCCCAGAGATCCCTCCACAGACAGCACACCATCTGAACTGCAGGGCTTCTCCTAGACCTTTTCCCACTTTATGTTTCAGAGACATGATAAAATAATAACAATAATAACAAAAATAGTTCTCTTGCCCCTCAAAACCTGGAGCTGTAATAACCCTTACTAGAACCTGGGCTAAGATTAGAAAAAATATCTGCCTGGGAAAACATAATAGAGTCAGCCCTGGGCCTCAGTATTCCTTGTTATTGGAAAATGGATGGCTCCCCTGTCATCTGGCCCAGGAGAATTACATGTCCCCTAAGGGGAGATTTATGTGGGGACAGAACTCAGATGATAGAATTGCTTTTTCACTGCTGACTCTTCTTGTCTCAATTTTCTTTCCCTCCTTTCTCCCTTCCATCTTTCTTCTCTCCTCTCCTTCTCTTCCCCCTCTTCCTTTCCCTCCCTCCCTCTCCCCCGTCTGTCTGTCTGTCTGTCTGTCTGTCTGTCTGTCTGTCTGTCTGTCTCTCTCTCTCTCTCTCTCTCTCTCTTTCTCTGTCTCCTTTCTTCTCTCTCCCACTTTTCCTCCCTCCTCACACTCATCTTCTCTCTACCATGTAACATTTTATCCTTACTCCTCTAAGAATATGCAATCTCAAATTGTTGGCTAGGCCAGCTCCTTCCCCCTACCCCAGGAGCCATAAAACAGAGGCAGCCCAGCTGTATAATGTTTCATGCCAATCACTCTGAAAAGAGACCTGGCATCTCTTGGCTGGGCAGGGATGATGCAAAGCTGGCCTGCTTCTGCTCTGCCACCTATTCCTTTTAGCATGAGACTTTCCTAGGAGAAAGGTCATTGGTCAAGAGGCTGGATGTCTTCTCTTTCCCAGACAGTTGCATCCAGAGATTCTTGTTCATGCTTTTCCCTCAGTGTTTCTTGACATCTTTTCAAGGATGAAGAACCTACCACCAGAAAGAAGCAGACTTCTGGGGAAAAGAGTCTGAGCTATTCTTCTCTTTTCTCCCCAAAGACATTCCCCTCCAATCCCCTCCTCTCCTCTCAGAACCCTTCTTTCAGCCCATTTCAACCCTAGCTGAGCACTGGTTGATGGGTGAGTGGAGGGGTAGGAATAGAGGACAATTTCTGGACCAGTTCTCTAGCCTGGAGCCCGAATATGACTCAGGACAGAACAGAGAAGAGCAGAAAGGTTAAATCTTATTGTGGTATCTGTTGGTGATGGAATGCTATTGTGCTCAAAGGAATAATAAACTGGAGGAATTCCATGTGAACTGGAACGACTTCCAGGAATTGATGCAGAGTGAAAGGAGCAGAACCAGGAGAACATTGTACACAGAGACTGATACACTGTGGTACAATCAAACATAATGGACTTCTCTGCTAGAAGCAATGCAATGATTCAGGATAATTCTGAGGGACTTATGAGAAAGAAAACTAGCCACATTCAGAGGAAGAACTGTGGGAGCAGAAACACAGAAGAATAACATTTGATTGATCACATGGTTTGATGGGGATATGATTGGGGGTGTAGACACTAAACAATCACCCCAGTACAACTATTAATAATATGGAAATAGGTCTTGATTAATGATACATGTAAAACCTAGTGGAATTGCGTGTCGGCTATAGGAGGGGGGTGTTTGGGGAGAGGGAAAGAACATGAATCATGTAACCATGGGAAAATATTCTAAATTAAGAAAAAATAATAAACCAGAGAAAGAAAAAAAGACTAAATCTTCCATTCTCCCATCTCCCTGGGCATCTCACTCCACTCTTTCCTGCCCTACGCTTATGGATACTTGGTTTCAGGCTTATTTGGAATATATGTGAAGGCAAGGAGAGACTCACCAGCTGTGTGACCAATGGTTCCTAGCTTTCTACAGTTTGTTAAGATTCTGAATCAATGCAATTGGGCATTTATTCGAGCACCAAATCAAAGTGTACTGGAGAGAGAGCTGCTCTTCTGAGGAAGAGATGGGTTCAAATCCTATCTCATATACTTACTGATTCTGTGGATCTGGGCATTATGTCATCTCTAGAACACCCACCTCCCAGGGATGACCATGAGTGTGAGACTCATGTGATATTCACTGTCCAACATGTTCTGAGGGACTGGGTCTAGGATTAGTATTGAAGTCTGTCCCCAATTTATTCTAGCAACCCACTTTTTTTTACTACAAGGATGCCTCATGGGGAACAATGAAGAAACAAAAAAAAGGAAAGTGGCAAAGTTTGTCCATCATTTTCCTGGGTATCTAAGTGATATAGCAGGTAGACCTCTAGAAGTAAAGAGAGGAAAGGCTGAGTTTAAATTCTGCCTTAGATATTTGCTGTCTAAATGATCCTTGGAAAAGTCACTTTATCTCTGTCTGCCTCAGTTTCCTCATCTGAAAAATGGAAATAATAATAGTCCTTCCTTCCCAACATTGTCTTTAGGATGACAATTATAAAAAAAATACTTTGTTCCCTATCAATGCTGGTTTACTTTTCTGACTTTCCTCTCTTCTCTCTTCCACAGTCTCTATTGACTCCGTCCAGGAGGTGTGTGAGGGGAAGCAGTCAGAGATTTTCCAGCGCTATGCTGATGGGAGTTTTGACCCCAACTGTTGCTTCAGCATCTATTATGGGGACCACATGGAGTCACTGGACCTGGTGTCCTCCAGCGGGGAAGAAGCTCGAACCTGGATCACGGGTCTCCGGTACCTGATGGCAGGGATCAGTGATGAAGATAGCCTGTCCAAACGCCAGAGAACTCGTGACCAATATCCTTTGGGAATGGAATTGGGAATGGGGTGGGGAAGGAGGCAGTTTGGAACATTTGGCTAGATTGGGAACCTCAGGAGTAGGCTATTGCACCCTCCTCCCTCCCTTCATTCTTGTTCTTGTCAAGAGGCAATATGGTATAGGGAAAAGAGCAAAGGTCTTGTTTTCCCCAATAGTCTGTGAGCTCCTTGAGAATAGGACCTGGAGTTTTTGTTATATTTTGTTTCATTTGTCCTTCTTCGTATCCCTAGCACTTCAAATAATGCCTGGCACATAGTAGGCACTTTATAAATATCTGTCGAATGGGCAGCTAGGTGGTACAGTAGATAGAGTGCCAAGCCTGGAGTTGGAATGACATAGGTTCAAATCTGACCTCAGATTCTTCTTACTTGGGTTGCCCTTGGGCAAGTCGCTTAACCTTAGTTGTTTAGCTCTTGCCCTTCTGCCTTAGAGTTGTGACCAAGTCAAAAGGAAATGGTTTTTAAAATAAATAAATATCTGTTGACTGACTGACTGGACTTGGCGAGGAGAGATGAGTTTTAATCCCATCTGTGATACTTTCTAGCTCTATGACTATGGATGGGTCAACTCATTTGTTGAAGCTTTGATTTCCTTGTTTGTAAAGTGGGTCCAATCATACCTACCTTACAAGTTTGTTCTTAGGATAAAAATAAGATAATGCTGTAAAGATTTTGGCAAAACTTGGAATATTCTTTAAATGTCAGCGATTATAATAAGTTCCAATTCTGCCAAGAATCAGCCTTGTGACCCCAGGCAAGGTGCTTCTCTCTGACCCTCGGTTTACTCAACCATAAAATTTGGGTATTGTTCTAGGTAATCACTAAGGTTACTTCTAATTCTTTTTCTTTTTTTCTTTTTCTTTGTTAAAAAACCCTTACCTTCTGTCTTAGAATCAACACTGTGTATTGGTTCTAAGGCAGAAGAGTGGTAAAGACTAGGCAATGGGATTTAAGTGACTTGTCCAGGGTCACAGAGCAGGGAAGTGTCTGAGGCCAGATTTGAACCTAGGATCTCCTGTCTCTAGTCCTGGCTCTCAATCTACTGAGCCACCTAGCTACCCCCTAATTCTTTTAAAATAAATAGATAGAACCCACCAATAATGATAAGATTTTAGAACTGGATGGTACCTTAGAGATTTTCTTATTCAAATTCTTCATTGTACAGATGAGTAAACTGAGGCACAGATAGGGTTGTTATCAGGAAAATCTTCCTAGCAAGTAGTGCTATCCAAGAATAGTATGGGTTGACTTGGAGAGAGAGATCCCTCTTGGTTGAAAGTGTTCAGACAGAGGCTGAATGACTATTTACTTATTGGGTATGTCATTTTGAGGATTCTTTGGTACAGGTTGTTGGTTGTTGAGACTTCTTCCAGTTTTAAACACTCTGTGATTTGAAGATAGTGAGAAAAAGGCAGCATGTTAGAGTAGATAGATAGAGAGCTTCAGGGATGAAAAGACCTTAGTTCAAATCCCACTTTTTAAATATACCCTAGACAAGTCACTTAAATGTCCGAGTGCTCTGAACAACTAATAGGACTGTGAACTGCAGAGAAGGTAGCAAACTTCAATGGTAGAGGGAGTTTTCTCATGTGAGAGTTCCCTATCTCCACGAGATCATAAGTCCAGGCTCTATCTCTATGATTGTGGAACTGACCAATATAGTCATTACAGAAAAGGGGTGTTGAATTCAGGTCTTCTGACTCCAATTAACTAATCAAAGAAGTATTTATTAAGTTCCTACTGTGTGTCAGGTTCTTTCCTAGGCATTGAAGACTCACCATTTCTGCTCTCAAGGACCTAACATTCATATTTTCAAGGGAAAGAATATGATATATTCTTTCTCCTATATCATACTGCCTTTCATCTGTCTAAGAAAATGTTCCCCCCTTGTGAAATGGGGTTGTTGCCCCAGATTCTCCTCTACTACCACCATGAGAATCTGAGATTGGATGTTGAGACCCATCTGTTACCTTCTGGGTCTCTTCTGCCCAAGCTTGGATGGTAGAAATGAGGAAGGGAGGGGGGATGACATGAGATGGCCCTGGGGAGGGATTTAAACAGGCAGGAAATGTTTGAGTCTTGGGTGGCATGAAGGGATGCTGTTGGGGTCCCAACTGTTGTGTGGCCCCTAACTCAGCCTCAAAGTGGCTGAAGCAGACATTTGATGAGGCAGATAAGAATGGGGATGGAAGCCTGAGCATTAATGAAGTACTCCAGCTCCTTCATAAGCTGAATGTGAACCTTCCCCGGCAGAAGGTGAAACAGATGTTTAAGGTAAGCTGGCAATGGGCCCTTGGGGGGGTGTGGGGAGAGGGATGGAGAAAGGTGGCATCTCTGCTTGCTGAGGCTGACAATGCTGAGTCTCTGGGGGCTTGGGGAGGGGATGTTAGAGGTTTACACCTCATCGCCCTAAGTCTCTGCCTTACAAATGTCAGCAAAGCTGGAAACCAGTGCTTTCCATTCTCAATTATCCAGGCTATTGAACAGCAATATGGATAATCCAAGAGCTGTCTCCTGCTGTGAGATCTACTCTCCAGACCACAGCTCAGTAGAATGGAAACTCCTTGGGGGCTAGACTTATTTATCTTTTGTCTTTGTAGCCTCTGAACCTAGCACAACCCCTTATGTCTGCCTCAGTCAGTCAGTCAACAAGCTTTGATTAAACATTTCCTTTTGCCAGACACTGGGGTATTCAAAGAAAGGCAAAACCAGACCCTGTCCCTCAAAGAGTTTACATTCTAATTGGGGAAACAACATATAAATAACTGGGGACATACAAGATCCATCCAGGGCAGGTAGACTAGGGGAGTAAGAATTTATATAGTGTCTAATGTGTGCTAGGCACTGTGCTGAGCAAAGGGAATACAAAGAAAGGCATAATCTGTCCCTTCCCCTCAAGGATCTTCCACTCGAATGAGGAAGACAACATATAAGCAATTAGGGACAAACAAGATCATACAAAACAGATAGAGAAGGAAAAGAAATATGCATTTATGTAGCACCTGCTATTTTCTGGGTGAGGTGCTAAGGACTTTACAAATATGATCTCATCTGATGGAATGTGATATCAGAGGGAAGACATTAGAAGTAGGAAGCACTGGGAAAGACTTTCTGCAGAAGGTAGGAGTTGGCAGAGTCTTACTGACACTAGGCAGAATGGTATAGGAAAAAGAATGTTGGAAGATGTGAATTCAGATTCCAGTTCCACCAGCCACTGTATGGCCTTGATCTTGGGCAAATGTCTTAGAATCACAGATTTCATGCTTGACCGAAGATGGCAAGAGAGTAAATGAAGAGGACAATATTGAGATAGATAGACAGATATAGAGATAGATGGATAGATGGATGGAGAGAGAGAGGGATGGATAGACAGGCAGATAGAAAGATAGATGGAGAGAGAGAGGGATGGAGAGAGAGAGATGGATAGATAGAAGAATGATTAGACAGACAGATGCACAGATAGAGACAAAAATGATAAATAGAAAGATAGAGATATGGAAGGGTGGATGGATAAACAGATAGATGGCCAGATAGAGATGGCTAGATCAATAGATGGATGGAAGGAAGGATGGATGGATAGATAGACAGATAAATAAATTAATATTTAGAACTGTAGAAAGGATCTCTGAGGCCATCTAGCCCAACTTCCTCTTTTATTAGAAGAGGGAACTGAGGCCCAGAGAAAAGAAATGATTTGCCTAAGATCACACAACTATCAAGTGGAAAAGGTGAAATTTGAAGCCAGACCCTCTGATTCCAAATCAGTGTACTTTCCACTGCAAAATACCCCCTTCTGGGACTCCAGTTCCTCATCCATAAATTCAAGGGGGTAGCCTAGTTTCCTTCCAGCTCTAGATTGCACATCCTTGTTAGGTACTTAAAAAGTATTTGTGGATCAGCAATGGGTTTTGATGAAGCAGCAGATTTGCCTTCCTAACAATATCAGGCTTAAGCAAGTTTTTAGATAGGTTCTAATTTCCTGAGCTAATTTCTGGGGGAGTTAGAGAATTGACTGTCATGGGGAAGAGAGATTAGCTTTGTTCTGCTTGGCCCCAGAGGAGCGAACTAAAAGCAAGGAGAGGAAAGTTGCAAAGAGGCAGTTTTGGGCTTGAGGTCAGGAAAAACTTCCTAACAATTCTAGCTGTACTAGAGTGCAATCAGCTGCCTCCAGAAATAGCAAACATCCTCCTTACTAGAAGTCTCTAAAGATGAGCCTGGATGAACCCTTCAGTGTATTATGTTGCAGTAGGATTCCTTTTGACATGAAGGCTGGACTATGAGGTCCCTTCCAACTCAGACATTCTGTGATTTTATGTGAAAATATGAGGACCAGGGCAGAGTGATTCTTAAATATTCCAGGTGGTTCTAAAGTGATTCATTAAGAACAACTGTTATCCTTTTTGAGGAGGCCAGGAGAGGGTCCTGATTGGATGGCAGAGAGAGGGTCCAGCAGATGATATCACAGAACTTCTGGTGATGGTCCAACCCCAAAAGGATGGACCTGGAACATGGCAGATGGGTAGTCTCCTGGGAACGTGTAAAATGCACTTCTCCCTAGTTGTGGAAACTTAAAAAGGGGACGGAGAGAAGGGATTGGGCTCACTATGATGCTCTACATAGAGACCTAAACTTGCAGGTGGTCAGACCTGCCTTCAGATCCTGCCTCAGACATTTATTGGTTGTGTACAAACCATATCATCCTTGACATTATTACTCACTCACCATATCCAGTCAGTTGCCTGATCTTATCATTTCTTTCTTGCCTCCTCTCTCTCACATTTGTCTTCTTTATTTTACTTACACAGGCACTCCCCTGATTCACCATTTCTCCCTTGGACTATCCCAATAGCCTCCTAACTCGTTTTCTTACCATTAGTCTCTCCCCTATCTAATCTACCCTTCATTCATCTGCCAAAAAGATTTTCCTAAAGCACACATTTTGTCATGTTACTTCCCTATTCAGTAAACTCCAAAGGCTCCTTATTACCTCCAGGATCAAAGAAAACTCCTATTTGGCACTGAAAGCTCTTTTTAATCTTGCTATCATTCATTCATGTCCGGCTCCTCAAGACTCCATTTGGTGTTTTCTTGTCAGAGATGCTGGAGTGACTTGCTATTTCTTTCTCCAGGTCATTTTACAGAGAAAGAAACTGAGGCAAACAATTTATGACTGATGTCATGACCCTATTTGGGGTTTTCTTGTTAGAGATGCTGGAGTGATTTGCTATTTCTTT
>NC_058132.1:33463690-33487351 GCF_016433145.1 Gracilinanus agilis
GAGAGAGAAAGGGAGAGAGAGGAGAGAGAAGAGGGAGGGAGGAAGAGGGAAAGAGAAAAAGGAGTTGGGGAGAGAGAAAGGGAGGGAGAGAAAAAGAGGAGAAGGAAAGAGACAGAGAGGGGGGAGAAGGGGGAGGGAGAGAGGGAGACAGAGAGGAAAGATAGTACAAAAAGACAAAGAAGAAAGGGAAGAGAGTGAGGGGATGAGAGGGAGAAGAGAGGGGGGAAGGGAGAGAGGCAGGCATGTATGTATGTGTGAAAAAGAGGAGAGGAAGAAGAAAGACTGGATAAAAAGAAGAGAAAGAAGAGAGAACAAAAGAAATGCCCATGTTCCCCCCAGCATAGACAGACAGACAGACAGACAGACAGACACACACACACACACACACACACACACAGAGATACCAAGACCCCCTGGACACCTGACTGAATTGAGCTCACCTTGGTCTCCAACACAGCAATTCCAGAGCCTGCCCAGTACTCACCTGGCCGCTGGCCAAGAGGCCACCCTGGTGGGGAGAGCGAGGTTTGAGTGGCCAGCAGGACCCCTTCCAGCTTTCAGATCTCCAGCTTCCTCTTCTAGTGTTCTCATTCCTTCAGATGAAGTGACAGCCTCCCTGCAGACAGGCCTGAGGGGAGCCCCTGGACATCCCCAAGCAGAGAGCATGTCAATTCATTGAGTGAACATGCTAAAATAAATTCAGCAATTTTTTTAAACCTTTACCTTTTATCCTTAGTGTGGATTTCAGGGCAGAACAGCAGTTAGGGCTAGACAGCGATGGTTAAGTGACTTGCCCAAGGACACACAGCATGGAAGTGTCTGAGGCCAGATTTGGACTCGTTTCCAGACCCGACTCTATCCATTGATCCACCTAGCAATGTTTTTAAACACCTATTATGTGCCTGGTACTGTGCCAGTCTATGTGGATAGAAAGACAAAAGCCAATCTTTGCCATCAATGTGCTCACGTTCTCTCTGTCTCTGTCTCTTCCTCCCTCCTGCCCTCCCCTTTTTTATTCTTTTTTAAAATTCTGAACTTAAACATCAGAAATACACCACAGAACAGAGACAAGAGGATTATCCATGAAACTACCTGGGTTTCTCTTCTGTACAACTGGCTTTTCTTTTTTAAAGATTAATAAGTCTCATCTGTAGCTTTTAAAGTTGGAAGTATTTACTTTCTCCTGGGGAGAAGCAGTGTGTATCACAGTGAAGTAAATAAAAAACATGGACCAAATAAATATAGAGTGATGGAGTGGGTAGTAACAACAGGACAAATGAGGAAAGGCTTCATGTAGGTGGAGAGGCTTAAGCTAAGCCTTGAAAGAAGCTACAGAAGGGTAGCTGGGTGGCTTAGTGGATAGAGAGCCAGGTACAGAGATGGGAGTCCTGAGTTCAAATCCAGCCTCAGACACTTCCTAGCTGGGTGCCCCTGGGCAAGTCACTTAACCCCCATTCCCTAGCTCTTACCTTGGAACCTCTTCTTACGCTCTTCTGCCTTGGAACCAATACATAGTATTGATTCTAACACAGAAAGCAAGGGTTTAAACACACACACACACACACACACACACACACACACACACACACACACAACTTTGGCCTGGATGGTCTCTGAAAAAAGACCAGGGGGTCATGAGGAAGACATTTTAAGTAGAGAAAAGTACTCAAGAAGCATCCTTGTGGTATGTTAATGAAGAAGATTGGGTTCCAGACAAATTCTTTTGTGGGTTTTTTAAATGCATTTTATTGATGTCTTGGTGGTGGGTTTTTTTTTTTTTTGCATCACCTACATTCCCAGTAAATGCTTTCCCCAACTTTCCTCCAGCCTCATCCATCCCTCATCATCCAGAATAAAGGGAGAAAGAAACAAAAAATTTCCACAAAATTATGAGACACTTTTTACAGTCTTCTAAGCCAGTAGTATCAACTTGAAATAGGACCAGTGATCCCTGTGGACCAGCATTATGTTGACTTAGAAAGCCACAAATTACATTATCTATGTTGGATTGTGTTTTTATGTATTTAGTTAAACCTTTCCCAATTTAATCAAGCTTAGACACAGTGGAGAGTTTTGCCTACTTATTGGACCTGTTTGACACCTAAACTCCTCGGCCCCCATATCTAGCAAGAATTGGGAAAATGTCTTCTTGGGTCTCTTCTCTGGTGCCCAGTTAGGTCATTCTATTTTTCTGCATTCAGTTTTGACTTTTATTGTTGGCATCCTTTCTATTGAAATCATTATAAATGTATACATTTCCTCATTTTGATTACTTCCCTCTTCCTCTCCTAATTCTTCATATTCATTGTTTCCTAAAGGACAATAGTATTCCACTACATTCACGCAAGCCCAACTTGTTTGGCATTTCCCAGTCGATGGATGTTGTCTTTGTCTCCGTCGCCATCACAAAGAGTGCTGCTATAAATATTTTGGAGTCTGTGGGATCTTTCTTTTAGCCCAGACCCACTTCTGAAGGCAGAGCAGGAGGGAGAAAGCAAAAGACCATCATTAAATCATTTAAGAGAAAGTGAGAGCTCCGGGGGCAGAAAGGTCCCTGCAGTAAACCCTTGGCAGGCAAAACCACTGCAAATTGGGAGCTCAGCAATGCAGTAAATCATCTCTTTTTTTAATGATTACGGGGACATGTGCAGCCTTCCTTGGGGGTCCAAACAGCCCTTGCATGCTTCATAAATGGAGTCAGGGCTAATGATGGGCCTTGAATCACTCCCATAGCAAATCCCCAAGCTGGGCTCAGCAGAGTTTCTAATAAGCACATGCTTGGTTTTGCCGGTGATTTTTTTTCTCTCCCTTTCCCCCTCCCCTTTGCCACATGGGAGGATAGCTGGCCATGGAAGTGGCTCACAGATAATACTGATCAGTTACAGACTCTTAGACTCTCCATCCAGAAGGGACCAAGAGGCCCCCCCCACCCCGCAGCATCGCCAGTGTGTGGCCTTCCAGCTTATGCTCAAAGATTTTCAATGAGGGGAGCCACCCTCTCATGAGGCAGCCAGTCCCACTTTGGGGCAACTCTCCTTGACAGGAAGTCTTACTAACATCCAACCTCGATAGGCTTCCTTTGCCACCCAGTTCTGGGTCCAAGTTCTAGGTCTCTAGTTCTGGGACCAAGCAAAAAAGTCTAATCCATCTTCTCCAAGACCCAACAGTTCCTTCAAATACTTGAACACAGCTTTCATGCCACTCTCCTCTGCCCAGTCTTCTCTGCACTGAACTGATTGATATATCAGAGAACTCCAAAGCTGGGAGGGACTTGAAAAGAATCTAGTTCGTTTGAGCCTCATACATGGATGAAGTATTCACCAGGCACTTTGATAGGCACCAGAACTTAAGCATCTTGAGTCCAGGGAATGCTTCGTCTTTGTCTTTGTATCACCAGGACCAGGAGAGAGAACTGAGCCTGGATATAGAAAGACCTGAATTCAAATTTGGTCTCAGATTCTTAATAGCTATGTGAACCCATGGCAAGTCATTTTAACTTTTGCCTCAGTTTCCTCCTCTGTAAAATGGAATAATATTAGCAATTGCCTCTCAGGAGTCAGGAAGACCTGAATTCAGATCTAGCCCTTACTCACTATGTGACCCCGGGCAAGTCACTTAACCTCTATTGGCCTTAATCCACTGGAGAAGGAAATGGTAAACCACTCCAGTATCTTTCCCAAGAAAGCCTTCCGGACAGTATTGGTCCACAGGACTATGAAGATTTGGATATAACTAAATGATAAGATTTGGAGTTTAGGTTTTAAAAGATTACTCTAATACAAAAATGAATAATATGGAAATAGGTTGTTGGGACTGTTTGTCATCTCTGGGAGGGGGAAGGATAGAAGAGAGGGAGAGAACATAAATCATATAACCATGTGAAAATATTTTAAAAATAAATAAATAACAAGGTTAAAGTTAAAAACAAATGAGGTAATAATTGTAAAGTGTTTCACTCAGTTCCTGGGACATAGTAGGTGTTATTTAAATACTAGCCATAATCATCATTATTAATATTGTAGTAAGTAGGCATTAAATAAGTATGTGTGTTGTCTAATTGTCAGAATTTAAAGGAACCTCAATCATAACATGTTTTTAAGTCCAGAAAGAATAAACCACCAGCCCAAAGTAATATATTCAATGTGATTTTTTTCTAAAACCCTTACCTTCTGTCTTAGAATGGATATTGAGTCACCCAAGTGACAGACCCCATAGAAATAGAAAAGAGGGCACCCCAAAATCCCTTTGCCCTTCACCCCTTTCCCCAACCCCTAAATTGCAAATAATAAAAGCCATTCTTTAATCAGATAGCGTTCCAGAGTGCCTGAGAAACAATGAGGAATTACAGCTTAGTTTGGCTGCCTCCATCTTGGAGCCAGAACACCCGCTGTGAAGTTGACTGACCTCAGGGGAGGCTTGTGTGAACCCCGCCCTCATTCAGAATCAGATTGGGGTACCCCATACCTCATCTTATAGGGAAGCCTCACCTCCAACTCCTGTGGGGTGGCATGACTATCCAGGTCACCCAGTTTTGGGGGTGACACCCCCTCAAAGTGTCCCAGTGCATATTTGGCCCTGAGGGGAGAACTGGAAGAGAGTCTCACCTCATAGCCAGTGATTCCCAAAGTGGGCGCTACCACCCCCTGGTGGGTGCTGCAGCAATCCAGGGGAGCGGTGATGGCCACAGGTGCATTTATCTTTCCTATTAATTGCTATTAAAATTTAAAAAATTAATTTCCAGGGGGCTAAGTAATATTTTTTTCTGGAAAGGGGGCGGTAGGCCAAAAAAGTTTGGGAAGCACTGTCATAGACTCTCTCTATCTCCCCTCTATCATAACATTGGTTACTTGGCTCTCATTATTATTACAGCTTTGGTCTTAGAATGGATATTAAGTATTGGTTCCAAGGCAGAAGAGTAGTAAGGCTAGGCAATGGGGGTTGAGTGACTTGCCCAGGGTCACACAGCTAGGAAGTATCTGCTTTGAACCCAGGACCTCCTGTTTCCAAGCCTGTCTGTATTCACTGATCCTAGACTTAGCTGCCCCATGAAATATTAATTTAAAGTTCTTTACAAATCTAGTTGTTAATCAAGTTAACAATAACCTTGCTAATAAAATAACTTTTTAAAATGTAGTGCCCAAGATCTTCCAGGTATGGGGGACAACACATGTAAAGGCAAAGAAGAGGGTAATTGAATGTCATGGATAGTAAAGGGGAGTAGGTCAGAGGCATAGTACCTAGCTCATGGTAGGCATTTAATAAATATGAGTTGATTATGTCGTAGTTGAAAAGGACCCAAAAGATAAAATAAACCAAACTCTTTTTTTTAATAATTAGGGGAACACAGTCTTCCAGATAGGGTCTGATCAGGTCAGAGGAGAATGGGACCATCACCTCCTTCGCCTAATCTCTGGAGGCAGAAGCAGGAATGTGATTTGATCATTACTGAGCCCTTCCCTAGAAGCCACTGGAATCGTGAGGCTGCCACCAGAGGCTCGAAAGAGAAGAAAATAAAATGAGAGCTGGTCCTCCCTGAGGGCACAGATGCAGCTGCAGGATCTCCTGCAGCTCTCAATGAAATGCAGGAAACTGCTCTTGCAGCCCCCTCTGCCAACATTTCATGTCTCTCCTCTACAAGTTGGAAGGAATTAGTCTGCCAATTTGCAAATGAGTGGGACTGTTGGGAATGTGTGGATGAAGGCAAGAGTTCAGCCAGGATGGCAGGCATCTCTGAAGAATACTGGGCTTTGCTCCTTGCCTTGGGGACAGAGCAGCAGTCAGCAGCCTTGCCCTAAGAAGATAAGCTCTCAAGCAAAGCTCTGATGAATTGCTCGGATAATTAATGCTAATTTTGTTGAAGAAAAATCTTGATATTATTTAGACCCTCCTGAATTGCCTAATCAAGATAGAACTCTGTGTATTGGCTAAAGAGAGAATGGAATATAGTTTCATTAAAATTAATATATTGTGGAAAGACTTGTTACATCCTAAAAGGGACTCAATACAATCAGTCACCCATGGGGCTTAATTTTCTAATTAATGCCCTCTTGCTGGCTCGATTGCAGGGTGGTTTATTACTGTAATGGGCTCTAATTCAACACTAGGCATTTTAAAAATGGGCCTGGGCTTTGATCTTCTGGCATGTCTTGTTTTGAAAATGAATGCCACTTTACGGCTACATCAGAAGGGGTCTTTGGAGGTATTGTCTTCAGTCAGACCACCTCCTACACCATATTGTCATCCTCTTCATCCAATCTTCTTGTTCATCAGCTTTATTATGTGTACATGGTGCTGCTGGGCTTGGAAATGGGCCAGAAAACCCCCCTGATCCAGGTCGAGAAAATAAAATGACATTGAGCAGATTTCAAAAACGAGAACAATAGGTACATAGACAGTACTTAAAATATGCACGATACTCTCCTCACATTAGTTCATTTGAGTCTCCATTTGACCAAGCAGTTAGGAAGCTAGGCACTGGGGACACAAGTTAAAATGATGAAACACTGCCTTCAAGGAGCTTACATTTTATAGCCCTTCAAAGTAGGTGGTGCAGGTAGTATTCCCATTTTATAAATGGAGACACAGATTCTCATTGGATCATTGAACTGAAAGGAATCGACTGATGATGGAGCAAAAACACCATGCCAAGTGCTGGGAGCGCCAGATAGAAGAGACAAGAGAGGCTTTGCTCCCAAGGAATTCCAATACTACTGGGGGTGATGTCTCAGGGGCAATTCAGAAGGAAAGATTTTACGGTTTTCAGGGTGTAATGACAAAGTCAATGATTATGTACCTTCTTCAGAGTCATTTTTATTATTATGCATTGATGATGATGAGCTATTCTATGATGCTGAGGATTCAGGTAATGACAGCTTTCTTTTCTGGTTCTTCAGTAGCTGTGGCTCCTTTGGAGGCCATCTGCTTAAACTCACTTAAATTAAATTTGTTTAATTAAATTAAAATGATTTTTCTTATGACAAAAGCAAATAGGGACAAGAAATGACTTGCCCAAAGTCATATAGATAGCAAATAACACACCTTGGGTTCCAATCTGGCCTCAGACACTTCTTAGTTGTATGATCCTGGGCAACTCAACCCCAATTTTCTGACCCTTAGTGCTCTTCTGCCTTGGAACCAATACACAGCATTGATTCTAAGAGAGAAGATGAGTATTTTTTTGTCTTAAAAAGAAAGTTAATTTTAATATACATTTTATGTATATATATATATATCTGTCTATCTAGATATAGATAGATAAATGAATTTATTTTGCCTCACCCTCCCAGTGATTCCCAAAATGGCAGGTGCTGCAGCGATCCAGGGGAGCAGTGATGGCCACAGGTGCATTTGGGGGTGGTGAATAACTGTAAGGGGGCGGTGATAGTATGTGACAGGGGGCGCTAAGTAAAATTTTTCCTGGAAAGGGGATGGTAGGCCAAAAAAGTTTGGGAACCACTGGTTTAGATTGTAAGTACCAGGGACCTTCATTTTTGTTTATAGATTTCCCAGTAATGAGTACACTTTAGGAACTTAATAAATATTAGTTGGTTGATTAATGGATCATCAAATCTAGAGGCAGGACAAAAGTCACAATAACTGGTGATGGCCCAAGATTTCTTGGAATCTTTAATGTACAAGCTTTAAGCTCTCCACAGAGCCTGCTTCAGCCATCTTCATGGCCATTGGAACAAATTGTTCTCATCTACCCATTCTGCCAAGGGAAGTCTTCATATGCTTGGAAGAAACATTCTCTAATTTACTGACAGATTTGACACCTGCCAGTTACCCTCAACCTGTTTTAGCCCATCCATGCTAAGATAGTTTGAGTGTTTTTTAAAAGGAAGATGAATTCAAATCGAGTCTCAGACCCTTACTAGCTGTGTCATGCTGGGCAAGAGAGTTAACCTCAGTTTGCTTCAGTTTCCTCATTTGTAAAATGAGGTTAGTAATAGCACCTACCTCCCAAGATTGTGAAGTTCAAATGAGTAATATTTGTAAAGCACTTAGCACATAGTAAGCACTTAACAGATGCTTCTTCTCTTCCTTTCACAATCTGACCTCCAACCTATTTTTCCATCATTATCACATAACAGCCCTTCTTGCCCTCCATATTCTAGCTATACTAGACTCCATCCTGCCCTCCTTTACTCACAGCTTTCCTGAAATGGATTCCCCATTACTATCTCTCATCTACTATTGAAATTCCCTTCCTTTAAGGCTCAGCTCAGGTCTCAGCTCCTTCTGGAAGCATTCTCTGACTTTCATTGACAAGGATCTCCTTATCAATCCCTACTGGCTTTTTTTAACCTTACCTTCCATCTTAGAATCAATACTAAGTATTGGTTCCAAGACAAAAGAGCGATAAGGGCTAGGCAATGGGGGTTAAGTGACTTGCCCAGAAGCCAAATTTGAATTCAGAACCTCCCATCTCTAGTACTGGCTCTCCATCCCCTGAGCCACCCAGCTGCCTCCTCACCCCCATTAGGTTTTAAGCTTCTCGAAAACAGCTTCAGTGTCATCTTATTATTCTATAAGCATAGCTAGAGCCTGATGCTTTTGGTGCTTAATAAGTGTTAAGCTGAATTGTGTTTCATATGTGATCCATCGGGCCATTCTGAATTGTGTTATGTGTTGCTTTTTCAGAACGAGGGAATTTTTAGACTATGCTTTGATGAGGCCAGTGGCTAGAAGGGTTACTGTCATCTCAGCTTTGCTTCTTAACCCTTCCCATAGGGGAACTGCTAATAGCTGGGAGTGGGGGAATTGGACTCTCTCCGAAGGTGTTAGTTGCTGTCCGCGGTGCTGACCCCTATCCATGGTGCTGATAGCTAGCTTTAGACCCAGCGGGTGGCCTTTTCTCACTGACTGATGGATCTTCACTGACAGCTTCAGATTTCAACCACACACGTACATGGAAGCAATGGGACTGTCTCATTACAAGAAGATGCGAGAACTGAGCTGTAATGAAAGATCACCACACACACCTACGAAGCTGTCAATGGGAAAAAGCACCTCACGGCCTTCTCTGTCGTGTCTGCTTACACAGCAAACAATCTCTACTCTGGGTTTGTTCCTGGTCTGGCTCAGTTATCCAGAGTGACAGGACCTGAATAGATGGTCTTGTCTATAATGGGCCACTTGATAAATCTTTGAGTAAGAAAGACCTAGAGCTTGTTAATTCCGAAAGTCTTGGTGGCAGGAATTTCTCACGTCTAGAATCCTTCTCAGGTCAGGTTGTGTCTTTGTTTAATGACTGAGAAACTGCTTAGGGTCCAGTTTTACAGGGTGAAGTTTTCATTTGTGTTCCTTCCCTTTCTGGCTTTGGGCTCTTTCTAGATGAGGAACAAGTTTCCCTAATCTTTCTATTGATATCTCTTGTTCAGACTTTTCATTAAGCTGGTGATAACAGTGACAACCATCATTTTACCTTTATATGATCAGACCCTACATCTGACCAGAAATTAGCATGTCATTCCACTGCTTTTAAAATTTTCTATTAGGTCTTGGTATCATTCCTTTTAATGGTACTATGATTTAAGTTATAACAGATGAAATTGTCATGGCAGAATGTAGAAAGAGAAAGCAAGGAAAGCAGAATTTTGGGAAATGTTTATATTCAGAGGAGAAATGGAAGAAACAGTATACTGAGAAAATAGGAATGATTGTTGAAAGTAAGAGGATGAGGAGAGCACAATGTCATAGAGGCCAAATGAAGAAAAAATGTTTAAGAAATACAGATTGGAGGCAGCTGGGTAGCTCAGTGGATTAAGAGCCAGGAGATAGGGACAGGAGTTCTTAGGTTCAAATCCAGCCTCAGATACTTCCTAGTTGTGTGACCCTGGGCAAGTCAATTAACCCCCATTGCTTAGTCCTTACCACTCTTCTGCCTTGGAACCACTATGCAGAATAATTCTAAGATAGAAAGTAGGAGTTAAAAAAGAAACAATGTTGTTTTCAAGGTCAACTACTGAACCCAGGCAGGATGGATGGTATAGATGGCATTTGTGGTTTCATGAGGGGAATGAATTAGCTATGTCCCAGTGCTGAATGATCATACTATTGTGATCCACATGGTAGAGAGTCTGGTGGAATCAATTACTTAGAAGAAACTCGTTGATCATATGCTACAGCACAGAGCATAGATTGTACAGAGTATATATTTAGAACTTTACTTGACCTCAGAGATCATCTAGTCTAACCCCCTCATTTTACCCATGAAAAAATTGAAACCCTAAGAGGTTAAGTGACTAGTGAAATCCCACAAGTTATAATCGTTAGACCTAGAATGTGAACCCAGGTCCTCTAACATCAAAAGCCAGTGCTCTTTCCTCATTGTTTCTTTTTTAAATGTTGTTAAAACTTTTGTATTTATATTGCCTTAATTTCCATATGTATTTTCCAAATCTTCAGAGTGCTATCCATCCCTTCTGACAAAGATTTTTAAAATAAAAATCTTTAACTTCTGTCTTAGAATCAATATTGTATGTTGATTCCAAGGCAGAAAAGCTAGACAAGAGACTTGCTCAGGATCATACATCTAGGACGTGTCTTAGAACAGATTTGAACCCAGCCCATCTCTAGACCTGGTTCTCGATCCACTGAGTTACCTAGCTGCCCCTAATAGCAGATTTCATATCAAATCTGATTTAAATTTTCTTACCCAATCTGACGTATAAAGTGTCATTCCACATCTGACATACAATAACATATTCTAGCACTCATTTTTGTGCCCAACTTTTCATGACTCCTTTTGAAGGTTTTCTTGGCAGAGATACTAGAGTAGTTTGCCATTTCCTTCTCTAACTCATTTTACAGATGAGGAAACTGAGACCAGCAGGTTAAGTGACTTAACTTAGCCCAGGGTTATATAGCTAATAAGTGTCTGAGGCTGGATTTGAATCCATGAAGATGAGTCTTTATGACTCCAAGCCCATTCTTCTAACCACTCTGTTATTGTCCTCAGGAAGAAGGATTTCATCAGGAAGTAGATGTCTGGCCCTAGAAGGTAGAGTCACATCTTTACAATGATGTAAGGTGTATGACACAGTGAGAAGAGGACTAGTTTTAGAGTCAAAGGACCCCTGGGTTTAAATACCATTTGTTGAAATTCATAACATTACTCTTTCCCCATCCAGTTTATTCATTGTCTCATCTCCTCTGCGTGGGTTGTTTACAAAACTTGAGAAACTCATCTAATCCTCCCAAAGCTTTGCGGTTGTTTTTTATCTAACATCTTAAACTTTGAAAAGACCCCTAAGCAGAATGGACTTTTCCCTTGGTGTCTGGCTCCTGTTGAATATCAGTGAGTAGCAGGGGTGAGTGAGTCTGAGCCTCCACTGAGACATACATGTAGCTAATTGGCTCTTCCAGTCCTCTGCTTCTACAGCCTTGACCATGGGTGAGGTTCCCTAGTGGGTTCATTCTCCCTCGTGCCCTTCCTGCCCTACTCATTTGGGCTGCCTTGTGAACAAATCTGTGCAGTCTGGACAATACGGTCTGCATATTTGCCAGCTCCTTAACACTTTTCAGTTATGAAGAAATTGGAATGCTTTCTAAAGACTAGTAGATTTAGAAAATTGAGGTCTTTACTTTCTTATCCTTGGATCATGATTCTAGAGTTGAAAGAGACCTCAAAGATCAACTCTTTGTGAAAGCTCCTCATTTGACCAAGGAGGAAACTAAGGCTCAAATGACTTGGCCAAAGTCACACAGAGAGTAAGAAGGATTGAAATCTAAGGGTCCTCTGATGCCAAGGATAGTATTTTGCTCAATGTGTCATACACCTTGGTCTTCTTACATCTTCCTTTAATGGGGGAGCAATGATTCTACTTTCTAGGACTGAGCACCTATTTCTTACTGAAATCTCTCTTCCTAGTAGGGATAAGGGGGCATTTGTAGGTTGTATTACCTGTATAACAAAACTCATCATCCTTTAAGATCACATCAGCCTTTGTAGTTCTAACTCAGCAGTCCCCTCTGCCCCCTGGGACACTTCTGAAGGAGGGCAGAGTAGAGAGCTCTCCATCCTTTGACTGCTCTCCTTTTGACTTATTTATCATGTCTTGCTCTCTGCTAGCTACTATACACTTCACCCCACTATTTTCAGCTTCTTTTTGTGGATTATCTTACCCCATTGTAGTATAAGCACCTTGAAGGCAGGAATCATCTTTCTTTTTCTTATTTCTATCCCCAGCACTTAGCACAATGACTAGAAGATAGTAGGTGCTTAATAAGTGGTTATTGACTGACTGAATGACTAATGATAGAAAAGAAGAAAATTATAGCATCATAAATCTAGGGCTGGAATGGACCAACCAACCCCTTTCACTTTTCAGATGAGAAAGCTGAGGTCCAGAGAGGGAAAGCAATTTGCTCAAGTATGCACATAAAGTTGGGTTCAGACTAGAGACAAGAACCCAGGCCACTCGAACATAAAGTTGCATTTTCCCTTCACACATTGCCATTTAGGGAGCTTCAGTTGAAAGGTGATCAGAGTTGGGGTGGATTATATGGCTTCCTTTCTCTGCTATCTCTAACCACAAGTGCTGAGGGGAAACAGAATAATGGAGACCTTGGAAGAGCCCTTAGGGACCATCTAACTAACCCTCCTCCCCATTTAACAGAGTTGAAAACTGAGTCCCTGAGAAACCTAAATAGCCCAAGATCACAGAGCTTTTAGATGATTGAACTGGGTCTCAAAGTATATAAAATACTTTATAAAACTTTTAAAACATTATTGAAATATGATTTATTCCTTTTTTATTTTTAAAATTTTTTAAACCCTTACCTTACGTCTTGGAGTCAATACTGTGTATTGGCCCCAAGGCAGAAGAGTGGTAAGGGTGGGCAATGGGGGTCAAGTGACTTGCCCAAGGTCACACAGCTGGGAAGTGTCTGAGGCCAGATTTGAACCTAGGACCTAAATATGATTTATTGTTATCTAACTTCTAACAGTTTCTAACTCAAGGAATAACTGTGTGATGCTGATTGGGTCATTTTCCTCTGATACCTAGATTTCCATAATACCCTATCTTTCTCTCTCCTCCTCCCCTTTCTCCTTTTCCCTGGCATTTTCCTTAAAGTGGTGGTGTTGGAGTCAGAAAAACTCTAAAACCTCTGGTTCCTTGTTGGTCCAATGAGGGTAAGAATATCTGCAATATCTTTCTTACAGAAGTATGAAGTTCAGATGAGATATTGAGGGAACTTGGTGCTCTAGCTTGTATTCTTAGCTAGAATTATCATAGGATGGAAGCTCTTTGAGGAATGTGGCAGATTTTATTTTAGTTTTTATATCTTCAGCATTTAGCACAGTTGTTTCAGTTGTGTCCAACTCTTTGTGACCCTATTTGAGGTTTTCATGGCAGAGACCCTGGAGTAATTTACCATTTCCTTCCCAGCTCATTTAACAGATGAGGAAACTGAGGCTAACAGGGTTAAGTGACTTGCGTAGGGTCACACAGCCAATAAATGTCTAAGGCTGGATTTGAACTCAGATATTTCTGACCCTGGACCCAATGGTCTATCCACTGTGCTACCTACCTGCCTTATAATAGACACTTGCATGCTTACTGATTTATATATAGATCTATAAAGGGTTGAAGTCTGTATTCATGAGGGAGCTTCCACACTGGGAGTTATCTGTACACAATACAATCTCAAATCCTTTAAGTATTTGTAGTGATAGCATTTAGGCTCTCTGTAAGCCAAAGTGAAGCTTGACCCAGTCTCCTTAATGGTGATTTTGTCCAATTTCCCCGAACCCACAAAATATTAACCATATGGGAAGATCATTTGGCTGAGCAACTTCCTTAGAACTGGAAGGAAACTTAGAGATTATTTAGAGGCCAGCCCTCCTCATTTTAAAGAGGTTACTGCCGAAGACCAGAGACAGAAAGAACTTTGAGCCAAGTCACACAGCTAGCAAAGAGTCAAGTTGAGATTTGAACCTGGGTCTTCTGAATTCAACTCCAGCACTCATTCCAGGACATGGCACCAGGAAGGACAAGAAAAGGGATTTTATTAGGGTGGTTTTTTTTGGCCAGCCAGAATGTACTTGGATGTTCTTGGGGAAAGACCTTTCTGAACAAAGAGCTGGGCCAATGCAGTAAATCGTGTCATTATGTACAAGGGCCCCTAATAGGATGTGAAGCTGATGCTCTAGGACACTAGAAACACAATCAGGGTTTTGTGAGTTAGCGGCGCAATGACAGCGATTGGCCAGAATGAATGTTATTAAGTGGAAGGCTGCTGCAGCAGCGGTCAGGTGCAGCCCATAATACAATTTGAGTTCTGCATTGGCCTGAATACTGATGTGAAAGGCTCTGGGTGGAAGCTGGTGGACCCAGGCAAAGTCACTGCATGTGTCCCTGCTTTGGGAATGCTGTCAAATTTCCATCTAGATGGATGGCAGCCACTGTCCCAATAATTAGGGATTGAGAGCTGAGAAGTGGCCTGCTCCTGATTTTATTGGGAAAATTGGGCTTTGAGGGAGGGCTCCGAACCTCCTGGGTCTCCACGTGTTTGTAATTGATGAGTAGCAACTTTTAATTAGCATTTTAATGAAGGAGAATTTCAGAGGCAGAGCCAGAGACCAGATGTGGATTTTTTAGCATCCAGCTTGCTGGTCAGACTAGAAAGTGTCTTGTGGCTTTGGCTCAGGGTGGGAATCTCTTCTTTGTCTTTTGCTCAGGTCTGCATCTGACGTGGATCTCAAAGTGCAGCTAAACTAAAAGCAAAAGTCATGGTGGAAGCTGGGTGGCTCAGTGGATTGAGAGCCAGGTCTAGAGATGGGAGGTCCTGGGTTCAAATCTGCTCTCAGACACTTTCTAGCTGGGTGACCCTGGGCAAGTCATTTGACCCCCATTGCTTAGCCCTTCCTGCTCTTCTGCGTTGGAACCAAAACTTAGTATTGATTCTAAAATGGAAGATAAAGGTTTTAAAAATAATAATAAAAGCAGAGTCTTCTGAGGTTTCAAGATGCTGGCTTCCAGCCCCTACCTCACTGCCTTTCCTCCCTGCCTCTGTCTTGGGTTCCAGAGTCTGACCCTCAGATTTGGATCATGAGTTAAAAAATAAGAACTTGAAGCATATATTTCTCTTGCTTTTGTTCTAGTTGTTTTTTTTTCATTTTCTTCCAGATTACGTGTTGATTCAATTTTTAATGCTATTTTCCAACATTTTGTGATCCATGTTCTCTTGCTCTCTCCCTCCCTATTTTAGTTTTTAATTCGTTTTACTGATGCCTTTTGTTTCTGTGCTGTAATCACCTCTGTACATACCCCACTTCTGCCACCACCTGGTGAGCCTCTCCTTTTAACAAAGAAAAAATAGTTAAACAGAAGCAACTAAAGTTGATAGCATCTGACACGATATGCACCATTCAGCACCCATAGACCCCTGCTTCTCTAAGGAAAGAGCTTAAACATACAGATTTAAGGTCCCCTCAGGCATGATTCAATGGGTCTTGCTCAGGGTTCTTTGGGGGCTCCTTGTAAGAGGGAGGATATTTGGACAGAGAATGGCTTTAGCCCAGGTTATCTTACCTGAACTGGTACCCTATTGGCTCCAACCAGGCTGGTTTCCTTCCTGCTCCTTCTTCTCCTCAGTATTCCTAGAGAAAAAAAATGAACCTAACATCTCTCCTATTTCCATCAGTCTGTTTCTATTCCTCACCTCTGCCCTTCTTCCAATTCCCCCCATCCTAGCACCCATTTTCCAAGACAGCACAAATATATGGAAGCCTCCTTTAATTTCTCTCATCCTTTCTAAGCTTTCCTCTTCTCGTAGCTTTTAGACTACTTCAAGAATGATCCAGTATGGGTCATGGGAACAGAATGTTTAGGATTAGATGGGATCACAGAGATCTTTACATCCAACCAACCCCCCTAAGGAGATGTTACGTGACTTGTCTAAGGTCACACAATATTAAATGGCAGAGCCAGAGGAGAGGACAAGGAGGAGGAAAAGTAGGAGGGGGAGCTGAGTTCCTGTAGGGTCATACCCCACGTGGCTCTTTATGTTCCAGGAGGCAGATACGGATGACAACCAGGGCACGCTGGGCTTTGACGAGTTCTGTGCCTTTTACAAGATGATGTCTACCCGCCGGGACCTCTACCTGCTCATGCTCACCTACAGCAACCACAAGGACCATCTGGACACAGAGGATTTGAAGCGCTTCCTGGAAGTGGAACAGAAGGTGACTGGGACCTGGAGGGGCAAGAGGGGGGAGCCTGGGAAGGAGCCCTGGGGTGGGGGGAGCAAGCAGTCATCTTCCACCCCTGGGCTGCTAGTTCCTCAGCTCTAAAATGAAGGTGTCAGTCTAGATGACCTCTGAGGTCCCTTCCAGTTCAAGACCTATGATCTTAAGTCATCTCTTTGAGCCTCAGTTTCCTTAGCTGTAAAATGGGGAAGCTGAGCCAGAGGTCATCCGAGGTCCCTCGCTCTAGATCTTTGATCTCATGGGGCACAGGGCAGTTTGTCAGTCAATTATTAGACATTTCCTATGTGCCAGGCACTGTATCAAGCTCTGAGGATTCCGAGAAAAGCCAGAAAATAGTCCCTCCCCACAGGAGGACTTATTTTCTAAGGGAGACGGCAGACGTGCAAATAACTAGGTATATGTAAGACATATTCAGTGTAGACGGAAGGCAATCTCAGAGGGAAGGCACTAGCAGTGAGGAGGACAAGGAAAGGCTTCTTCCTGAAGGCTGCTCAGCAAGGAAGGGTCAGAGAGGAGATTTCCACCCAGATCTTCCAGCCTCCTGGTCCAGACACCAGCCCTTGCATGCAGCTGTCCAGAGTGGCTACAAGGGGACTTAGAGATCATCCCGTCCAACCCAGTAAGGATGAGAGAGGTTCAACCATTTGCCAATGGTCACCCAGTGTTAAGTGGATGAGCCATAGGATTGGGGAGGGGGAGAGGGAGGGAAAAGAGGAAGAGGAGGATGCGGAAGGAGGAAGAAGAGGAGGGAGAGCTGAGTTCTAGCTGGTTCCCCCAGTATTCCTGTAAGAGATGGAGTTTTTACTCAGCTCTTCTCCACTCCTGGTCCTGCACACCAGCCCCTGCACTGCACTGCCTCCCGGAGCGGTCCATCAATAAATGTTTATTGAAAACAAACATTTATGGAGCTTGAACTGCCTCCTCAGCTCTCTGGAGGAGCCGGAGACTAAGATTCTCTCCTTTCTCCCAGGGAGCTCACAACTCAGCTGACAAGAGAGCCACACAGGGACAGCAAGGCACTGACTTTCGAAGGCAGCTCAGAACCTAATGAACAAGCAGAGCCCCCAAAGCCCTGTGGGGTGGGGGGAGATAAGAGCATTGATCACTATTTATACTAGACCTCTATAGGTGCCTGGCTTGGTTCAGCCCTTTGAGGGGCCTCCTGAGGATGAGTTGGGGAAGAGCCCAAGCAAGGGACCAACAGCTCTAATCCATAAGGACTTGATGCCTCTGTTTTTAATAGATAATGCCATGGCAGATAGATGATTCAGTGGATAGAGGACTAAACCTGGAGTCAGGAAGATCTGAATTCACTTCTTCTTGGCTCTGTGTCCCTGGGCAAGTCATTTAACCCCATTTGCCTAGTCTTTGCCCTTCTGTCTTCAAGTCAGAACATAAATTAAGGGTTTAAAAAATAGATAATGCCCGAGTTCCCATTTTTAATTTCTTTCAAACAAGTCAGTCATATAAACACATTTCAGATGGACAGACAATACTAGAGTTACAAGGAACCCCAAATTTACTATCCTACTCTGACAAGACACTCTGTTATTCTAAAGATATTAAAGATATCTGGGGTTTTTAAGCAAATATTTATCATTTTGGCTTATTATCTTGAACTGAAAATTCATTCATTAGGCCATGACTGAATCAAAATTCTGTAAGTTGAGAGCACTTGAATGACTCAACACCCTCCATGAAATCTTTATCCAACAAAAGGCTAATAAATATTTTTTTAAATCCTTACCTTCCCCCTTATAGTCAATACTGTGTATTGGCTCCAAGGCAGAAGAGCTGTAAGGGTAGGCAA
This sequence comes from Gracilinanus agilis, assembly GCF_016433145.1. Taxonomy (NCBI): domain Eukaryota; kingdom Metazoa; phylum Chordata; class Mammalia; order Didelphimorphia; family Didelphidae; genus Gracilinanus; species Gracilinanus agilis. The sequence goes on from NC_058132.1 coordinate 33,481,720, forward strand.
TGGGGGTTAAGTGAGGTTAAGTGACTTGCCCAGAGTCACACAGCTAGGAAGTGTCTGAGGCCAAATTTGAACCCAGGACCTCCCATCTTTAGTCCTGGCTCTCAATCCACTGAGCTACCCACCTGCCCCCAAGGCTAATAAATATTAACAAAAATTTCTCAGAATAAGAAAAATGGATTATCTCTGGTTGCAGGGCCCAAGTGTCTCCAGGACAGAGGCCCCACTCACTTAGAGGTGATTATGCCATGGATCATACTTGGGCATTTTCCCCCTCAAACCTGGACTATTTATCATCAGCTTCTTTATGAGGTGGCCTTGGGGTCCTTGCCCATCCTGATGGCGAGAACATGGCAGAAATAAAAATTTGCCAAGCACTTGCCAAATACCAGGCTCTGTGCTTGCTGCTGAGGATACAAAGACAAAAGTCAAATAGTTGCTGCCCTCAAGGAACTTATATTCTTTTTTTCTTTAAACCCTTATCTTCCATCTTAGAATCCATATTGTATATTGGTTCCAAGGCAGAAGAGCGGTAAGGGTAGGCAATGGGGGTGAAGTGACTTGCCCAGGGTCACACAGCTGGGAAGTGTCTGAAGCAGGATTTGAACTAGCTGTTTCTGTTATCAAAATTAAGAATTTCTGCCTTTAAACTTTTGATGACTGGCATATTGTGTTTTTTTCTCGGTCCTGCCCAATTGGTGGATATCCTCTGGAGCTTTCTTCACCCACTGGTTTTAGCTAAGAGGGGACGTGGTGTGGCTCTTGGGGAGTGTCCCTGACTCAGAGCACTATTAACTGGGGTGGGACCAAGTTTTAGCTAAAGAGAAAGACACAAGGCAACAGCAGGGACAGGTAGTGCTTTGAGATCTGTCTGTGCCCCAAATCCAGCCTTTATTTGGGACCCCTTACTGTATACCTCCATGTTTTTATGAATGGCCCAAGTGTGATATATAAGGCAATATAGCTGGATTTTCTAGGGTTCTCTTGGCATTAAAAATGACCACAGGAGGGGCAGCTGGGTAGCTCAGTGGATTGAGAGCCAGGCCTAGAGACGGGAGGTCCTAGGTTCAAACCCGGCCTCAGACACTTCCCAGCTGTGTGACCCTGGGCAAGTCACTTGACCCCCATTGCCCACCCTTACCACTCTTCCACCAAGGAGCCAATACACAGAAGTTAAGGGTTTAAAAATGTAAAAAAAAATGACCACAGGAGGCTGATAATGACGATAGCCCAATAACCTGGCTGCCTTGCACAGAAATCACACTCCCTCTTTTCCTCTCCATTAAAGGCATGCCAATCCTCTCAGAATCCTCGGGAGGCAGGCAGGTTACAGAGGAGAGGGCAGCCTGGGGCCCTCACCTGAGTTTCAGGGGACCAAAGTTCTGGTCCTACACTCGAGATTACAGAGGTTCAGAGTTGGAAGGGATCTCAGCAGCCATCTAGGTCAACCCATGGCAGTAGTCAGAGTAGAATCCCTCCTCCACCATCCAGTTACATCCAGACACTGTTTGAAGATCTCCAAGCAGGCAGAATCGCCTGTTTAAAGCCGTCCCTTTCACCTGGGGACAGCTTGAAGTGGTTAGAAGTTTTTCCTGACCTCCAGACTAAATCAACTCCTAGCCATAGTTCCTAGTTCTGTCCCCAAGGACCCAGAAGAACAGGACAAATCCTTGGGCTACATGACAGCCTTTCAGATACCTAAAACTAGTTCTCATGCCTTCCTTGAGTCTTCTCTAGGCTAAACAGGTCCAGTTTCCTTCCATGGCTTCTCCCATAACATGGACAGAAGCCTCTATGCCATCCTGGACACTCTAGTCTCTAACTGAACACGATACCCCAGTTGTGGTCCATCCATGGCAGAGTACCATGGGACTATCACCTCCTTATGGCTGGAAGTTCTATCTTTCTTAATGCAAACCAAGTTCCTATTAACTTTTTTTATTTGGGGGTTGCTGATTTCCTTTGACTATGCAGTCTACTCTCAATTAATCAACAAGCACCATGTGGAATTGTGCTAAGCAATGGGGATACAAAGAAACAAAAGATAATACTTGCCTTCGAGGAACTTTCAGTCACAGGGGGAGAAAACTAATCTATACAAATAAGCTATATATTAGAGAAATAGGAAATAATGGACCATGGGAAGGCACTAGAATTAAGAGGGACTGAAAACCCCCCAGATATTTTCCAAATAACCCAATAACCTTACTCATCATGTCCTCAGGAAGATGAGGTCTTGAATCCATGTGCACGTTAATCCCAACTACATATTCTTTAGGGTAATTAAATGGCCCAAAGGATAGAATGCAGGGATTGAAATCAGAAAGACTCATCTTTCTGCGCTCAAATCTGGTCTCACATATTATCTGGGTGACCTTTGGTAAGTCACTTCACCCTATTTGCCTCCATTTCCTCATCTGTAAAATGAGCTGGAGAAGGACATGACTAACCACTCCACTCCAGTATCTTTGCCAAGAAAATCCTAAATGGAGTCACCAAGAGTCAGACACAATGGAACATCATATTCTTTTTTTATTCTAACCTATCAAAACTTTTTGGACCTTGACTCTGTCCAATCGGTTAACTCTCCCCACTAACTTTTGAAGCTCTACCCTTCACTCACTGGGCAACTAGACAAGTCACTTCTTTCTCGTGAGTTCAGATTTCCTATCTTGGAAAACAATGAGGTTAGACTAGATCTATCATATTCTGTGTTTATGGGGAATCCAAGGGAAGGAACATGCCCAAGGTCATGAAGCAAGAGAATTGTTAGACTTTGAGAAAGAACCCAACTCTTCCAAAGGCCAACCCCGTTAGGGTTTGGGACTCTTTCCCCAGGAACTCTGCTGTTAACTTCTAGGTACTCTATGTCAATCCTATTAAATGGGGGAAAGTTTTTTTTAAAGAGTCCCAGTATTTGGAGATCTAACTCCAGAATTTGCAAGTTCGATAATCCAACATGGCGTCTTCCTGGGGCTCCCAGAATGTTATTTCTGATTATTTATGAACTGTCAGGGAACAAGCAGGCAACACATCTTCCAGCGCACTTGGGGAGTTGCTGCCTGGGTGTGCTGCAGATTGATGACCGATGTGAGCAGCTGTGTCCAAGGAGTAGCTGTTTGTCTTGTCTCCTGACCGGCATGTTTGCTATGCTCTAGAGAAGATCCAGACCCATCCTTCTGCTCCCCCTAGGGCTTGTACTACCCGAGTAGAACAGACCTTCCTCACTGCAGATGGGATCTCTCCCAGGCTCCCTTCCATTAAATCTTAACAGGCACCAACCCTAGAGGGAAGTACCAAATGTGCCGATTAAGTCGTTATCCCAAATCTCTCTGGCTTTCCTACCACTGGCTGGTTCTTCGCTTCATTTTTATTTCATGAATTGCTCTTAAGAAAGAGTCCCTGTCAAATATCACTGAGATTCTTTATCACTTTTCAGCCTTTTTTTATGGAAAGGTAGAAGTCGTCAATCTTGGACTCCCTCCCAGAAGCGGATAGCTTAGAAGATTCCCTGAGCCAGGTAGCAGCTATTAAAAAATCCCTTTGTTGCCCCTTCCTTGGCCAGTATGTCTGGTGAATCTACTTGGGCCCGGAACCTTGGAAGTTCAGTAGTCCCTTGATGCCACTGGAAGACAGTTCTGGTTCTTGCCTGGTCCTCATGTAGTCCTGACCTGATTCTACATATGCATGAGAATCTGTGGGATGAGTGACAAGAGGGCTCATTTTTGAGCTGCTTAGCCTGTTCCTTCTCAGTGGTTGCTACTCAGAGGGAGCCTTTTGTCAGGAGGAGAATTCTTTCCTTTAAGAAAATAATAGTGAGTTTCAGAGTAATGGAGATGCTTCTTTAAGGCAGGAGTTCATAGCCTTTGTGGCATGGACCCTAGTGAAGCCTTCTTACAGACCATTCCTGCAATCATGTTTTTCAATGCTTTAAGTAAAATCACTAAGATTAAAAAGAAACAATTAGATGGAAATATAGTTCTCAGAACAGTTTTCACTTTCATGGATTCTAGGTGGAGAACCCTGCACAGACATGGGGGTTTTGTACCTAGCCCAGATCCAGCTGTATTAGGGAGGCAGAAGGACCAGAGGTCTCTTGTCTCTGCCCCATGCCCCTTGGTTTTCTGGTGGCTTCCCCACTTATAGCCCTAGACTGGCACAGTGCCTCCTGAGCCTGGTACATTATTTCCTGTTTTTTCTTTATGTTTAAGAGAGGCAAGGCAGTCATGGATTAGTGCCTTTCCCCCTAGAGATCAACCTGAGGTTCTAGCTCAAATCAAAACAGTACCATTGGCCCATAGAATCAAAAAACCCAAAGGTTCCTGCTTCCTGCTACCATCTGTTTACCAGCAGTGTGACTTTGTTCTTGAGCAAGCGGCTTATGGTCACAGGCTCATGAAGCTAGAGCTGGCATAGGTTTCAGAGGTCATCTAGTCCATGCCTCTCATTTTTCAAAAAGGGAAACTGAGGCCTGAAGAGGAGAAGGGGTTTCTCCAACGTTACCTTGGAAATAAGTAACAAAGAAGAGATTTATTTGAACCTAGTTATTCAGCCTCCAAAACCATTGCTCTTTCCCACAATACTACACCAACCTTATTCATAAGGTCCCAGAAACAAAGGATTTTGAGCCAGAAAGAGTCCTTTGAAGTCATCTAACCTAAATCTCTACAGTTTAAAGAGGAGGGAACTGAGGCCCAGAGAAATCACCTGACTTGCCCAATGTCCCAAAACTAGTATGTTGCCAAGCCTGGATTCAAACCTCAGTCTTCTGACTCTCAAGTCAGTGTTCCATTTCCAGGATATTGAATTATTGTCTTTGTCTCCTTTGTTTCCTTGTTTTTGAGTCATTTAAATTGTGAGTCTTCATGGCCCTATTTGGGGTTTTCTTGGCAAAGAGGCTTGCATAGTTCACCATTTCTTTCTCTAATTTATTTTACAGACGAAGAAACTGAGGCAAATGGTGCTACATGACTTGTCCAAGATCACCTAGCTAGGAAAATAGCTGAGGTCAAATTTGAATTCAAGTCTTCCTGACTCCAGAGCCAGTGCTCTGTTCAGTGTACCACCTAATTTCCCCTTTGTTTCCATGGACTTTGACAAATAGTAACGTCTTAATAAATGCTTTTAAAAGTCCCTTAACACCCTGTTGGCACTCTGGGGGAAAGTTCCAACTACTCCACCTGGTGATGGTTCTGACACCAAGTGTCCTGGATAGTGGATTTTTCCTTTAAGAGAATACTGATGGGGTGGGGACAGGTTGGTGGCTCAATGGATAGAGTGCCAGGCTTAGAGACAAGAGGTCCTGAGTTCAGAACTGGCCTTAGACTCTTCCTAGCTGGGTAGTCCTGGCCAAGTCACTTAATCCCCATTGCCTATCCCTTACTGCTCTTATGCCTTGGAACCAATACACAGTATTGATTGTAAGATGATAGATAAGGACTTTAAAAAAAGGAGAGACAGAGAGATAGAGAGAGACAGAGACAGAGAGATAGAGATGGAGATAGAGAGGGAGGAAGGGAAAAAGGGAGGGAGAGGCAGGGAGAAGGAGAGAGAGAGAGAGAGAGAGAGAGAGAGAGAGAGAGAGAGAGAGAGAGAGAGAGAGAGAGAGACACGGACAGAGACAGAGACAGAGAGA
>NC_058132.1:33487639-33511545 GCF_016433145.1 Gracilinanus agilis
AGAGGGAGAGGGAGAGGGAGAGGGAGTGAGGGAGAGGGAGAGGAAGAGGGAGAGGGGAAGAGAGGGAGAGGGAGAGGGAGAGGGAGTGAGGGAGAGAGGGGGGGGAAAGAAAGAGGGAGACAGAGAAAGAGTGAATGATGGAACTTGCCAGAGGATGGAGGAGCTTAGGCAGGTGCTGATGCTGCCTATGTTAGGTTATCTAATCCCTTCTTAACCCTGTTTCTATTTCCAGCTTATGCCACACCTTGGGTAATGAGTGCCCTAAGCTCATTCCCATCGAGGAAAGAAGGCTAGACTTTTCTTTTGTCCTAAACCCTTCTTTCTCTTGCCCTGTTCCTTGAAAGCCCTCCTTTCCTGGGAAAACTTAGGGATTTAGATGGAGGCGGTGGTTATGGAAAGTAGGCTCTGAAGATAGCTAAAAGGGCCCAGGACAGTGGATTTGAAGAGATGGAAGAGGGGAGAATGTTTACTTCCCACGGAGTTGAGGAGAGCAGCTCAGAGAGAATGGACAGGGACTATAGAAGCTTGGAACTCACTGGAAATCTTCCCCTCCCTGACTCTGCTGACTTGTTTCATTCTATTCTTTTCCTGTTCCTGATCTTTGACAGTCCACTGGCCCCGTCTGCCAGAGAGTGAGGCCACGGATGTCTTTTCAGAGCAACAGAGATGTGTTATTGTCTGGCCTGGCTATTGATTCCTTTAGTTGTCAAGAGAGAGAAAATGAACTCTTAGTCGTAAGATGCAATGGGCTCAAGTAATCACTGCTGGCACCCAGCTCCCAGCCAGGCTGCCTATCTATGCCAAAGCCCACTAACTCAAAGGACAAACCATAGGAAAAAATAGAGCTGGGATTCAAACTCAGGTCCTGGCTCTGCCATTTGCTATCTGAATGACTTTGGGCAAGTTCTTGGCCTCTTTGGTTCTCCATTTCATCATCTGTGGAATGTGGGTATTGAACTAGAGGGCTGTTCATGTCCTTTCTGATTTTTATTTTCTGTGATCTTCTCTACCCTCTCTGTATATATGGGTAAACTGAAGCAAAGAGGGTTCTTACAACTTCACTGAAAGTTCCCTACATCAAAAGACAGCACAACTGGAGAACTCCTCTCCCTACTCACTATGTTCAAAAGTTAGGAAGAGAGGCAGCGAGGTGGCTCACTGGAATGAGAGCCAGACCTAGATTTGGGAAGTCCTGGGTTTAAATCTGGTCTTGGACACTTCCTATATGAGTGACTCTGGGCAAGCCACTTAACCCCAATTGCCTAGACCTTACAGACCTCTTCTGCCTTGGAATTGATACTTGTATTGATTCTGAGACAGAAGGTAATGGTTTAAAAAAGTTAGGAAGGCCATTTTTACTCTTCTTATTCTGAATTAAGCCAGCCTCTCTGTGAGCTGATAAGAGGTACTCAGTCTCCATAGATGTAAAGGAAGAAGACTAGACTAGTTGATATTGAAGTCCCGCACCTGCTCCCCTCCCTCCAATCCCATTCTATGCTTTAGGACATTCCCAGAGGCAGCTGGATGGCTCAGGGGATAGAGAGCCATGGCTGGAGTGGGGAGGACCTGGGCACAAACGGAGCAACTTCACTTCTGTCCCCACCTAGCATATATTACCTGGCTAATTCATATTAATCCTCCTCTTCTTCCCTACAAAGCTCCTGACTCTGACTCATTGCTTGTCTCTCTGGCTCTCTAAAGCCAGTCAGACCTCTACGTGTGGGTAATTAATCTATAGCCTTATTGACCTCAGCCAGTCTTGGCTTTGCCCCATGACCTGAGCTCATGGGCCTTTCAGAGAAATGGGCTTTGCGTCAGACTCAGCTAGGGGAGAGGAAAGGGCAGGGGCTGGCTGTGATCCCTTAGATGCTGTCAATGGACCTAGCTAGAGGATTTGGCTGGGTGACCCAAGCCTGGGGACACCGTGCTTGCCACAGGAATCCGAGTGACCCTGGAAGGAAGGTGCTGGTGATGAGTGGGGACCTGCAAACCTCTAGTAGACTCATGGTTCTGTGGCTGTTTCATTCTAGATGACAGATGTAACCAAGGAGTACTGCCTGAACATCATTGACCAATTTGAGCCGTGCCTGGAGAACAAGAGTAAGGAGGTGCTCGGCATTGATGGTAAGTGAGCTGCTGGGTCCAGAGGGCAGAAGCTACAAACTGTAACAGAATCTTCCCAGTCTGGGACTCAATCCAAGGACCAGGGGCCTCGGCTGGGTGATGGGCAAGAAACAACCAGGGACGGGTACCTGCTGGGGGCAATTCAGGAAACTACCTAAATTCTTCTGCAAGCTGGATGATGACTCAATTTACCCTTTTTATAGACTCTAATTTCCACCATCTCCCTACCCTCATTCCCTTATGGATATTTGGAGTTTGTTTTGTACCTTGTGCTTGGATGCGCCCTTCCTCTCCTTGGGATTGGGGACGGGAGGGAGAATTATTGGGAGAGGGAAAAGCTCACCCCTTCCTTGCCTATTCTTCCTGGACAGAGAAGTCTCTTCCCAGGAGCCAGTTAGTCTTCTAATTTCCCTTCTGAATTTCCCAAACACCATACCTTCTTTTGTCTCTTACTTGAAGGTGGAAGAGGATCTCTGCTGGGGTCGCCAGCCCTGTGATATTGAATGCGTGTCCACGACAAATATACCCATTCATACATACACATACTTAAACATACATCTCTAAGAGGAATGGTTTGGTTCATTTTAGCTTATAGTTGGAAGGTCCCTTATTGATCAATCAACAAGCCTTTTAAAAATACCTACTATGTGAAGAACTGTGGGAGGAGAAACAGAGGAAAAACAACTGCTTGAACACATGGGCTGATGGGGATATTACTGGGGATGCAGACACTAAATGATAACTCTAGTCCAACCATCAATAATATGGAATTAGGTCTTAATCAATGATACATGTAAAACCCAGTGGAATTGTACGTGGGCTAAAGAGGGGTTGGGGGGCTTGGGGGAGAGGGAAAGAACATGAAATATGTAACTACGAGGGGCAGCTGGGTAGCTCAGAGGAGTGAGAGCCAGGCCTAGAGACAGGAGGTCCTAGGTTCAAACCCGGCCTCAGACACTTCCCAGCTGTGTGACCCTGGGCAAGTCACTTGACCCCCATTGCCCACCCTTACCACTCTTCCACCTATGAGACAATACACCAAAGTTAAGGGTCTAAAAAAAATATGTAACTACGGGAAAGCATTAAAAATAAAAATAAAAATAAAATTAAAAAATACCTACTATGTGCCTGACACTGTGTTAGATGCTAGAGATACAAAGATAGAAAGTCTAAGTCCTTCATTTTATGGATGAGGAAATTGAGGTGAGGGTGGGGGAAGTGCATTGCCCACTATCACACAGGCTGTGAATAGCAGAGCAAGAAATCATCTAAGGACCCCCAAGTGAGCATCATTTCCATTAATAGTACTATCTGTTTAGAGATGCTTCTCCTGCCAAAAGCATCTCCTCTTACTTTAGCCTTGGGGAGAAGGACCTTATTACTACCCTACTCCACCCTCTGATTTTTCAGGGGTTTCCTGTTAAAATATTACCTACAGGTAATAGCATATTGTTAGCCATTTACATTAACTAACATACTGTTAGCCATTTACATTTTACTAAGAATGAGCAGAGAACAGTTCTTGAATGGATTGGGACAAAGTTTGTTTTTAGGAGCTAGAGGAGAATTGAGAAGCAAGTGCTATGGCTAGAGAGTGAGGAAGAATCAGAAGGAACTTGGATGGGAGATTGAGAGCCAGGGCTAGAGATAGGCTATCTTGAATTCCAATCTGGTCTCAAATATATCCTAGCTGTGTGACCTTGGGCAAACCATTTAACCCTCATTGCCTAGCCCTTCCTGCTCTTCTGCCTTGGCACCGATACACACTATTAATTCTAAAATGGAAGGAAAATGAGCTTTTCTTCTGTCACGTTTTGTAAGAGAGAACTTTGGAAAGGGAGAACTGAGGATGGTTTTTCTGGGATATAAATTTGTTCATTTAGAGACAACCTATTTTCTCAAGCCTAGTGGGTATTCTAGTGTTCCCCCGAATGGAGACCACTGGGAGGATTGTGAAGTGAGTTAGGAATGAAAGGGCCTCTCTGAGTGAGCCTGTCCCCCCTAGGGGAGGAATGAACAGTAGGCTAGCTCCCTAGAAGTGTCTTCCTAACAATGCTGCTCAGAGAACAAGGAGATAATTAACTTGTCAGGCCCTATTATGGCTGATTTTCTCCAAGGGTGCCTTATGCCCGATCAATTTTCCAATTTTCCAGCTCTCCCTCAAGTCCTAGGCTGGAGTCAAGCCATGGTGAGTGTATGGAGGAGGAGATGGTGTTAGCGTGTGAATTATGGCCTCTGTCTTCTCCGAGGGGGAATCTCAATTTTCATGGTGTCATAGCATCTGAGAGTCCAGAACTGGAAGAGACCAGCTGGGACAGTCCTCTGATTATACAGATGGAGAGACTGAGACTGAAAGAAGGGAAGGGATTTGCTGAAAGTTCCACAGCTAATGAGAGTTGGGCTTGGAGCTGAGTCTTCTAACTCACTTGGTCATCATTTACCAAGATCCTCCTGCAATTCTCCTTAAGCTCCTCACTTAGGATGGGCAGCCCAGCCAGGGGAACAGTGGCTAGTGTGGTCCTCATCTCTAGGGGCTCTATGAGTGATTAGAGGCTAGAAAGCCATTGAAACAATCTCAGAGCTGCAAGGGTCCTCATAGGGCATCCTGTCCAACCCACAAGGAAGCAATAATCCCTTATCTAACCAACTAGTGAATATCTAACCTTTACTAATGACTCCAAGCTGAGGAAATCAGTTTTCTCTGGAGGGAGCCCATGCCACTTTGGATCAGTTCTCTTTACTGCCTGGGAAATTTTCTGAACATCAAGATTAGGAGGTAGCTAGATGGCTCAGTGGATTGAGAGCCAGACCTAGACATAAGGGATCCTTTGTTCAAATCTGGTCTCAGACACTTCCCAGCTGTGTGATCCTGGGCAAGTCACTTGACCCCCATTGTCTAGCCCTTACTGCTCTTTTGCCTTGGAACCAATATACAGTGTTGATTCTAAAACAGAAGGTAAAGGTTAAAAAAAGCCATCAAGCTTAAAATCGTCTTTTAGCAACTTCCACTCATTACTTATTACTCATTACTATACCCATTACCTGGCTCATACAGTCATTGTTTCATAGATTTATAGTTGGAAAGAAGGATAGAGGACATTGAGTTCATCTCCTTCACTTTACAGCTAAGAAATCTGAAGCTGAGTGAAGTGAGTAGTCATGCAGCTACTATGTGACTGAAGTAGGATTTGAACTTGGTTCTTCCTAATTCCAAGTCCCATGCTATGAACTATTAGGCTAACAGAACAACCTGCTATTTCCATATTATAGGGCCATAGGTCTAGAAAATTGGAAAGGAACTTATGTCATTGAGTCCAACCCTCTGGTTTTACAAATGGGAGAATTAAGGCACATGGGAGGAAAATGGCTTGCCCAAGGTCACACAGACTATGAGTGGTATAGTCAGGATGTGAATCCAGGTCTTCCTAACTCCAACTTCAATGCCCTCTCTTCTATGCCTTGCTACATCTCAATACCTGGATGTTCTGGTTATTCAGTTGTTTTTTGGTCATGTCCAACTCTTCAAGGCCCCATTTGGCATTTTCTTGGCAAAGACACTGTAGCGGTTTGCCATTTCCTTTTCCAGATCATTTTACAGATGAGGAAACAGAGGCAAACTGAGACTTGTCTGTGGGAGGCCAATAAGAGAAACAGAGTCTTAAATAGATGAAAATCTGAGACTCCTCTTTTGACCCCTTTTATGATCCATGCCTTTTCTTATTGAAAAACATTATAGCTTCTAGGAAAACTTTAATTTCCTAGTAAACCAGCACTTAATGAGTTAACAGCCTTTTTTCACTCATCAGAGTAAAGCTGGTATAGCCAAGGCCAAAACCTTAGTAGGGGCAATTCAACCCTGAGAAAAATATTCCCCGACTTGGCTTTCTGATAAGAAGCCTGTCAAAATTCAGCCTTGGCTTTGTTCTATTCTGAAGCCAATGTTTTGTGTTTTGATATGATATAATTTGTAACTTCTGCACATCTGCGAAGTTTCAGGGGGGTTCTTTTGTGTGAAATGAGTCTTGAAATATATATATATATATATATAATAAACTCCATGCTCCTGGAGACAGAGCTTGAAGCATGAACTGACGAAAAGATCTTCCCGGTCCTTTACTTCCTTATCAACTAAACTGTCCTTATCAGATTATCTGAGATGATAGATAGATCTCGAGACTTGTCCAGGGTCACCTTGCTTGAGGCCAGATTTGAACTCAGAAAGATGAGTGTTCCTGGCTTCAGACCCAGTTCTCTATCCACTGCACCACATAGTTGCCTTTGGTTCCTTTGACTATTTGCTCTAACCTGGCAAAGGTTCTGAAGAGGGTACTAGCAGTACTGCTAGGTGTTGCCTCAGACTACCTAGTTTATGCCTGGTACACATTTGCCCCTCTTATGTGTAAGGGCATACATAAATATTTACTTAAGCTAAAGCAAGATGGTACCACTGTTGGGATCCATGGCTGGGATTTGAAGAAGAATCAGATGAGACAGTCAATGTTGAAAGCACTTGGCTTTTTTTATTTGGTGAGTTTAAGGGAAGGTCACACACGTTTTTGTTGGGAGATACCCTAAGTAGGATGGAAAGAGACAGAATTAGGATATTTAGCCTAGGAAATGGCCAGCCTAACATAATGGGGTGCTCTCTTTCCAAAGATTCATGGAGTTAAGAGATGCCAAAAGGGCATGATATCCATGCCCTTGTACCCAGTAAGATATCTATTTGGATATCTGTTCGTGCATTCAAAGTGTGGGCTAACCTAAGCACAAGAGAAAACTTATCTTTGTGGGGAGCTGAGATCAAGTCTCTCTTCCCCCAGAATTGTGTTCTGATACAATCAAAACATACCAGCCTTGAAGTAAAATATTCTCTCCACCTTTTCAAAATACACAAATCCAAAGGCTCGCCTCTTGGCTTTCTCTCCCTGGAATCCTGCATATTTTATCATATTTTACATTAGACTGTCTGAATTTCCTGCCAGTGAGCTTGGATTTTCGTGGGAATTCCTAGATGGCTTTCTCCTAGAAGCTTTGGCTATTGGCAGCTGCTCAGAACCTCATGGGGAGGGCCCATGGTGCACAATGTCTTTTGTGAGGGACTGTGAAGGGAAAGGATTCAAGAGCACTGTAAGATCCTTTTTCAGTAAACTTACATTTAGCTCTCTAGAGAGCCCCAAAGTACTTGGGAAAAACATTTGGTTACAGTTAATGATCTGGCTTTCAATGAAGTTTCACGTCAATCTTGTCAACAAGGTGGAGAGATGCATGATAGTAGGATTAGGTGATCTCAGAACTGGTTGACTACTGGGACTCAAAGAGTCATGATGAATTAATAGCTGTCAATCTAAGGAAGACCTTTGGTGGATTACTTATAGGCTCTCTCCTTGGTCCTCTCTGAGTCAAGATTCTTATCAATGAGGATATGAACAGATAGTTTTTAGAAGAAGAAATCAAAGCTACATATAATCATATAAAAATGTTCTCAATTACTATTGATTAGAGAAATGTAAATTAAAACAACTCTGAGGTACCACACCATACTTATCAGATTGGCTAATCTGATAGAAAAGGAAAACAACCAATAAATTTTGGAAGGGAAGTGAGAAAAATTGGGACATTAATGCATTCTTGGTGGAGTTGTGAACTGATCCAACTCTTCTGAAGAGCAATTTGGAACAATGCCCAGAGAGCTATAAAACTGTGCATACTTTTTGACCCAGGAATACCACTACTAGGTTTGTATCCCAAAGGTATCAATGAAAAAGAGAAAGGCCCTACATATTCAAAAATATTTATAGCAGCGCTTTCTTTTGTGGCAAAGAATTGGAAGTTAAGGAGATGCTCCTCAATTGGGGAATGGCTGATCAAGTTGTATTATGTGATTGTGAAGGAATACTATTGTGCTATAAGAAACAATGAGCAAGAGGCTTTCAGAAAAAGCCAGGAAGATTTATATGAACTGATGCAAAGTGAAGTGAGCAGAATCAGAATATCATTGTACACAGTAATCTCAATGTTACTTGATCAACTGTTAATGGCTTAGCAATCCTCAGCAATGCAATGATCCAAGACAATTTCAAAGGACTCATGCTAAAAATGTTATCCATCTCCAGAGAAGGAACTGATGGAATCTGAATGCAGATCAAAGCATACATTTTTTTTATTCACTTTCTTTTTTTCTGTATTCTTTTTTGAAACATGGTTAATATGGAAATATGTTTTGCATGACTTCACATGTATAATCTATGTCAAAGTACTTACCTTTTCAATGAGGAGGAGAAAGAGAGGGAATTTGAAATTCAAAAGTTATTTTTAAAAGTTTAAATCATTTTATATGAATTTTAAAAATAAAAATAAGAAAAAATTCATATCAATGATGAATAATGTTACAGATGTCATGCTTGTTAAGTTTACAGATAAGATGATGTTGAATAATGTGATTGGAGTGTAAAATGAAGAATTTTTTAAAGTCAAAAGCTGTGGTTTCACTCTCATAGGAAATTCTCAGTATAGAAAATTACTCCACCAATGCCAATTGTCAATTCTCTATGATCTATGGCTTTAGAGAGTTGCTGGAGCCTCTGGGAAATTAAGTGGCTTGCCCTTGGCTGTGAGTCAGAGGCAATATGTGAACTCGGGTCTTTTTGGTGTCCACTGATCTGTTAACCACTACACCCATTCTGCCTCTATCTAACAAGATGCAGTTTAATAAGGACAAAAGCAAAGTCCTGAGTTTGGCTTCAAGAAATTATCTGCCCAAACAGAGAATGGAGGAAGGGTAGCAATACAATAGTTTACATAACAAGTACTCAGGAGTTTTCATGGACTGCACACCCAATATAATTTAATAGCATGATGTGCCAGTCCAAGAGTGAAATGGACCTTCATTGGCATCAGGAAAAGGTAGGCGGTCCAGAATCATGGAAGCAATCATCCTGTATACATGTCCCTAGTGAGACATTGCAAGTGTTGCATTCAGTTTTAGGAAGGAAGTTAATAAGTTGAAACATGTCCAGCAGAAATGGCCAGGATACTAAATGTGCCCCAAACTGTAGCATGAAGAACTGTTGAAAAAAACTAGAGAAGGGGAGATTCGAGGATAAAGCAAGAAAGATCATTTTCAAATACTTGAATGGTTTTCATAAGGAAAAGTTGATTCAATGTGTCTTCCTTCGGTGTCTTTAGGGAGGAAAACCAAGTCCAATGGGTAAAAATTATAGGGAAGAAGGGGCAACTAGGCAGTGCAGTGGATAGAGCACCAAGCATGGAGTCAGGAGGACCTGGGTTCACATTTGTCTCTGAGCAAGTCATTTAACTTTATTTGCCTAGCCCTTACTGCTCTTCTATCTTTGAATCAATACAGAAGGTAAGAGGAAAGAGAGAGAGACAGAGAGAGAGACAGAGAGAGAGACAGAGAGAGAGACAGAGAGAGAGAGAGAGAGAGAGAGAGAGAGAGAGAGAGAGAGAGAGAGAGAGAGAGATCAGATCATAAGGAAGTAAATTTGATATTAATATAAAGGACTTCCTAATAGAGCTGTCCAAAATTGGAATGGATGCCTCAAGATATGTGTCATGGAACACAATGAGTAATAACCAGACTTCTAGTCAAGACAGTTAGGTGGTACAGTGATCAGAGTGCTGGACATGGAATCAGGCTGACCTGATTTTGGATCCTGTGACCCTGGCTGAATTATTACTTTCTGAGCCTCGATTTCCTCATTTGTAAAATGAGAATGATAATAGTACCTACCTCACAGGATTGTTATTAGGGATAAATGAGATAATACCTGTAAAGCTCTTTGTAAACTTTAAGTTACTTCTAAAATAATAATTATAGATGATAATAAAATAATTGGTGTATTATTATTTTAAAGTAATTTATTATTGCTTTTATTTATTGTTTATTTTATTTTAAAGTAATCTAGTATTTCTTTAATTCCTTTTAAAAATTTATTATTAACCTGAGCTCTGCCACCAACATGCAGTGTAAACTTGGACAACTCAGATCCTTTTTCTGGGTTTCAGCTTTCTCCTTTGTGAAGCAAGGAAGTTGAACCAGATGATCTCTAAAGTCCTTTCTAGCTATACATCTAGTATTTTGTTATCTCTAAGGCTCCTTCTACCATTAATATTTCGAGATTATATATGGTGGCATAGAAGACCTTAGTTCAAATCCTGCCTCCAAAAATAGTCTATAAATCTAAATTGGATGATGTTATTAAAAAAAAGGCAGCTTGGATATTAACACCCTACCCATAGCATTAATGGAGAAACCAACTTACCATCTGGTCCTTTCCTTGGAAAGTATCTTCAACTCTGAGATGGGAAGGACTTTCAAAGTCATCTAGTCTACTCTTCTCATTTTGTAGTTAAGGAAACTAAGACCCAGAAATGCTAAGTGCTTTGGCCAAGATTGCACAAATGACAAATATCAGAGATTGGATTTGAACCGAGGTCGAGACTCAAAATCCAGAACTCTTTCCACTGACTCATCTATAAGATAGGAATGATGACATCTCTAATTCAGGGTCTTTGTGAGAATCAAATGATATGCTTCAATTGCTTTATTAATATCAGCTATTATTTTTATTGTTAACCCTTCCACTCTTTTCCTCCCGCCATGCCTTTCCAAATGTTCTAGGTAATGTTCTAGCTGGGTCACCTGCAGATCTGAGTTCTTGTCCATCTTGTCCTTTCCAGGTTTTACAAACTATACCCGGAGTCCAGAGGGAGACATTTTCAACCCCAAGCACTACCAAGTGAACCAGGACATGACCTATCCATTAAGCTACTACTTTATCACCTCTTCCCATAATACCTACCTCATTGGGGACCAGCTCATGTCCCAGTCTCGGGTGGACATGTACTCATGGGTCCTGCAGGCTGGCTGCCGCTGTGTGGAAGGTAAGAGGT
The DNA here is from genome assembly GCF_016433145.1 of Gracilinanus agilis. Lineage (NCBI taxonomy): Eukaryota > Metazoa > Chordata > Mammalia > Didelphimorphia > Didelphidae > Gracilinanus > Gracilinanus agilis. Next base: position 33,498,677 of record NC_058132.1, read on the forward strand.
AGGATGGTCTATCACCAAAGCTATCAGCCCTACCCCTGCCCTGTGGGATTGCCCTATAATACCAGTCATTCCAGAGAACCAAGAGAGTGTCCTGCAAACCTGAGTCCAATTTCTTATCGTTCTGCCACTTTTCAGCATTGTCTGACTCTTTGTGATAGAGTTTTTTTGGCAACAATTCCAGAGTGGTTTGCCATTTCCTTCTCTAGCTCATTTTACAAATGAAGAAACTGAGGCAGACAGGATTAAGTGACATTTCCAGGATCTCACATTTAGTAAGTGCCTGAGATTCAGTTCCTAGCATTGTCCCTAATAACGGTTTGGCTTTTTGGCCAAGTTGTCATATCTTGGCTCATTCGTAATAATAATAAATAATATTGGCCCTTTCTAATTGAAAATCTCTATTCAGAGTTGATCAAGGCAAGACGGTATGGAAGATATTTCCTATCTCTACTTCCCAGCCCCATCTCACTTCCAGTCTTTCTTCCCCCTGTAGGCAGCATATGACTTAGGTCTTAGAGATTGCACTGCAAGGCTTTGCAGAGGATTTAGTAAGTATGGACTCTACCTGCCCTGGCTTGAAGGCATTGTGGGCAGTGGGGTCACCGAAGGGCCCTTTGTGTGTCCCTGCCACAGGGAACCCCATTCTCTAGCCAAGGACTGCTCTTACTGAACACTTCCTGCCCAATCCAAAAGCCTTGCATTAAGTGCCAACTATGTGCCAGACATTATGCTAGGCAGTAGCCACCCAAAGAATCCCTCCCCTCCAGGAGTTCACATTCTAATGGAAGAAACAAGAATACATACAAGGAAATATAAAATATATTCAGTCAATTCAATGTAGATCTTTCCTCAGTTTCCTTTCTTGGAATCTCTGGTTCCCGTCAAGATTCAGCCCAACTGGGGCAGCTGGGTAACTCAGTGGATTGAGAGCCAGGCCTAGAGACGGGAGGTCCTGGGTTCAAATCTGACCTCAGACACTTCCCAGCTGTGTGACCCTGGGCAAGTCACTTGACCCCCAGCCTACCCTTACCACTCTTCCACCTAAGAGACAATACACAGTATTGACTCCAAGACGGAAGGTAAGGGTTTAAAAAAAAAAGATTCAGCCCAACCAACATCCTGTCTGTGAAGCTTTTCTTGGTTTCTCTGACTATCTCTGCCCTCCCTCAAAATGACTTTCATTCCGCTTATAGACATTCCATATTTACTTCTTTGTGTGCATGTTGCGTCCTCTATTAGAATCTAGAAGGCAGGAAAGCTATTTTCATTTTCTCTTCCATCTCTAACTTAGCACAGTGCCTAGAACATTGAAGGTGCTTAATAAATGGTTGCTGGATTATTCTTCTCTGTTTTCTTTCATTCATCCAAAGATCATTTATAAAGTACCTATGGTGTGTTGAGAGCCTTGAAGTTTTAGAGGTGGGTCTAGTCTTCTCTGTTCTAACAACAGAAGAAGGATAATAGAGGGGGAGACTGTTCTCTCCCCAACCTTCAAGTCTTAGGGATTTAAATAATGGAAATGTTTACTTTTTTAAGGAAGGAAGAAATTTGAGGACAAAATTTTGACTATTCAGTTCAATGTATTCCACAAACATTTAACAAATGTCTACTATGTAAAGGATTCTGTGTTCCGTGCTGAAATTTTTTCTTAAGTTGTTATCTTCAAAAGCTTATAATAATTTTTTATCTTGTACCCAATAATTCTGCTCTAAATTAGAATATGAGAGGAGAGAAGGAAACATCCAGGCACAATGGTTGAAGATATGTGAGGAGGAATAGATTATTCTATCTGGGTGGAATGAATGGGTCAGGAGACCTTCATAGACAAGTGGCGCCTAAGTTGGGCTTTGAGGGGGGAAGGGACAGACTTCAATAAATGAAGGTGGGAGAAAGGTGGAGGGTGGAGTTAAAGAGACAAGAGAACAAAAGCCAAGGAATGGGAAGGGGTAGAATGAAGACAATCGAGGCAGAATAATCTTATTGGACTAGAGCACAAAGAGTAGTGGGGAGCGAAAAGTCCAGAAATGAAGTTTTCTGAAACTGGGGTGGTGGAGAGACAGAGCCCCTGGAAGACTTTCTGGAACTCATCATCTGATTTTGGTCTTTGCTCCTTTTCAGTGGATTGTTGGGATGGACCAGATGGAGAACCCATCGTGCACCATGGTTATACTTTGACCTCCAAGATCCTCTTTAAAGATGTCATTGAGACGATCAACAAATATGCCTTCATCAAGAATGAGTGAGTGACAACCTCTGGAGTCCCTGGGGCCTCTGATTTCCCTGGGTCCATCTCTCTTTATCTAGGCAAGATGAGTCTAGGTTCAGTCAGTCCTGGGTATTCATTTCAGCTCTGATCCTAACTCCCTAGGTGAACTTGGGCAAGTTCCACACTGATTTTCAGTTTCCTGGTCTGTAAAAAATGTTAAAGGGTTACAGCTAGGTAACTCAGTGGATAGAGAGCCGGACCTAGAGATGGAAGGTCCTAGGTTCAAAACTGGCCTCAGGCACTAAGTCACCTAACTCCCATTGCCTATCCCTTACCCATTCCTCTGCCTTGGCACCAATACTAAGTATCGATTCCAAGATGGAAGGCAAGGGTTTAAAGGAAAAAGTCATTGGTTCTCTCTCTTTGATCTTTGAACAGGAACTGGATTGTCAGGTTTTTTTTTTGTAGTTGGAACACTTGACTAAGGATGACTTGATTGAATTGGCCACTGAGATCCCTTCCACCTCTCAAATTCCATCATTCTGTCTTGTTGCTGGTCTTGGCCAATTCTCTGTGAGCCTATTTGGAATTTTCTTGGCAAAAATAGCATAGGCATTTGTCATTTCTTTCTCTAGCTCACTTGACAGATGAGAACATTAAGGCGAGCAGGGTTATTAAATGGCTTGCCCAAAGACACACAGCTAGTTAGTGCCTGAGAATGGATTTGAACTCATGAAGATGAGTCTTTCTAATTCCAAACCCAGTGCTCTATCCACTTTACCGTCTAATTGTCCCTGGCCTTCTATGTAGCCAACAGGTATAAACAGGATTGGGGCCAATTGGGTCAAGGCTACATAAATGTCTAAAATGCTGGAACTGGGTTGATATTCTGATCAGGCTGCATCATAACTTCTCCTTTTCCCACAGGGCACCCAGAAACCCTTCTCCTTGGTCCTTGGAGCTGGGGACACTGCCCTTCCCCCCAACACACACACACACACACACACACACACACACACACACACACACACACAGAGCTGGAACCAGGTCCCAGTAAGCTCCTTTCTTATTATCTCTGATTCAGTCCTTTGGCCCTGTGCCCTACTCTCTCCTCCTGGCAGAAAGCCAGCACCCTTTACAAGCAGCTCATGGGTTAGGATTTTTTCCCCTTTTTCTCTTTTTCCCTCCCCCCTGAGATCTTGATCTCCCCCAGAGTTGCTGAATGCTCCAGAACAGACTCTCTCTAGAACAGAGGCATGGCCATGGTCGGAGATGAGCTTTGGGGAAGGTGAACATGGCACCTGAATGGAAGATGGTTTGGGGTATTTGAGGGTGGGCATCCCTTCCGCCTATGGGTTAGAAGACCCAGATGGCCCAGGAGGTTCTGTCCAATTCCCAGACTCTGTGATTCTGAAGTGGAACCAAGACTTAGTGATTTAGTGATGGGGAGAAGAGAACTTTTCTCCCTACAATGGGAGTAGATGTGTGTGTGTGTGTGTGTGTGTGTGTGTGTGTGTGTGTGTGACTGTGTTTGGGTGTGTGTTCCTGGCTTCCTGTGTCTGAGGTTCAGTGGGCAAACAGCCTCCCACATACATGTAATAATCCCACTTATTATGGTTCCCGTATTAATTACCCCAGAGGAGACACACAGCCTTCAGGCCTGCTTTGTTACCACTCTGTGTGGCTGTAAGACACCATTAAAAAATTCCAATTTAGTTTCTCAAAATAGACTGTCTATTATGACTTTTGCATTCAAGTCTCGTCGAATGGAGGCTCTCGGTCTGGGAAGGAAGTGTTAATTGTACCAAGAAGGGGGGAAGGAGCAAGATTAATTTGGGAATTAAAAATAGAGTGACACCTTCTTAAATTGGTGGGCCCAGCTCTGAGTGAGGCATGATTGTAATCAGAGAGTTAGGCTGACGGCTTAGTAGGGTTCCTGGAGAGGAAACAAGGCTCTGAACCTCCTGACAGCCAAATGCACGGAGAGCCCACGACTGAATTCAATGAGCATTTATTATGCACCTACTATGCACTATGATTAATGATGTCAGAAGAGGGAAGACCCTGGCAGTGGAGAATGGAAAAGGCCCTTTGAAGGAGGGAGGATAGGAGGCAGCTATAAGTGATTCAATGGATAGAGAGCCAGGTCTAGAGATAAGAGGTCCTGGGTTTAAATCTGGCCTTAGACCCTTACTAACTGTGTGACCCTGGGCAAGTCCCTTAACCCTCATTGCCTAGCTCTTACTGCTCTTCTTGGTACTGATTCTAAGTCTTGGTACTGATTCTAAGATGTAAGGTGAAGGTTTAAAAAAAAGAAGGCAAGATTTAATCTGAGTTGTGATGGAGACCAAGGTGAAGAGGATGGGTAGGAAAGTAGTCCAGGTGTGGGAGACAGGCATCAAGTCAGGAGATGAGGTGCTGGGTTCAAGGAACATCACAGACACCAGTGGCTTGGAAACTTTGTGCCATGAGCATATAAAAGACAAATGTGAACATCCCCTATCCGGGGCAGCTAGGTAGCACAGTGGATAGAGCACTAGTGGGGAGCTGGGTGGCTCAGTGTATAGAGTCAGACCTGGAAATGGGAGGTCCTGGGTTCAAATGTGGCTTCAGACACTTCCTAACTGTGTGATCCTTGGCAAGTCATTTAACCCCCATTGCCTAGCCTTTGCTGCTCTTCTGCCTTGGAACTGATACTAAGAAAGGTGAGGGTTTAAAATAGTCCAAGGTGGGAGGTGACGAGGGCCAGTACCAGGAAGGTGGCATCGTCAGAGGAGAGAAGGAGGCATTGTTGAGAGATGTTGCAAAGATACAAATGATAGACGTTGACAACAAATGGGAGATGAGGGATGGGAGATGGTGAGAAGCTTGGGAGCCTGGGTGGTATCCTCCATCTCTAAGGAGGGAAGCTAGGAAGAGGGGAGAGTTTGGGGGAGGGAGGAATAATGAATACAGTTTGGAACATGTTGAGATTAAGATGTCTACAGAATACCCAGTTAGATTTGAGGCTGGAGGTCAGGAGAGAGGTTAAGGCTCTGGATAAGTAGATTTGAGAATCCCCAGCATAAAGATGAGAATTGAGTCCAGGGGAGCTGATGAGATCACCAAATAAAGGAATAGAGAGGGGGAAGAGAAGAGGGTGCAGGACAGAGCCCTGGGGGGCACATTCAGCACTAAGGGGCATGTGGTGGATGAAAATCCAGCAAAAGAGATCAAGAAGGTGGGAGAAGAACTGGGAGAGAAGAATAGCCTGAAAACCTGGGGTGAAAGAATCGAGGAGAGAATGACTTCGTGTTCAAGGCTGCAGAGAGGCCAAGAAGGATGAGGATGGTTAATAGATGCGGCATGTGGTCCTTGCCCCGACCCCCAATGGGGGCTTAATATTTGGGCAGCACAGGTAAAAGGTTAATAGAGCTGGTGAGAGGGAATTGGGCTGAAAGGATTCTTCAGATTCTTAAAGTGATGAAATTCATAGCTGTTATAATAATGTCTACAGAATAATGTGATTACAATAATACATTCTGCTATGAGACTGTGAATTGTAATAGCAACAATAGCTGGCATTTCCATTGAGTATTATTTTAACCCTTACCTTCTGTCTAAGAATCCATACTAATATCAGTTCCAAGGCAGAAGAGCAGTCAAGGGCTAGGCATTTGGGGTTAAGTGACTTGTCCAGGATCACACAGGTAGGGAGTGTCTGAGACCAAATTTGAACCCATGACCTCCTGTCTCCAGGGCTGGTTAAGCCTCTCCATCAAATTTTACAGTCTATATAGTACTTCCCATATCTCATTGCATTTGAGTCTGGAGGACAAAAGCTGCTCTCATCCACATTTTACAAATGAAGCAACTACAAAGAGAAGGGATTTGGCCCAGGAGCCCACAGCCAGTAAGTGTCTGAGATAGAATTAGACTCTAGGGCTTGCTGACTTTAAATCCACACACTTGGTCCATTGTGGCATGCATGCTGCCTCCGTGAAGAGAGTGGCTGGATTTGGATTTAGGAAGATGAAGGTGCAAGCCTTTCCTTGGATACAGACTAGCTAAGCTGTCAGGGCACCATTTGTAAAATAAGGAGGCTGGACTGGATAACCAAGGCTATCTAGGATGACTTGAGGGGCCCTTCCAGCTCTGAATCTATGACCAAATTATCTTACCATGCTTGTCTGCCTGCACACACTAGGTGCTTTATAAATGCTTTTTAGTTGATCATTTGGACTTTTGTGCTCTCTTGTTCTTTCTGGTTCTTGTTGTCTATCTTCCTACTCACACTGCTTCTATCTCCTCTTCTTCCCCTCTTCTCCCTCTCCCATTCTCTCCTTTTCCCTTTCTCCCTCTTCTACTTTTCTTCCTTCTCTCTCATTCTCTTCCCCTATCTCTCCACCCCTCCATCTCTTTTTCTCTGTTCCTCCCTCCCTCTTTGTCTCTCTCCTTCCCTTTATCTTCCTTTCTCATTCCTCCCCTCTCTCTCCTTCTCTCTTTCCTTTCTTTTTCTTCGCTCCCTGCTCCTCTGCTCTCTTCTCCTTCCTTCTCTCTTCTCCCATTTTCTCTTTCTTCCTCTCCTTCCTTTCCCTCCATCCCTCTGTCTCCCTCTGTGTAACTCTCTCTCTCCCTGTCTCCTTTCTTCCCTTTCTTCCTTCCTGTTCTTTCTCTTTCTCTCTCTCTGTGCACCTCCTCCTCTCAATCTTCTTCTGTTTCCCTCTTTCTCCTTCCTCCTCTTAAACATGTCTATTTTCTGAAAAGCCTGAGATTGCTGCCAGAACCTCATTAGCCCATATCACTCCCAGAGTTCTATGGCCCTCCCTCCTTTTGCCTCAGTTTCTCAACAAAGATACTTTTCTCTCCTCTATTCTTGAGTGTCAGGGGTCCAGCTGCTGTTCCTAGTATTATGAGTCTTCTTATATGCTCCCTCTTCCTCCCCACCTTCCCAGATATCCAGTCATCCTGTCCATCGAGAACCACTGCAGTGTCCTTCAACAGAAGAAGATGGCACAGTATTTGACTGACATCCTAGGGGACAAACTGGATCTGTCATCAGTGAGCAGTGAGGAAGACTCCACCACTCTGCCATCTCCTGAGAACTTGAAAGGCAAGATCCTAGTGAAGGTAAAGACTGTGTGACCTGGACATCCTGAGCTTTGTGGACCACTGCCTGGGGAGCCAGGGGAAGGTTGGAGATTCTTCCTAGACATCAGTTTGTCTGAAAATGATCTGCTATTTTTAATGGACCAGAAACTCAATGTGGTCCATTTGACCCATTTTGGGAGTCATAACCAAACCCCCCCCCCCAAAACCTAAGGAGATCTTGTGTTTTTTAATAGGAACAGACATACTTTCCAGCAATAAGAAGGTGACCATTTTCCTGTATTTCATGAATTATTTCAAGTTTGCAAACAGGAATGACTGAAAGAACAGGATGTAAGAGGTGCTCATGCCAGAGAGATAGAGGAATTCAGAATGAGAAAGGACATTTTGGGGGAGGCTAATGAGTTTTTAATTTGACTGTGCTGACTTTTAGCTCCAAAAGGGCTACTGTGAGTCGATAATTTGATTGGCACTAAAATTTTTACCCTTGAAACATTCTATAGTAACAATAGCTAATTAATAATCATAATAATAGCTAACATTTAAATAGCACCTACTATGTGCTAAGCACTTTTCAATTCTTATTTCATTTGATCCTCCCAACAATTTCAAGAAGTAGGTGCTATTATTGTCCCCATTTTACAGATGAAGAGTCTAAGGAGAGTTGGGTAAATGATGCCCAAGATCACACAATTAGTAAGTGTCGGAGACACAATTTGAACTGGGGTCTTCCTGACTCCAGATTACATACTCTATCCACTATTTCTCTTAGTGGCTCCATGAGAAAAACAGAGCATTATTAAGCATTTATTATGAGCCAGGCACTATGTTCTAAGAAATTCAGGCCATTTCTCATATCATAGCTGCATTGGAAGTGACAAGTTGCCATGGAAACAGTGCTGGATATGAAGTCAAAGAACCTGGGTTGGAATTCTAGCTTTGTTTCTTACTTCCTAGTGGGACCCTACCAAGTCACTTCAATTAAATTCTATAAATATTTATTAAGCGACTACTTTGGGACATCAAGGTAGTTCAGTGGATAGAGATCCAGGCCTGGAGGCAGGAAGTCCTGAGTTCAATTCTGGTCTCAGATACCTCCTAGCTGTGTGACCCTGGACAAGTCATTTGACCCCAGTTGCCTAGCGTTTACCACTCTTCTACATAGGACCCAGTATTTATGATTCTAAGATGGTTTTTCTTTTTAAAGTGGCCACTATGGGCCAGGCACTGTGCTAAAGGGCTGAGGATACAAACAAAGAGAGGCAAAATACTCTCATCTAACTTCTCTGAACCTCAGTTTACCACAGTTGTAAAGCTAGATGACCTCCCCTTTTAGCTCTGAATCTCTGATCAAATGATCTTATGCCTGCCAAGCCCTGGGCTCTGCAGAGGGAGATGTCAGTTCTGAGACAGCCCCAGGAAGCACACACTAGCCTGTCTGATGAGCCTGTCTGTGGGCCTGCAGCCCTGAGGCCCTTCTGACTGATAACATCAAAGCAGGCTTGTCTCCAGCAGCAACCCGTTCATTGTCTCCCTAATGAAGTGTCCATTTCCAGGAAAAGTCACTTAGCCACTGCTGGAGGCAGGGCTGGCCTGGGATTTGAAGCCTCTTTTCTGCCTCTAGCCTTGGTCCTGAAGGGAGAGAGCATGGACTGACACACTCTCATTCTCAGAAGGCTGGGAAAAGAATGAGGACCCTCAGTGGACAGCCATCCTGTAGGGCTCCTTCACTCAGGGCACAGGTTAGAGGCTGCTCTGCCAGTCCCATAAAGGAAGGAAAGCCAAGTGGAGTGATTTATAGCTGAGCCACAGAAGGAACTCACTTGGTTCCCTTCTTGTTTAGAGAGAAAAAAAAAACCTGGCACTGGAAGTGGGGAACACTGATACCAAGTCGGGTTTCTATTGCTAACAATCTGTGGCTTTGGGGAGGTCAACAGGGAGTCTAGAGGACAGTCCATATGTGGAAAAGACCCTTGGGTCTCAGTGGATTTGCAAATTCAATATGGAATCATATTTAGACCTTGGAAATTACCTGGTCCATTCCATTAAGATGTCCTGATGAAGATGAGGTTTGAGCTGAGTCTTGAAAGAGATCAGGGAAACTAGAAAGTGGAAGCAAGGAGGGAGAGCTTTCTAGGCATGAGGGCTAACCAGTTCAAAAGTATAGAGGTTAAAGATGGAGTAAAATATGTAAGGAATAAAAGAGACCATCATCACTGGATTATAAGGTGGAAGGAAGAAAAAGAAGGAAGGGAAGGAAGGAAGAAGAGGAAGGAAGGGAAGACTAGAAATGGAGGAAGAGGCCAGGCTGGAAAAGGCTTTAAATAATACACAGCACTTTATATTTTATCCTGGAAGCAATAGGGAATCACTGAAGTTTAAGCAGTGAGAGTGACTCAATCAGATCCATGCTTTGAGAGAATCACTTTGGCCATGAAATGGAAGGTGCCTTGTAGTTAGAAGATATTTGAGGCAGAGAGAGGAATCAGCAAGCTATTGCAATAGTGATGAAGGTGATGAAGTCATGCCACAAGATGATGGCATTATCAGAGGACATAAAGGTATAAGATATCTTATCTTATCTTATATATGCTATATAAGCATATAAGAGACGCCGTAAAGATAGAAACAGCAAGAATTGACAACAGATAGGATATGTGGACTGAGTGTAAAAGAGGAGTCAAGAATGACACCTAGTTTGTGAGCTTGGGTGACTGAACATGGTAGTGTTCTTGACAAAAAAGGGAAATTTATAAGAGGGGAGAGTTTACTAGGGGAGATAATGATATGGGGAAGATATGAGTTCAGTTTTGTATGTGTTGAGTCTGAGATGTTCACAGGACATTCAATTTGAGATGATCTAAAGGCAGTTTGCATACTTTTTGGAAAACAGCCTGGCAGAAATTAAGTTTAAACCAATATATCACAACATAGCCAATGCTCATTTCTAAATTAATGGATGGTTTTGATATTAAAAATCATACCAAAAAATTAAAAGTGGATCAGGGCATATGCTTTTCTGGGTTATGGGTAGGAAAAGTTCTTTGGGAGATGGAATTTAGTATCTTGGTTTTTTAATTCAATTTTATTTTCAGCCTCAAATTCTTTCCTTTCTACCTTCCGCTTCCCCTCCTTGAAAAATCAAGAGAAACAAAACCTATAATAAATAAATATAATCAAAGAAAACAAATTCCCACCTTAGTTATATCCAAAAATATATGATTCAACCTGGACTCGTGAGTCTCTCACTTCTCTTTCTGAATATGGATAGCATGCGCTATCATGAGTTTTATGAAACTGAGGTTAATTCTTATGTTATCAGAATTAGGAAGATGCACTCTTAGTGAAACAAGAGACAGGCAATTACAAAAAAGAATGATTACCTGAAACTGAAAAGCTTCTGCACAAAGAAAAACAATGCACCTGGAATTAGAAGGGAAACAGTAAAATGGGAGAAAATCTTTGTATCAGATTTCTCTTTATCTGGCAATTTTCTCTTTCAGGTAAGATTTTGTATCCAAATATTTACACAACTAACAGACAGGCATAAGACCAAAAACCATTCCCTAAAAGAGGAATAGTCACAGGATATAAACAAACTTCTCAAAAGAAGAGTCATCAAAAAATCACAAACTTAATAGTCATAGTAAAGGATGCTCCAAATCCCTACTATTAAGAGAACTGTACATCAAAATTATCCTGAAGTTTCAGCTCACACTCTGAAAATTGTCAAAGATAACAAAAAAAAGTGGGAATGGTCAGTATTGGAACGGTTGTGGCAAGATGAACATGCTAATACATTGTGGGTAAACTTTTGGATCAATGCAATCATTTGGGGAATTATGCAATTAAATGGACTAAAGTGACCATTCCTCCCCCCTCCAGGAAGGTCAGACAGGTAGAAAAGCCAAAGAAGTGTTGGGAAAACCTAGAGGGGGTGGGGAGCATCCAGGAGAAGAGAGTGTAGCTAGGATGCAACCAAGGTCATTGAGCTTCCCTCACTTGCTTTGTCCTTTTTCTTGCCTTACTTAGCCTCACCATCTGACACTTTTTTCTGGTACCCAGGGGAAGAAACTCCCAGCAAATATCAGTGAAGATGCAGAGGAGGGGGACGTATCTGATGAGGACAGCGCTGATGAAATCGATGATGACTGCAAGCTAATGAATGGAGATGTAAGTTATAGAGCCCTTCGGGTCTTGGGTAAGAACATGAGACTCAAACTAGCCATGAGCCAGCCATAAATCTCAGGTCTTCAGGAAGTTTCATTCTCATTGTAAAGGGTTGAGTTCAGAAGGCATGTGAAGTTGACTAGAGCCCAGGAAGAAGCATATCTATAAAGGCAGCCAGAATTGAGACTCAGGGTAGGAGCATCCTCAAGAAATGACATATGGGACTCCCACTAGAAGTTCAGAAGTCAGGAAAGAGAGGTTAAAAATAGCTGGGAGCAAAGCCCAGGAAGGGGCGGAGGGGGCTTGCCGGGTGGAAGGTCTTTTAACCAGCAGGATGGCACTGTTCAAAGGGAAATGTTCTTGTGAAGCCCTGTAAATAGATTTGATGCTGGAGATGATGAAGAACTAATCAAACCCGACTAACCCACGCACAGCCTGGGCATCCCAGGCCCACATCTGCAGCCGTCTTCAACTAGAAAATCCTTCCTGTATGACACGCCTAGCTCCAAAGTTCCCTTAGGGTCACAGATTTAGAGCTGGAAGGAACCTTAATCCAACCTCATTTTACAGATGAAGAAACTGAGGCTCAATCACTTGCCCAGGGTCCCATAGCTAGTAAGCATAAGAAATAGGAATTCAAGCTGGAGACGCCTGACTCCAGCAGCACTTATTTGACCACACTGTTTCCCTGCCCCCGGAATGGACTATGCTTTAGAGACTATTTTATCTAATGAGATTTTCTCAGGGTAAGATGTTTACTCAGTGTAAGTCAGGTTTACTAGCATGTAAGCTCCTTGAGGGCAGGGAATTTCCTTCTTATATCCCCAGTGCCCAGAAAGCAGTAGGTGCTTAATAAGAATGTTTATTGGTTTTTGAGATCTAAGAGGGATAATGTAGTCATGGAAGAGACTTTGGTGGCTTCAGGATGAGTACAGTCCTTCACTGTACCAATGTAGAGACTGAGGCTAAGAAATATTGTGACTTGTCCAGGAATACACAATTGAGCAGGTAGTAATTGAGATAGCATTTAAACTCAAGTTTTCCTGACTTCAAATCTAATTCTTTATTGACTACTTCATGCTACATCCTGAGACTTGCCCAGGGTCCTATTGCTAACTGGCAGACCTGGGATTTGGACCCTAGATCTAGGACTTTAGGTCAAGTAATCTTTTTACCATACCTTGGGGATAGGAAGACTACTGCCCCCTTCTCCAACTCTCTTCGTTTTTTTCCCCTCCTCCCTCCCTTCCTTCCCTCTTTCTCTCCTTCTTTTCTTCCTTCCTTCCTTCTCTCCTTCCTTCCTTCTTTCTTTCCTTCCTTTTTTCCTTCCTTCCTTCTTTCCTTCCACCCTCACTTCCTCCTTCATTTCTTCCTTCCTTCTTCCCTCCCTGCCTTCCTTCCTTCT
>NC_058132.1:33526436-33617484 GCF_016433145.1 Gracilinanus agilis
GAGGGAGGGAGGGAGGGAGGGAGAGAGAGAGAGAAAGAGAGAGAGAGAGAAAGAGAGAGAGAGAGAGAGAGAGAGAGAGACAGAGACAGAGACAGAGACAGAGACGGAGGGAGGGAGGGAGGATATTATCTCATTTGATTCTTACAACTCTTCATTGTAGGTGCAATTATTATTCCCATTTTTCAATTGAGGAACCTGAGACAGAGGTAAAGTGACTTGACTAGCGTCACACCTAGTTTCTGAGACTAGATTTGAACTCAGATCTTCTTGACTCTAGGCCCAGAGCTCTAAGCACTGCCACAACTAGTTGCTTTCACAGTTTGAAATTCTGGCCCTTCCAGAACTTCAGTTTCTTCCTGTATAGTATAATTTCCTATATAGTATAACTAATTTTATATGGGGTTTTAAAATATGCAAAGAACTCTGTGTTTGTATGCACGTGTAAAATCTCATTATTATTATCTCCATTTTGCAGATGAGGAAATTGAAGCTGAAAGAGATTATAAGTGATTTTCTCAGAGTCATACAGTTAGAAAGTATTTGAGATAGGATTTGAACTCCAGGTCTGATGTTCTATATATGCTCAGTCATGTCCAACTCTTCATGACCCCATTTGGGATTTTCTTGACAAAGACACTGGAGTTTACTATTTCCTTCTCCGACCCATTTTACAAATGGGGAAACTTGGCCAGGGTCTCTCAGGTAGGAAGTGTCTGAGGTCAGGTTTGAACTCAGAAAGATGAGTCTTCCTGACTTCATGTGCAGCACTTTAGCTATTATTCCATGCCAGGCACTGCGCTAAGCTCTGGGGCACAGAGAGGCAAAGGACAGCTTTTGTCTTTGGGGTGTTCCCAATCTAATAGGAGAGACAATAAGCAAATATGTATGTGCAAACCAGTGGCCACAGGACTGCTTTTAGAGTCCAGAGATAACTGGGTTTCATTCCCATCTTGGGTACTTTCTAGCTGAGTCACCCTGGGCAATTCACCTACCCTGTCCAAGCTTCCTTTGCTGAGTTTGATTGGAATATTGCCTCAGATATTTACCAGTGGTGTGGTCCTGAGCAAGTCAGTCATCCCTTCAGTGCCTCCAGGGAATCCTCTAAGACTATAAATTACTGAAGAGATTGTTGGCATGTGCCAAAGGTGGGAGTTTTCCACACATGGATGAAAGCACAGATTTAGACTTAAAAGCAAAACCAAAATAAAATCCTGATGAGGTTATCATGCAGCCCAAATTGAATTAAATCCAGGGGGCAGGGGCAGATGGGTAGCTCAGTGGATTGAGAGTCAGGCCTATAGACAGGAGGTCCTAGGTTCAAATCCAGCCTCAGACACTTCCCAGCTGTGTGATCCTGGGCAAGTCACTTGATCCCATTGCCCACCCTGACCATTCTTCCACCTAGGAGCCAATACACAGAAGTTAAGGGTTTTTAAAAAAATCCAGTGGGCAGCTAGGTGGCTCAGTGTACGGAGAGTCAGGCCTAAAGATAGGAGATCCTAGATTCAAATTTGGCCTTAGACAGTTCCTAGCTGTGTGACTCTGGGCAAGTCACCTATCCTCCATTGGCCTTACCATCCTTCTACATTGGAACCAATACACAGTATTGATTCTATGGTCAGGGTTTAAAAATAAACATTGTATCTAAATGTCCATCATTATTATCATCCCTTATTTTTCCCCTTAGAGTCTCTCGACACTGAAAAATTCAGACCAGTCAGGTACTCTATCCCTTGCTTGCAGTCCCAGGTTAGTAAATGGCAGAGTTCCCCATGCCTACATTCATAGAACTCTACAGATTTTTCTGCAGCCTGAGCTGTCTGGGCACCTCATCAACACTTTACTAAAGCCTTAAATGTATCTCTCACTGAACAATGAGTGTGGAGAACAGCAAATAAATATTTCAGGCCTCCGAGTAAATATAGTCTACCTTTTCCTTTTAAGTAAACCCAAGAGATGACAACTCACTCCTTTCCTCTACCCCTCCTTTCCCCTGGTTGCTCCACCAATAACTGAGCTCCCATTAAATTGGCACTTCTCAGTAATCACTGGGATCAAACACCAGATGTAGGTGAGTGTACTTGAGTGTTTCTATGGGGGAAAGGAGGTGGAAGGTGGAGAAAGGGCAAGTGTGGTGCCTGTGAGATGGAGGAGGGAAATGAGAGTGATCTTTGAATGAAGGAAGGGCTATTAAACAGAAGAGGGATCAGCCTTGTTCTTCATGGCCCCAGAGGGCAGAATAGAGAGTGATGGATGGGGAAAGGCACCAAGAGCTCCATTTACGTTAGATGCTGGTGAGCCCAGAGTGGAATGGGCTTCCTCCTCACCTTCCTCCAACACACAGATTCTAGGCTCCAAACCCAAGTGGTCCTTGCTCTTCCCCAAACTTGATGCGCCATCTGGCACCTCCATGACCCTATTCTCGGCTATTCTTTCTTCTAAGCATATATTCCATCCTCTCTGAATCCCTAGTTTCCTTCAAAGTTCACCTGAACAAAGCCTCTACTTAACCCCTTTTCCCCTAAAGTAGTCAGTACTTCTGGACCCCCTGAAATTACTCTGTATGACTTTATCCATGTCCAGGTTATCCCTCCAGCTCCTTGTGGGCAGGATGGTTCCACCATTTTTGTCCTTGTGTCTTTAGCACTTAGCATGTAACAGGCATGCAAAACAGGCTGTTGTTGTTTCTAATCCTTTCTTTCTGTCTTAGAAACAATTCCAAAAGAGAACGATAAGTGCTAGGCAATGGGGGTTAAGTGACTTGTCCAGGGTCATACAATTAGGAAATGTCTGAGGCTAAATTTGAATTGAAGACCTCCCAACTCCACACCTGGCTCTATTTACTGAGCCACCCAGCTGCCCCCTGGTCTTCCTTTAATGCTAGGGCCTTTCCTTAGAGATTCTGCAAGCTCTCCGTGCAATAAGTTGTTTGTACCTACTTCCTTGTATGTTGTCTTTGTCTAGTCTATGCTTTTGTCTTTCTTTGCACTTGGCAGAGTTTTGGGCTCTAGAACTATTGTTCAGTGATTTTTTAGTTGTGTCCAACTCTCCATGACCCTATTTGGAGTTTTCTTGGCCAAGATCCTAGGGTGGTTGGCCATTTCCTTCTCTAGATCATTTTTGTAGATAAGGACACTGAGACTAACAAGGTTAAGTGACCAGTCCTTGGTCACATAGCTAGTGAATATATGAATCTGAATTTGAAATCAAGACCTCCTGACTCCAGGCCCAGCACTCTATCTACTGTACCACCTAGCAACCCCCTTTATAGATGTTTATTAAATTGAATTGAACCTAGATACCACTTGTCAAAGATCTGGTCAGTCTCATACAGGTTGGATCAGAAGGACACCAGGTCCACGCTGGTGGTCAATCAGATGGATATTGAGGTTGCTCTCAGCTCCCAGATGTTATGAGAGGAAGGGATAATCTGGAGGTCTGCTTTTTAAGATGGTGCAGGTAGCTAGCTGTTATCAGTTGCATTTTTTCTGGACTATTCTAAGAAAATGACTCCAAGATTTGAAGTCAGAGGGTCTAGGTTCCCTTCTAGGTTCTACCACTTACAAATTATCGTATCAAATCATATGACCTCTCTGATACTCAGTCAATTCATCTGTAAAATGAGAGGGTTAGACTTGAAGACTTCTAAGGTCTTCCTTCCCAGTTTTAGGCCCAGTGGTCTGATGGTCTTGGATCTGGTTGCATTGGTTGGACCTTCTGTAACAACTCTTATAATTAGTAGGACAATGAGTCTCCCATGCATTTGTTTTCTCGTTTCATTAAGAAAAAAAGGAAAGGAAAGGAAAGAGAGGGTCAGGACTCTATGAACACTAAGGTCCATTCCAGTTCTAAGTCTATAAGGGAACTCAAGAGACATGGGCACTAACTGCATGTCATTGCATAGTAGGGGAAAGAATCCTGGGCTTGGGTTCCAATCTGGCACTCTACTTGCTGTTCCTGTGACCTTGGCAGAGTGAGTTGACCTCTCTATGCCTTACTTGAATGCTGTGCCAAGAGAGCGGCTTGAATTTGGCTGGATCTCAAAGGTACTTCCTTAGAATCTCTAAATCCTGTAGTTAACTCTGTAAGATGAGAACATGAGATTAGCTGAGCTCAAAGGTCTTTTCTAGCATATAACTCCTTCCCCAAACAATTCTATGATTATTATTTTTCCTTTTATCATCATATTCCGGGGGAGAGAAAAGGATTCATTGTCAAACTCATAATGTGACTCAGGCTGTCAGACCCACTTGTGAGACTTCCTATCAGTCAATCAACAAACATTTATTTTATTAAGGATTTGTTAGGTGCCAAGCACCATGCTAAACCCTAAGGAGGCAAAAGAAAGACAGAAACAGTCTCTCAAAAACAGATCTTCTATGCTAGGAGAAAACTATGTATATAATAATAATAATAATAACAATAACCATTATTTATATAGCATTTATAATTTATAATAATAGCGTGTATCATGTATATAGCATTTGTATGTGCCAAGCACTGTGTTAAATGCTTTTCAATTATGATCGCATTTGAGCCTCACAACAATCCTGGGAGGTAGCTGTGTTATTATTATCTCAATTTTCCAAATGAGGATCCTAAAGTAGATGTGGTTAGGTGACATGCCCAGAGTCACACAGTAAGTGTCAAAGGCTGAGCTTGAATTCAGGTCTTCCTGTGCTTTATCCACTGCACTTACCTAGTTGCCCTATGTATGTGCTTCTTAGTAGAGGGATGGCAATCTAAAAGGAGAAAGCACTAGCAGCTAGGAGAATTGGGAAAGGTGCCCTCTGGGATGTAGAATTTGAACTGAGTCTTGAAGGAAAACAAGGATTTTAAGAGGAGGAAGTAGGAGTGTTCTGGTAAATGTTTAACAGCCAATTCTCAAAGAAAAGTCATGTGCCTACAGTACAGCTTAAAGTTTAACCTTCATTAGTAGCATTTTCTCCCTCACTTTCCTAATCCAAGACAATCAGCCAAACAATAAATCAAGCCCTGTTTTGGAGCCCTTGCCAGTTTCCAAGGCATAATTGATCACACTGAAAATGTAATAATTATGATCAAGCAGGCTCCGGCACACCCCTAGGTGGAAGTAAGCAGGGGAAGCCCATCCCAGGCATGCGATGTTGTTGTTCTGTTGTTTCAGTCGTGTCCAACTCTTTGGGTCCCATTTGGGGTTTTCTTGACAGATACTGGAGTGGTTTGCCATTTCCTTCTCCAGCTCATTTGACAGATGAGGAAACTGAGGCAAACAGGATGAAGCGACTTGCCCAGGGTCACCTAGCTAGTAAGTGTTGGAGGATAGATTTGAACTCATGAAGATGAATCTTGTTGACTCCAGAGCCAGCACTCTATGCACTATGGCACCACCTAGCTGCCCAGAAAAGGAGAAAGAAAACATCTGTGGCTCCTGCTGGACAAGAGCAAAGATCTCTCTAATGAGAAGCTGTGACTAGGTAGAATCGTTGCTGTTTTGTGTGGTACCAGAGAGAGATAGAGACAGAGACACATACACACAGAGAGACACAGAGGGAGAGGGAGACAGAGAGAGTGTAGTGACAGGGGAGGGAGAGGAAGAGGGAGAGAGAGAAAAAAAACAGAAACAGAGACAGAAACAGAGTGGGGTTAGAGAAAAGGGGAGATGGAGAAAGAGAGGGTGGGAGGAAGAGGGAGAGGGAAGGAGAGAGTCAGAGAGAGAAACAGAAACAGACACAAAGAGAGAGACCCAGAAACAGAGAGACAAAGAGAGACAGAAACAGACAGAAAGACAGAGAGACAGAAACAGAGACAAAGCAAGACCAACAGACAGAGAGAAATAAACACAGAGAAAGACAGAGACATACAAACAGAAACAGAGAGAGAGATAAAGAAACAGAGACAGAAACAGAAACAGAAAAATAGATAAAGAGGGGGCAGCTGGGTAACTCAGTGGATTGAGAGCCAGGCCTAGAGACGGGAGGTCCTAGGTTCAAATCCGGCCTCAGACACTTCCCAGCTGTGTGACCCTGGGCAAGTCACTTGACCCCCATTGCCTACCCTTGCCACTCTTCCACCTATAAGTCAATACACAGAAGTTAAGGGTTTAAAAAAAAATTAAAAAAAAAAGAAAAATAGATAAAGAGACAGAGAAACAGAGACAAAGAGAGACAGACAGAAACAAAGTGTATGTGTGCGAGGTTGAGTGAGTGTGTATGTGTGTGCATGTTGGAACTGGTTGGGGCAGTAACTCAGTCTGTGTGGGTATGTCCACATGTGTAGGCAGGAAAGTGTGAGGTGTGAATAGAAACCAATGGACTGATGTTCACGAATATGTCTGCACTTGGGAGATGCATGTGTGACTCTGTGCACTGATATGGAAATAAGACATCAGAAATAAGACACATCCATGCTACATGGCAATGGATGGATGTGTGTGAATACACACACAGGTGGAGAATCGTCCAGATGACTGAGCTCTTGAATGGTACCAAGAGGGAGATGGAGGAAAGACGTGTGTAAGAATGAGCCCTAGGATGGATGCATCTGTATGTATGCAGCCAAAGGGTTTGTACACGGGTGCACCTATGAGAATTAAAGGAAATGGTGCCCGTGCACATGAGTTCTCTCCGTGGCCCTCATCCCATGCCTCACCTTGACTCCCAGCCCTTATTGTGTGGTCTGCAGGACGCTAATTCACCAGGAGAAATTCTTTCCCTTGCCACTGATGCCCATTGAGAGGATTAAAGAGAAATCTCCTTGAAAAACCCTTAATAGGGGCACGTAGGTTGCTCAGTGGATTGAAAGCCAGGAGGTCCTGGGTTCAAATCCAACCTCAAACATTTCCTTGCTGAGGGACCCTGGTCAAGTCACTTAACCCCCATTTCCTAGCCCTTATCATTCTTCTGCTTTGAAATCAAATCACAGTATTGATTCTAAGATGGAAGATATGGAAAAGGAAAGGAAAGGAAAGGGAAAAGGAAAGGAAAGGAAAGGAAAGGAAAGAAAGGAAAAAGAAAGAAAAGAAAATCCCTTAATAAAGTTTTCCTGGGGCTAGTCTGCCTTCTAGTGAGTAGCCCTCCCACCACTGGAAAGGAGCTCAGCTGGAAGCAGCCTTAGGAACCAGAAATCGGAACCCAGGGAGAGGAGAGGTTTAGCTATCAGAAAGGAAGATTTGATTAGCCGCCTACATCAACTGTTTAGGAAGGGCCCCAGTTTCCACCCTGTTAAGGAGGCTGCCAGGTGAGCAGCCTTGTTAACAAAGCCAAGATTTCCCTGTTCTCTCCCACCTCCTGCTTTTCTGTGGGGGCCGCAGGGGGTGGGAAGGCTGGAATGAAGGCAAAGACTGGGAGCCTCTGGGATGACAGGAAGCCCTAGCAGGTGACTTCGCTTCTTGGAATAGGAAACAGGCAGGCAGGCTTTGTTCTGGAATGAGACTCTGTTAATATTCAAGCCTGTCCCTAAACAGGCCTGGATTCTGTGGGTAATTTAATCTTTTAATAACTGTGGTTTATAAGGCGGCAGTGCTGCCCACGGAGGCTGGCAGTGTACACACACACACACACACACACACACCCCTTCCCAAGCTCTGGCTGGCTTCCTCGCAAGCTGGAGCTCTGTGTGGTAGAGAATTGAGCAGGGCAAAGTTTAGACAGCTCCTTGGGGAGAAGGGAGAGGGAAGGATGCTGTGGTCAGAGCAGGGGTGGGCTCTGCTCTTCCTCTGGGCTCATCTGATATGTGAGATACAAGATTCTAAGATCAGAAATTTTGAGCTGGAAAGAGCCTCCAAGACACCCAGGCTCACTACATCATTTTTCAGAGGAAGAAGCCAAAAGGGGAAGGGTCCCCCAGTGAGTAAGGGATTGAGACAAGATTTAAACCCAAGTTCTCCCACTCCAAGGCAAGGGTACTCCCCACTACTCTGACAGGAAAAGAGAAGACTAAGAAGGTACTAATCTCATGCTATCGTGCCCTGGTTAGGAAAGTACTTTAAATCTTTTGAGAACTTTGAAGTTTTCTATCAGTAGAGCACTCTGGCTCTTATCTTGCCCATGGATGCCATTTTCCATGACCTTCTTCTCTTTAAGCTGGAATGAACCATAGGACTTTTTTTTCTACCTGTCATAGCCACCAATGTCCATTGAGGGGATTAAAGAGAAACCTCCTTGAAGAACCCTCAATGGGGCAGCTAGGTGTCTCAGTGAATAGAGAGCCAGGTCCTGGATTCAAATCTGACTTCAGATACTTCCTAGATGGGTGACCCCAGGCAAGTCACTTAACCCCCATTGCCTAGATCTTACATTGTGTTGATTCTAAGACAGAAAGTAAGGGTTTAAAAAGGGGGGGAGAAAAGAAAAAGATATTCCTTCTCCAGGAAGCTTTCTTTGATTAAACCTCATCTCACTCTAACCACTCAACTCCCATGGACTTTCTTTGTTTATTTCCCCTTATTGAAGGATGTGTGTGTGTGTGTGTGTGTGTGTGTGTGTGTGTATTGCCTTCATCAAATGGTATCCTTGAAAGAACTGACTACCTCTTCTTCTGCATCCTCCCTCGTGGTGCCTAGGACAGGCTTTATGGATAGGAGCCATTAGAGCTGGAAAGGACCAGGAAAATTATCTAGGGTAGAGGTTCTGTTTGTTTTTTTTTTAATCCTTAACTTCCATCTTGGAATCAATACTAAGTATGGATTCCAAGGCAGAAGAGCAATAAGGACTAGCCAACAGGGGTTAAATGACTTGTCCAGGGTCACACAGCAAGGAAGAGTCTGAGGTCAAATTCAAACTCAGGTCTTCCTCATTCTAGGCCCAGCACCTCTATCCACTAAGCCACATAGCTGCCTCTTTGGAGTCCAACAATTTGGACTTTTTAAATAAGAATATTTATTAGAAACTATTCATTTTTTAATTGTATGTATTTTATTTTGTGAATTTTAAAATATGATTTTGAGAAGGGGTCCATGGGATTCATCAGACGCTCTCAAGGGGGCCAGGACACAGAGAAAGTTAAGAGTACCTACTTTAGGCTGACTCTTGCATTTTATAGGTAAAGAAAAGGAGCCTCAAATATGAGAGGTAATTTCCCTAACATCACAAAGTGCTGGACTCAGGATTAGAACCCAAGTTCTCTGACTCTAGATCCATGCAGGGCTCTTTTCACCGAATCTGGCTGTAGTAGAGACCCTCCTCCTTACAACAAACCATTATGAGTCTGTCTCTGCTTCATCCTTTCCTCTCCTTCCTCCCTCCTATATCTTCTAGGCTATCTCCTCTTTCTTCTTTCTTTCCTTCTATCTTTTCCTCTTCCTCCTCCCTCTTCCCTCTCTCCTCAATCTTCCCTTCTTGTTTCTTCCTTCCTCTTCTTCTTCCCTTCTTCCTTCTTCATCCTCATCCTCCTTCCTCCCTCATCCTTCCCACCTCTTTCCTCTTATCTTCCTCCCCCTCCTCCTTTCATTCTTCCCTCTTCTCTCTTTCCTCTGCTCTCCTTCCTTCTTTCCCTCCTTTCTTTTTTCTCTCCCATTTCCTCTCTCCTTTTCCTTCCTCCCTCCTTTTTCTATCCTCTCTCCTTTTCTCTCTTCTCCTTTCTTTTCTTTCCACTTTCCTCCTTTTTTTCTCCTCTCTCCTCATTCCTCCTCTCTCCCCTCTCTCTTCATGCTTCTCCCTCAACTTATTGATTTCAGTTTAATTAGGGCTTTGGTAAACACAACAAGTTTCTCTGGGCCAGCCCTGGGTCAAGCTCAGCTTGAGCTCAGAAGAATAAGTGCTGAATAGTTTGTACTTCCTTCAGGGCCTTGTTGAAATTGTTAGGGCTCCCTTCTATGGCCTGGCCAGGCAGCATTCAGTCAGTTGTCCTTTGTATCAGGCAAAGGGCCAATCAGTTCAATCAACAATTCATTAGACATTTATTTTGAAATTTATCTTATTGCTATTTGTTGTTTTTGTTGTTCAAATGTTTTTTTCAGTCTTTGCCAACTCTTTGTGATTTCGGTTAGTGTTTTCTTGGCAAAGATACTGGAGAGACTTGCCATTTCCTTCTCCAGCTCCCTTTACAGAGGAGGAAATTGAGGCAGACAGGATGAAGTGACTTGCCCAGGGTCACACAACTATTAAGTGTCTAAATTCAGAACTTCTTAATTCCACACCCATTACTCTAACCACCTAGCTCCCTCTTTATTGCTGTATTTTGTTTTTACCCAGCCTAAGTATCCCCCTGAATCCCTCCTTTGCCTTCTTCCAGAAATCTATCATTTATTTGTTTTTTATTTTAAGAAAGGAAAATAGTAGGAAGGAAAAAAATCCAGCAAAGTATTAAATACTTATGGTATACCTGGTACATAAGAATAGATAATGAATATGGACCTATGATTTCACTTATCTAAGTTACTCTCAGATGAGGAAGCTTTCCACCAATCAGGTTGGCACCTTCTAGAGACCTAGAATATAGTAGGGGCTTAAGAAATGCTTGTCGGATTGATTGTTGTGCTAGATACTATGCTAAGCATTGACTGCCAAGCTCCTGTCAGCTCTGAGATTCTTTGATTCTGCAAGACAACTAGGTGATAAACTGGATAGAACAAAAGACTTCGAGTCAGGAAGAGCTGAGTTCAAATTCTGCCTCAGTAACTTAATAGCTGCGTGACTCTGGTCAAGTCATCTCACCTCTTTTTGCCTGTTTCCTCCTCTGTAAAATGGTGGTAATGATATTACCCCCTTTGCAGGGTTGTTTTGAGGATCAAATGAGATAATATATATATAGTTCATTGCAAACCTTAAAGTATTTTATTTAGTTATTATTATTAACATTGTTCTCTCTCTCTCTCTCTCTCTCTCTCTCTCTCTCTCTCTCTCTCTCTCTCTCTCTCTTTATTTATTTATTTATCAGAACAAAGCTGAAGAAGAGGTGGAATCCGGGGAAGACCTGAGTGGCAGCAAGCGAAACAGTCGACTGCTAATGAGTAGCTTCTCCAAACGCAAGGTCAGTCTGGGACCTCAGGCTGGTCCTTGAGGTTCCAATGGAGCAGTCAGAATCATAAGCCGGTCATGTGCCTGAAAAAAAAATCAGTGAAATGCCCCTAAAAATCACCATTTCTCTAATATTTGACAGAGTACAAAACACAGCATTTTTTCTTTTATTTGAAAGCTAGATTGGGGATCAGGGACAGCGGATTCAAATCCCAGCTCTCTTCCTTACTGCCAATGTGCCTCTGGGCAGTCACACTGCCTTGGTTTCTACACGTTGGTTTCCTCATCTTTAAAATGAGGGAGGGGGCAGCTGGGTAGCTCAGTGGAGTGAGAGTCAGGCCTAGAGACGGGAGGTCCTACGTTCAAACCCGGCCTCAGACACTTCCCAGCTGTGTGACCCTGGGCAAGTCACTTGACCCCCATTGCCCACCCTTACCAATCTTCCACCTATGAGACAATACACCGAAGTACAAGGGTTTAAAAAAAAAAAAGAATTAAAATGAGGGAGTTAGACAAAATGATCCAAAAGGGCCCTTCTGACTCTAAATTTATATCCTTTGATCCTCCCAATAATCCTGGGAGGGAAGGAAAATATTACTATTATAGCAATAATGTTAACAATAGTTCATAATTATATATAATCCATATTGTATATTATATTGTTATCTATATTCTATAAATATAAATTCTATTTCTGCATTATGTTTTCATGTTAATATATAATTCAATCTAAAGATTAAAATTAGTTTATTATTTTATTTTTTATTATTTTACATAGTAAGAATAACTAGCATTTATAGAGACATTTAAGACCTTCAATGCATCTGCAAATATTATCTCATTTGATTCCCACAACAACCCCCTGATAGAATTTAAGTCTTTGAAGGCTTTGTTTTTGTCTTTGTAGTCCTGGTACCTAGTGTAGTGCTTGGCATCTAGTAGGTGCTTAATAAATGCTTACAGGCTGATTGATGCATTTTCCACTGCAGTCAGTCAATAAATATTTATCAAGTTCCTACTGTGTGCCAGGTACCTCTCTAATCCTCAGTTTGCTTATCTCTTAATTGGGGGTGAAAATATTTTGGTCATTACATGTGATCATTACAATGAAAGTACTTTACAAAACCTTAAAGCACAATGGAAATGTGAATTTCTGTAAATTCCTGTAGTGTGTTAAGGTTTTAGTAGAAGTTGCTTTTCAGGAAACTGAGGCTCAGAGAGGTACCTGGCACCCAGTAGGAGTTTGACTAATATTTATTGACTACTTCAGGTTTCAATTGCATCAATCAATCAATCAATCCATGAACAATTATTAAGCACTTACTGTGTGCCAGGTACTATACTAGATATTGGAAACACATAGACAAAAGCACCTACTTTGTGCCAAGTATTGTAATAGGTATTGGGAATACATTGACAAAAGCACCTTCTGCATGCCAGGTACTATACTAGGGATTGGAAGTATAGAGACAAATGTACCTACTGTATAGTAGGTACTATACTAAATATTGGGGATACATAGATAGAAGCACCTACTGTGTGCCAGATAATTTCTAGGGAAAGCACCTACTGTGTGCCAAGTATTATACTAGGTATTGAGGATGGATATACAAAACACCTACTCTTTGTCAGGTATTATACTAGATTTTGGGGATACATAGACAAAACATACACTGTGTGTCAGGTATTATACTCAGTATTGTGGGTTCATTGCCATGTGTCAGGTACTATACTAGATATTGGGGATACATAGACAAATACACATACTGTGTGCCAAGTACTGTACTAAGCTTTGGAGATTCATAGACAAAAGCACCTACTTGTGTCAGGTATTATAATAGGTACTGGGGGTTCTTAGACAAAAGCAAAGCTCTCAAGAACCATGTATCCAATCAGGGGAAACAATTTGTCCCCATACCCCTTGTTACACAGCTTTAAACATAATTTGCACCCAAGTCTCTTGATTCCAAGTCTAGAACTCTCTCTATTTGTCATGTTTCAGTGCCTCTCTTTGCCTTCTCTAACGTGCTCTAGAAATGTGAGGTCCTGTTACGGCCTCCTCCTGGGAAAAGTGGAAGAGAGAAGAAGCCAAGGTCTCATCAGGAATAATCATTTTATCTTAGCAGATTCCCTGGGCAGGGTTCAGGAGCTGGGGGTCCGGCTCCAGCACTAGGTGCTAAGATTGGTGCCTTTTCCAGAGCCCTCCTTCCCTAGTAACCTCATACACATCCTTTGCCAGGGCTCAGGGCCAGGAGTACCCACATTAGAGGGAACCAAAGGCCACGGTTGAGCCAGGCGATGGGGCATAGACAGAAGAAATGATGGGGTAAAGGGACAGGCAGGCTCTGATGCAATGAAAAGTGGCAGGAGAAGAGAGAGATGGGATAGAAGCATCATTTGTAGATGGAAGCCTAAGACTCGTCCAAGTGGTGGCTTCATTGGGACAGGACTTTCTTGCCCCAAAGGGAACTGAGGATGGTAGCTCTCTGATCTCTCTCTGCCTCAAAGCTTCCTTCAAGGCTTGGTCTGTGTGCCATCTCCCTATCACTTCCTTAGGCTTCTCACAATCAGTGCACATATGCTTAACTGATTGCAGAGCATCATAGATTGAGGACTAGAAGGGAAAAGTTGAGTCTTACCCCTTGATTTTACAGATGAGAAAGTAGTTCTACAGAGGTGAAGTGATTCTCTTGAGGTCACACAGGTAGTAAGTGGAGGAGCCTGGATTTGAACTCATATCCTCTGTTAAATCAAGTGCTCTTTCCACTGCTGTATAAATGCAGACTTTCCATGGCTGGCTAACATCAGGTCTCTCTCCTCTCTATGCAGAAAAAGGGCAGCAAATTAAAGAAGACTTCCAGCTTAGAAGAAGGGGATGATGATTTGGATTCTCAAGGAAGCCAAAGCAAAGGGTTAGTTACCTTGTGACCAGGAGAGGGAAGGGTGCAGGGCATGGTGGATGGAGTCCAGCATCTAAGCACATCCCAGAGATTATTAGAGCTTAGATCCAGAGCTGGAAGGTGGAAGTGGTGAGAGGTGCCCTTTTGGGAGCTGACCAGGGTGCTGGTTCTTCTGCCATTGCTTGGTTCCTGTAGGGTAAACCGGCAGAAGAAGACCATGAAACTGTCCAGGGCTCTCTCTGACCTGGTGAAATACACCAAGTCTGTCGGCATCCATGATGTGGAAACAGAGGGTAAGTAGGGACAGCCCCCCAGATCGGGATGAGGGGATGGGAGGAAGGGAGGGAGCTGCAGGATCGGGAAGGTACAGGGGGACTGGAGAGAGCTGCAGGGGGAGGAGGAGAAAGAGCAAATATGTAGGGTGATGAGAGGGAGAGGGGGAGAGTTGCACATGGATGGGAGGGAGCTATAGGGGTGAGGGAGATTCAGGGGAGGAAGGAGGAAGGAGCTACAAAGGAAGGAGGAAAGGGAGCTGCACATGTTGGGTGATGAGGGAAAGAAGGGAGGGACCTACACATGGAAAGATCTTTGTGAACTTTAGAGTGATATAGAACTGAGTCATTTATGGGTGTCACAGTTAGTAGTTAGCACAAAACCTGGTATCTCTTGGTGAGAATTTTTCTTGGGAGGTGGGTTTGGGATTCTTCCAGATCCTTCATTCCACCCCATGGTCATTATAATTGTGTTTCTGGCCCATGGAGATTTTTTTTTCTCAACATCTGCCTCAAATCTTGGCTTCTCCTGGGTTGAAGGAAATCCAGATTTGAACCCAGGTCCTCCCAACTCCAACACTGCCTAGCTGTGTGACCCTGGGAAATTCTGCCTTGGAATCAATACAAAATGTTGATTCTAAGATGGAGGTAAGGGAGAGAGAGAGAGAGAGAGAGAGAGAGAGAGAGAGAGAGAGAGAAGCAACAGAGAGACAAGCATTATTAGCTGTTGCTCACAAATCAATTTCCAGATGACTTGACACTGATGTCTTCTTAAATCCCAAACTCTTAAAAAATGATCACTTTTAAAATTTAATTAAGACCATTTAAATCAAACTTCTCAAAATGTATCATTCACTTTTATCATTTATAATGAACAGAGTTCAATGCTCTCTCTCTCTGGCTCAGGCATATTACTACAGAAGCCAATTTTTGTTCAGGGCTCTAAGGGAATCATCTTTCTCTCTCCTTCCTCTCTGGCAGATAGATGGAAAACTCTCATGCTGTTTCAGTTATTTTTCTCCTCCTAGGCTGCTTCTAGTCTTTGGAGGGCCAGGGAACAAGATGATCATAGTGGTTCAAATCTGGCTTTAAACATTTGCTACTTGGGTGACCCTGGGTACTTCACTTAACCCCAATTGCTCTTCCTTTTTTTTAAACCCTTACCTTCTGTCTTAGAATTGATTCCATGTATTGTTCCAAGGCAGAAGAACAGAAAGTCAATGGAGGTTAAGTGACTTGCCCAGGGTCACACAGCTAGGAAATATCTGAGGTCAGATTTAAACCCAGGACCTCCTGTTCTCTAGGCCTGACTTTCAATCCACTGAACTACCCAGCTTCCCCCCTTCCTTTTTTTTAAACCCTTATCTTCCATCTTAGAAGCAAAACTGAACAACAAAGTCCAATCTCATCATCTTTTTATGAAAATGAAGTCCAGAGAGTTTAAGTAACTCACCCAAAGTGACACAGCAAGTTAGTGGCTGAGTCTATACTGTGTGATCAGCAGCAGCAGCAGCAGCAGCATAAATATAAGCAATTATTATGTTCCAAATTGTGCCTAGTACTTTGCAGTTGAGTTGAGTGTCAGGTATGAATTCAACTGACTTAACCTTCGGTTGGTTCTAATTCTAGTCTCCTCTAGTTGGCAAGTATCATCCTTTAGTGAAACCAAGGCCCACCAGATTCTACAACAGAAGCCGGCCCATTATCTGCGTTTCAACCAGCATCAACTCTCCCGCATCTACCCATCCTCATACCGTGTGGACTCAAGTAACTACAACCCCCAGCCCTTCTGGAATGCTGGATGTCAGATGGGTAGGTGGATAGACAGAACCAGTCTGGGGGAGCAGAAGCCTGGGGGAAGGATGTCCTAGAGAAAGATGGGAGGAAGTTGAAAAAGAAGATTGCTAAGACTATCTGGAGTCAAAACCTTGAAGATGTCCAAATATTTTTAGCTGAGAGCATCTCCCTTGCTCAAAAACCTGCAGTGGCTTCCTATTCCCCGAGGGATAAAGTCCAGATCATGTAATTTGGAGCTCAAAAGACACATAAATTCACTCATCCGCTCAATATCTATTGAGAACCCTGTATTTATGGGCCAAGTCTGTGTCTAGGTATTGGAGAGGATACCGAGATGGGTAATCGAGAATATCTACTTTCAGAGTGCTTAAGATCTGAGAGGGGAGAGATGACCTCTGCTGGTATACACGCTTGTCTTGTGTCAATCAGGGTGTGATAATATTTAAGAAATACAAATTGTTTTGTCCTCCTCTCATTTCTTGCTGTTCCCCAGCACACATCCTCTATTCTCTTTGCTGTCTTTCATACTCTCTCCTGGGGCAGCTCAGTGGTACAATAGATAGAGCATCCATCCTGGAGTCAGGAAAATCTGAATTCAAATCTGTCCTTAGACACTTCCTAGCTATGAACCACTTTACCCAGTTTGTCTCAATTTCCTCATCTATAAAATGAACTGGAGAAGGAAATGGCAAACCACTCCAGTATCTCTGCCAAGAAAACCCCAAATAGGGTCACAATGGGTAGAGTATGACTTAAAAATGAGTAGACTACAATGTGTGGTCTTTCCTTTGGCCCCAGTTGGCAGAGCTAAGAACACGATTGCCTTTCCCTAATCCCATTCACCCTTCACTTCAAACCATGGGGCCATCTTCCCTCAGAAGCCTCTCCTCTCCCCTGACCATTCCTCCACTGAAGATATGTCTCTTCTCCAAACCTTTCCTTCAGTCCTTAAGTCTACAGCACCAAAACTCAGCCCGGAATCTCATATGACTTCATGCCAGTTGTTGCCACATGTTTGTGTATGTTTCTTATCTTCCCCACTAGAATATGAGCTGCCTATGGGGCAGGACCATGATCTCTAATTCTTTGTCTCCTCCAAGGCTTCTAACATCATGCTAGACACATAAGAGCTCACACACTCGTACCCTCATTTGTAATCTGCATTGCTATAGTCTCAGAACAACTCTAGTGGAATAAATCATGCAAAGAATCTTGGTAGATGGATTTGGAGTCAAAGGCCTTGAGTTTGAATCCAGTCTCAGATGTTTACTATCGGTGTGACCCTAGGGAAGACTCTTAACCTCTGTCTGCCTCAGTTTCCTCAGCTGAAAGATGGATATAATAAAAACACCTATCTTCCAAGGTTGTTTGAAGATTAAACATGTGATAAAATGTGTAAAGCACTTGGATTTGTTCCCGGAACATAGTAGGTGCATAATAAATGTTTTCCTCCTTCTTCCCATTCTCTGGAATACTGAGAGCCTATAAAATGTTGGTTCAATGAGTTTCCCTGGAATGGATAGGATGCACTGGGTTCCTGGGGCTCTGTTGCCCAAGCTCCTTGCCAGCCTTAACTTCTACCAGAGGGAAGCTGGTCATTTCTGTGCCCAGCTGGGTCAGGCTCAGGATTGAACTCAGTCATGTTTTTCCCCATAGTTGCCCTCAACTACCAATCAGAGGGAAGGATGCTCCAGCTGAACCGCGCCAAATTCAATGCCAATGGCAACTGTGGCTATGTCCTCAAGCCCCAATGCATGTGTCAAGGTAAGAGAAAGCATCCCTGGGTGGGTCTTGTTTGGGGAGATAATCATAGACTCGAAGGCCCTTCTAGCCATTGAGTCTAACTCCCTCATTTCACAGATGAAGATATGGTACCTTGGGGAGGTAAAAGGATTGCCCAAAGTTTCCTTGGGTAGGAAATGCCAAAGGTGGGATTCAAACCCAGGGTTTCTGGCAGCAGGGCCACGCTGTCTCCTAAGAATTTAAGAGTCAATACTGGGCAGCCACAAGGGGATGGGAATCATGGAAACATGGGGAATTAATATCTAGAAGGATGAAAAGGGGGAAAGTGAGTCACACTCTAAAAGCAGATATCAGGAAGAAGGTCCTTGCTGGGAAAACTCAAAAACATCATTAAGAAAGCGGAAAGTAGCTTGTTCTTTGGATATTTAGAATTCAATTCAACTCTACAGCCCTGATGAAATGCTTTCTGAGGGCCAGGCATTGGAGGTACAAAAACACAAATTAACTATGACCTGCCTTCATGGAGTTTACATTCTATTGGAGGAGACAGGGCATGCACATAGAAATAGATCTGGGACACTCGAGGAAGCCTGGAGCTTGAAAAGCAAAACCTGGATCTAGTCAGTCATATATTAAGTACCAGTTGTGTACCAAGTGCTAGGCTAAGCTCTGGAGTTATAAAAAGAGGCAAAAGAAAGGCCCTGCCCTCAAGGAGCCTGCAATCTAATCTAAGTCGTTGGATGATACCCATCCAAGAGGTAGCTGGCACTCTTGCTCCTGGGGCCATTTTAGTGGGGAAAGCAGGCCAGTGGCAGCATTGGGAGGTGTTCTTCTAGCCTTCTGGTATGAGGAGACTGTCCTGACAGACCCAGGACTGGGTGGATGGAAGGATGGATGCTCCGAAGACTGTGTGCTACATCTTAATCTTTCTGTTCACCAATTCACATTCTCTGAATTTACTGTTTCCTCTCTCAGCCTCACCTGAATCAAGAAAATGATGTTTGGCATTTTTTTATTCTAAATTCCATTTCTCCTCTCTTTCTGCTCCTGCCTCCCTCATGCTCTGACTTTAAAAACCCTTTATCTGCTCCAATGGCTGCCACAGATAATAGGCTGGATGACAATATTTGAAGGGGATCCTGCGTTCACATCTAGCTCTCTCAAAACCACTCAGCCTGGTCCTCCATAGTCTGCCGGCTGCCAGCTCCCAGCCTTCTTTGCTAATAGAATCCTGGGACTTGTCATTCTTGTTCCCTGGCACCAGGCTGGACTAGGTCTGCTTATCTTCCCTATGCCAAGGTCCCCCGTCCCTCATGCAGCCTCATGAGTCCACCCCATCAGCCCCCAGAGAACAAACTGACCAGAGGAGTGTTCTCGGCCTCCTGGGAGTTTTTGCCCCTCTTTTAGACTGAGCAATGCACCAGAGGGCTATGTTCATGAATGGGCTTGGGACGGAGGCTGGTATTGAGAAAGACCATGGTCAGGGGCATCTGCTCAAGTCAGGGTCTCCTCTTCTTGAGGGGTTGGGATACACAGCCAGAGAATAATAGGATATTAAAGATAGATTAAACAGGTGGGTATAGATAGAGACAAAAGGGCTAGACTTGCAATCAACGAATTGATTGCAATTCTGACAACAAATTCTGCCTGTCATACTTGCTGGTCATTTGACTGTGGGCAAATTGTAGCTTTAGAGAGAGAAAGGACCTTTGAAGTCATCTAGTCCAATCCATCCATTGTACAAAAGAGTAAACTGAGTTGGCACATGGAGGTCAAGAAATCATTGACCTAGAAAAGACATCAGAAGCCATTTAATCCAACCATGTTCAGAAGAAGAAACATAGGTCTGTGAGGCCATAGCATAAAACTAGATCTGAAAGGGTCATCAATGGCCCTATAGTCTAACCCCTTCATTTTACAAATGAGGAAAGCAAGATCCAGGTGACTTGCCCAAGGTCACACAGGTAGTCATTATCAAAAATAAAATCTAAACAAAGGTCTTCTGACTCCAGTGTTTTTTCTACTGATTCCCATTGCCTCCACTGAAATTCCCCAAACCTTGGTTTCCCCATTTATAACATGAGATTAATAATCCCTCTAGCATCCCTTTCACAAGATGCTTGTGAGACTCAATTGAAATAATAGATATAAGGCACTTTGCAAATATGAGAGTACCCTATAAATGCTCATTATCTGGTCCAGCTCCCACATTTTATAGATGAGCAAACTGAGGCCCAAAGAGGGAATGGCACTTGCCCAAGATCATATAGTGTCAAGACTTGAATTCAGCTCTCCAAATTCTGAATCCAGTATGTGTCCCGGTACACTACACTCCTTCTGGCTGGCCTGAAATACTGTGTTTCCCTCCTCAACTCTGCCTCATGGCTTCCCTGGCCTCCTTCAAGACTTAGCTCAAACCCTACCTTCGGCAGGAAATCTTTCCCAGTACTCCCTGCCCCAGCTTCTGGTGCCTTGCCTCTCGTTTAAACAGTATGTATGTGTGTGCCTCTCTTGTCTATACAAAACTATCTGCATGTTGTCTGTCCCTTTAGAATGTGAGATTCTGAGGTCCAAGGCCATGTTTATGTCTTTATTTATACCCCCCAGCGTCCGACACAGAGTAAGGACTTAGTAAATGCTTGATGAGTAGGACTGGTTGATTGATTGAGCCCCCAGAGCCAGATTGACCCCCAGATTGACTAAGCCCTCAGTCATGTGGGACAGTCTTCCAGGGAAGGGCATCCCATCCAATGGGAAAGAGATCCTTGCTCCCAATTTCCCCATTGGAGTCCTTGGCCTAGAGAGAGAACATTCTGTTCCGTTTCTCTTGGTTCCATCTTCTACTAGGTGTCTTCAATCCCAACTCTGAAGACCCTCTCCCAGGGCAGTTGAAGAAACAGCTGATACTTCGAATTATCAGTGGGCAGCAGCTCCCCAAACCACGGGACTCCATGTTGGGTGACCGAGGAGAGGTAAGTGGGGCTGCTGGACAAGAGTGTGGCAGATGAACAGGTCAGGAGGAGATCGGGCAAGAGCAGTGTGGGCTAGGGGACAAGCTGAAAAAGGCAGCCCGGCGTAATGGGGAGAACCAATATCCTGGGGTCAGAAAGATGTAGGAAGGTCTGGTTGATAGAAAGGAGGCGTGGATATCTTGAATTGTTGGGGAAAACAGCATGGATCGCTCTAGGAGAACCTCCTCATTGGAGGTCTTCGAGCAAAGGTTACAAGACTACTGGATGGGTGTCTTGTAGAGGGGAATTCTCTTTCCAGAATGAATTGGATGGGACAGCCTTTGAGGTCCCTTCCAACTCCATGGGCTCAAATCTTGTTCCTATCACTAAGATCCAATGTGATGCTGATGAAGTCCTTTTCCTTTTTTTTTTTTTTTTTTTTGGCTCTTAGTCTCCTTACCTAGAAAATGAGGAGTTTGGGCTTTATTGTTTTCAAGGGCCTTTCCAGACATGATAATGATGGTGGTGATGATAATGATAATAAACATTTATATAAAACTATTACGATTTGCAAAGTACTTTACATAGCTCTCCTAGCAGTCTTGGGGAGTAGGTGCCATGGTTAATTCTATTTTACAGGTAAGGAAACTGAGGCAGATAGAGTAAGCGAGTTGCTCAGGATCACACAGCTAGAAAACACCTACAGTTGCATTTGAACTTAAGACTTTTTGATTCCAGGTCCAGGACTCTTTCCACTTTACCACCCAGCAGCTGATATGACTTATAATTAAGGCTTATAACTATGCAGCATAGGGATTTCTTGGAAGATAGGAGGCTTAACCATGTGCCCTCCCAAGCTACCTACCACCACCCCATTCTCCTGTTTGCCTTCTAGATCATTGACCCTTTTGTGGAAGTCGAGATCATCGGGTTACCCGTGGACTGTAACAAGGAGCAGACCCGGGTCGTCGATGACAACGGTGGGCATAGCTTCCCTTCACTCTCCATCCTTCCTGTGTCGAAATGTGGGAAGAGGGCCCTTTCCCATGTGCTGTAGGAGGGAATTCCCAAAGGAGTAGAGATAAGAAGACCCCCTAACCTTAACTCAAAGTTGAACTGGGAGAGAGTGGAGGGAATGCCTGACATTGACTGCCGTCTTGCCTCCCTCTTTCTTCCTTCCTTTTCTGGTCATGGTGAGAAATAGAGGGACTCAGAGGGCCACTTACTTCCCTTTATATTCTTAGTCTTGAGGCTGTGGGAAAAGGGAGGGAAGGAAGTAGCTCCAATGATTCTGGCCAAAGACAAAGTCATTCATTCCTCTTTTTGAAATGAATGGTAATGGGCTTGGGGGCTCCTGTAGATTTTTGGTGTATGAAAGAACAAGATTAAAGGGAAATAAAGAGAATGTAGAGATACCCTGGAAAAGGAGGGAGACAGAGATGGAACTTGCTTTCTCCTCTGGACTCAAGTCCATCTTACCTTTCTCTGACCTCCAGGCTTCAACCCCATGTGGGAGGAGACCCTGGTGTTCACAGTGCACATGCCAGAGATCGCGCTGGTACGGTTCCTGGTCTGGGATCATGACCCCATTGGGCGGGACTTCATCGGGCAGAGGACGTTGGCTTTCAACAGCATGATGCCAGGTAGGTCCTCCATTCTGAAGTTATTGGGCAATGGCCAATCCCATGAACTCTGGCTAAGGCTCTGGCTAGATTCCAGCGATGCAAAGACAAGATGAACAAGGCTCCCTGGCCTCAAGAAGCTTATATTCTAATGGGGGGATACAAGATGTAAGTAGACAAATATGGAAAGAGAGATCACTAACAGCCAAAGACATGCCAATATGCCCAAGAATGGCTCTTGTGGGGATTGCCTCCACCAAAGGTGTCAAACCTTGGGTAATGAAATTCCTAAGAATAGCTCAAACCAGATTAACATGTAATGGAGAAAGATTTAAATAATAAATAATAAACAAAAGACAATAAAATGTATATAGCAGGGGGCAGCTGGGTAGCTCAGTGGAGTGAGAGTCAGGCCTAGAGACAGGAGGTCCTAGGTTCAAACCTGGCCTCAGCCACTTCCCAGCCGTGTGACCCTGGACAAGTCACTTGACCCCCATTGCCCACCCTTACCACTCTTCCACCTATGAGACAATACACCGAAGTACAAGGGTTTAAAAAAAATGTATATAGCATCATATTTTAAAGCTAAAGTCAGTAGGTGGCATGCAGGGATCCTTATGTTCAGTCTAGTGACGCCCCCCTTTTTATTTGAGTTTGACATCCCTGCCTTCCACCAAGGCAGATTGCAACCTGGCCCTATTTGCCTGTGTCATGCTTGTCCATGCCCTCCCCTAAATTTGTCATGGAAGCTCAGTCAGCATGCTGAGGGGCCTTCTTTAAGTTCTTTTGACATTTGGGGAATAAAAGCTTCATCGTGGCATCAGGTCACCCTGGGATCTCAAAGGCTTTGCCAGTGGATGATAAGTTTGGGCAGGTGCTGCCACTGAGTATAATCCGTGTCTACCTTCCAAAGACCAGTCCAGCTCATCAGTGAGGGGCCTGAGCTGCCCAGAACAGGGTCCTATTCAGAAGCTGTAGCCCAGAAGAATGGAAGCTTCATGAGGGCAAGAACCATTGTATATTTTCTCTTTCAGTCCTCAGCACCTAACATGGTTCTTGGCGTAGAACAAGGGCTCGTGTGGCCAGAAAGACCCCCACTTCCCTTGTACATCTATGTATATCTATGACTTTTGTTTTAGGTTATCGGCATGTCTACCTGGAAGGGATGGAAGAGGCCTCCATCTTTGTTCACGTAGCTATCAATGACATCTCCGGTAAGGTGAGTACCTTTGGCCACTACAGGGATGCCTTTGGAAGATTTTTCTTGTTGGGATTTGGGCTATGACTGACCTAAAGACCCCAGTCCTTCTTCCCAGTGATGCAGTCAGGAGGTTGTGGGGAGGGGGGTGACCCAAGCTGATACACTCTTGGGGTTCTTTCCTTGAAGGTCTTGGTTTTCAAGTAGACAGGCCCCCAAGATGAGGGTTTTAACAGCAGATCAGAAGGTTAGTCGATCAGCAAGGATTTTTTAAGTACCTATTAAGTGCTAGTTGCTGTACTCACCCCTATAAGGGAAGGCAAAACCAGTCCCTGCCCTCAAGTAGGTCATATTCCAATGGGGAAAACAACATACAAAGAATTATGGACACCAAAAGTAAAAAAAGGAAAGTTTCTCTTCTTTGATATGCAAGATGGTGCTAAAATGAAGTCACCTGGCTAACTCAAGAACACAACGAACTTAAACTCAATAGAAAGAGTTAGAAAGAGAAACTCCATTTAAAATCTCTCTAGACAATATAGAATATTTAGGAATTTATCTGCCAAGACAAACACAACTATAAAACACTTCACACAATTAAAACGGGATCTAAATAATTGGAAAAAAATTAACTGCTCATGGGTAGGACAAGCTAATATAATAAAAATGACCATCCTACCCAAATCAATCTACTTATTCAGTGCCATACCTATCAAACTACCCAAAAAACTTTTTTATTGGATTAAAAGAAATTATAACAAAGTACATCTGGAAGAACAAAAGATGGAGGATGTCAAGGAAAATAATGAAGAACCCAGTGAACTCTCTGGGTTGTCCTAAAGGCGCCCCATTTAGGAGATATTCTCTAGGTCTCAGCTCCCTTCACTTTGAGGAGATAGAATAGAACATCTGTCCTTCAGAGAGTTCAGGGCAGGCTCCCAACTCCTGTAGCTCTTCCTCACCTCCTGGGAGTCGATAAAAGGTTGGGGGTTGCCCGCACGCTAGCTTTGGGAAGCTGGGCTAATGCTTGGGATGTCTGGGGCAGTGTCCTCACTGCCAAACCAACTCTCCCTGGAGGGTTTTAACCATGCCCTCTTGAAACTTTGTCAGCTGTCTCAAAATCATTCATTCAAAATCTTGCATTCTATATTCTAAGGTCAGTTAGTCAATCAAGCTTATATTAAGTACCTTCTGTGTACCCAGCACTGTTTCAAGCTAAGTGCTGGTGATCCAAAGAAAGGGAGAAACCATGTCCATCCTCAAGGGTGCTACACATTAATGGGGAGATACAGTATGGCAATAATGTTGTATTCTCGATCTATGACAGGTAGGTCCCTCCTTCTGTCTGTGGTCACAAAGACCCTTCAAAGCCCCTCAGGTCTCTACCTTAACTCTAAAATTCTGTGCACTAAGGCTTCTCTCAGCTCTGTTGTTCTGTGTTCCAAGGGTCCTCTCCGTTCTGACATTCCAGAATTCTGGAGCCTGATAGCCTCATGAAATATATACAGCATTTAAAGTTCTGGTATCCCATTGTAATGAGGTCAGGCCGCACAGGAGGGCAGTGCTACTTCAAAGACTGTATGGGAAATGTTAGCAGAAGGGACTCCTGGACCCTGGGGTCCTGGGGGAGGAGAGTAAATGGTAGTTACCCCTCTTTAGGGCCCTACATCTATTGGTGCCCATTTTTCTTTTAGTTGACCAGAGCAAGTTATTACTTTACTCACCAGTCCAGGCTTTAGAATGAGTTCTAATGTAGGGTCCTGGGCCCCTGAGGAATGTTCTGTCTCCTACCCCATCCCCAGCCCGTCCACTTCTGGAAGGGCTTTCGTTGTGTCTCTCCCTCCCTTCTTCTCCCTTCATTTCTCCCTTTGTTTGCTCATTCATGTTTTCCTCTGTCTCAGCTCTAGAAAGGAAGGTGTATGATCTGCCTTTGATCATCAGGCCTTCTGGGTAGTGACGGCCTAGACTAAGTGTCCTTGGTAGAAGCGTCTGTCATCTCCATCAGATGGCCCAGTGCCCTCTAGCCAGGGAGGATGGATGGATGAGGATAAGCCCCCTGACCCAACTGAGCATCAAGCCTCAGCACTCCCCCATGGCCCAAGAGGCTACAGAGCAGCCCCTGGGAATCAGGGAATTTAAACAGAGGCCAAGTGTGTGCTTGAAGCCTCTCCTCTGGCTCTTTGTACATAGAATTCAGTTCCTGATTCTTTCTGAGGTCCAGAGGGCTGAGCCAAGCAATCTGATTGATTTATCTGGCTTACTCCTTGCACTGGATGCAATCAAAGGCTTCAGTTTTCCTCCCCCATGGCCCTGACAGTATCTCTGCCTTTCCTCTTCTTTCCCTCTCTCTTCCCTTGCCCTCTCCTCATTCTTTCCTCCCTTCCCTGAAGGCTTTGATCTTCCCTTCCTTCTTCTTTCTTTCCTCATACTCCTAATAACATCCATCCCCTGACCTCCTCTCTGCTTGCCCATCCCCTGACCTCACCTATGGGAGATCCCCTCACAGCCCCCTTCCCTCTTCCATCTCTTCTTCTTCCTTCCCTCTCTCTTCCCTTCCCCTCTCCTCCCTTCCTAAAGGCTTTGATCTTCCCTCCCTCTTCCCTTCCTTCTTCCTTCTTTCCTCATCCTCATAATCACATCCATCCCCAGACTTCCTCTTTGCTTGCCCATCCCCTGACCTCACCTATGGGAGGTCCCCTGGCAGCCCCCTTCCCTCTTGCCTTTCTTTTCCCCCCTGTCAAGGCTGTGCTGGGGACTGTTTTGATTTGTGGGTCACAGGAGGACTTCTGGGTATGGCTGAGTCTTTGCAGCCATGTCCCTGTGACTGGGTGGGCGCTTCTCCTCCTCCCTGTCCTCCCTGTGTGCTTTGTTTCTTAATTCTATGTCTAAGGCCCCTTGTTGCATTCCTCCGACCTCTCTGCCGCCTTCCCCCCTCCCCGTTCCTGAGTAGCTGCCTCAATTTCCCCGGCTCTCCTTCTTCCTTCCTCAGCTCCTCTCCTCGTGTGTATTCTTGTCGTTGCTTGTCCCCTGTCCCCATCACAGCCTCAGAGAGACGCAGTGAGAGTTGGGGGAAGAGAGAGCGATGGAGGCAAAACCTCAAATTGCAGATGATTAGAACAGAGGGGCAGAGAGGCACAGATGAGCCAGCCATAGCCCCTCTTAGCTCTCCAGCTCCCCTGATCTGGTCTCCTGGTCTCTGGGAGTGGGGGGAAGACTTATAGGTAGATATGAATCCATTGAGGTCATCAGTCACCAGGGTGACCTTTCTTGCCATCCATCTCCAGAAGTAATGGCCAGAGCTGACGGGAGACCCACCTGAATGGCTGGGAAATGCCCACCTAGGATGGGAACAGCAGGGCTGAGGCAAATTAGACAATGACTATCAAAAAGTTATTTGTTTTTTGAGGGACTCAGTTTCCATATCCATAAAATGGGGGAGCTAGCCATGATGATCTCTGAAATCCTTTCCTGCTCTAAAGTTTAGGGTCCTCATCCTTTTCTTTCAAACCCAGATCTTGATCCATGGTGTTGGGGCAGAATATTCCCTGCCTCTCTCATTCCTTCTTGCTCATGTCGGCCATGTCTTATGCCATGTCTTCT
Source organism: Gracilinanus agilis (assembly GCF_016433145.1). Lineage (NCBI taxonomy): Eukaryota > Metazoa > Chordata > Mammalia > Didelphimorphia > Didelphidae > Gracilinanus > Gracilinanus agilis. The sequence goes on from NC_058132.1 coordinate 33,553,457, forward strand.
GCCCTCCTTCCCTCCCTTCCTCCCTCCCCACCCTGTCCCCACCTGTGGTTTCTCTGTATTGTGGGGCTCTTTCCAGGTGTGCTGACCAACTCTCCTTCTCCCCCCAATGTTGTTGCTGTCTGATTTGCCTTTACTTTGTCTGTTTGGTATTACAGTGGGCTTCTCTGCGTCCAAAGTCTACTTTTAGAAGCAGAGAATGGTTAGGAGCCTTGAAGGTACCCCCCGACCTGTCTCAGGAAGGTGTAGTGACCGCCACCGCCACCGGCTGACCTGCATGCCTCTCAGACTAGTCACCTCCCTTTCTTCCTCCTCTGCCTCCTCATTGACATTTTTGACTCTTCAACTCATGTGACATGGATTGTGACATTATTCCTTGATATGGTGGGGCCATCTGGAGCCGGAAAACCATCCATTTATGAAGCAGGTCCAGGATGGAAGGCCCTGAGGGGTCATCTTTTGCTCTTGTCCTCTCTCTGGTCATCCCTTCTCATTTTCTGCTTCTCTTTCTCTCTTGTATCTCCTCTTCTTCTCTCTTTTTCCTCTCATCCTTCTTTTCCCTTTCCTTCCCTCTCTCCCTTATATCTCTCCTTTCTCCTCTTTTTTGTTCATAACTTTCTTTTTCTCTTTCCTCTTAAATTTTCTTCTGTATCTCACACTTTCTCTTTTGCCTCTATCATTCTTCCTTTTTCTCCTCTCCCTCTGGGTTTTTCAGTCTCTCTTCTGATTTCCTTATCCTCCTCTTTCTTACTTCTCCATTTCTCTTTTCTCTCTTCTCTCTCCTTTTTCTTCCTCTCACCCTCCCGCCCCCCTCTCTCTCTCTCTCTCCTTCCCTCCCTCTCAATCTCTCTCTCCCTCCCTCCTCTCTCTCCCTCTCCCTCTCATACATATACACTTGTTCTCTTTCTCTCCTTTTCTTTCCCAGAAAGAAAAGAAATCTTTCATTCAAATATTCTCCCTGGGTCCCTACAACCCAGGACATTCACCCTGATTGGCTCTTCCATTCATTCAAACCAGTGGGTGTAAGCTCCTGAGGCCAGTTTCACAAAGGTCCCTCCACTGACTGCCCTTTGCCTGGGATAGGGGGTGGGGGTGGAATATTTCTGCCCAGTTCAAAGCTGACATTCTGGATCTTCTTCTAAATGACGTTCCTGTGACCTTTGACCAAATTTGCACTGGATTTGGGCTCTTGAATCAGGCAGCTGATTCAAGCATGATGGCTCCTTGACTGTCCCTGATGCCCTCCCTGGGAGCCAGTCCTCCCATGGGCCCTCGCCACACACACCCATCCCATCCTGGGGCAGGGGGGTGGGTTAGGGTGGGAAATGGGTGTTCATTAATGTTTTTGTCTGTGATGGGAGTTTGCGTGTGTGCGTGTGTATATGTGTGTGTGCTCTAAACTTTTTCTATCTGAACTTTGCAAGCACTCGCCAAGGATGCTGGTTACTCTCATCTCCCAATAGTAACTCTGGGTACTTGCCAATCTCTCTGGATTGTCTCCAGGCTGATGCCACCTACCAGGTTTTTGGTCCCTCCAATTTGTGTCCAGAGCACCAGCTTTTCTGGGCTGGGAGGCAGTGGGCCTGGCTTATGGCTCTGGTGAGCCATCCATACCTGGCCCTAAGCCCACCATGCTTGGCAAGGAGGGGAAAGGAGAAATGATGGAGGAAGCTAGAGCCACCAGTGGGAGGTCTGGCACTCTTGGGATATCCATGGATGAAATCTCCCTCCACCACCACCACCACACACACACACAACCTCACACACTCTCTCACACTGGACAGCTCCCTATTGGTAGCTAGGACTTAGCCAATTAATACTGATTGCAAAGGTCAGAGGTGCCCAAGAAGACATCTAGGGTCACTCCTCTTCCTGAGAAAGGTATCCCTCTTTCTGAGAATCCTCACTTTCCTATCTATAAAAGAATGGGGATGATGGGGATGGGGAGGGAGAGGAAGGACAGTTATATGTCCCTTTAGGTCCCTTCTAGTCCCAGCCTTCTATGCATCTCTAAGTATTAGTGGAATCACCTTTCATCCCTGAATTCTACCCCTAGCTTTACCACTTGCCATCTATGTATGACCTTGGGCAAGTCCCTTCCCATCTCTGGATCTCTATCTTCTTCTCTGTAAAATTAATGGGGTAAGACCAGATGTTTTGATAGGTCCCTTCCAAATTTGATTCCTGGGACCCTAAATAAACTGAAATTGGACAGACTGGAGCCTATTGGGTATTGGGGTGGGTGGATAGGAAGGGGGATTTGGAGAGCAGACAGACCTAAAGTAGTCATCTCTCACCTCCTCCATCCTTCTCAGGGGCCTTCCTCCTTGCCAAAAAAAAATAAAACAAACAAACCAAAAAACCCTCAACAACACAACACAACCTGCTTCACTTGCAATTGAAAAGGCTGGCAAGTACACATGGAATGTTTTTAGGAATGCTTAAGTGCTGTCCAACTATTCAGCAGGTTGTCCATAGCTTTGAACACCCAGCTATGATCTCTCTCTCTCTCTCTCTCTCTCTCTCTCTCTCTCTCTCTCTCTCTCGTTCTCTCTCTCTTTCTCCCTCCCTCTCTCTCCCTCTCCCTCTTCTTCTGTCTCTCTCCCTCTGTCTCTGTCTCTTTCTGTGTCTCTCTCTCTCTCTCTCTCTCTCTCTCTCTCCCCCATTCTGTGTGTGTCTCTCTCTCTCCCTCCCCTCTCCCTCTGTCTCTCTCTGTCTTTGTCTCTCTTTTTCTCTCTCTCACAAGCTCAGCCCCTCTTTGATGAAGCCCCCTAGTACATGGTCTGGATCCAAGAGGAGCTTGTTGCTTTTCCTCTATGGATTGGCAGAGGGTCACTGGCCTAAGTGGCCCAGCCCATCTCCCCTCTGGCCCCTCTTCAGGCACTCCTGGTCCTGATGAATTTTGGTGATGGCAGAAAAATTCAGCCCGTGCTCAGCTCTTGCTGTGACCTCGTAGGGCGGTGGCCTAGGGTGAACCCGGAATGAAAGGGGGAGGGCGGCTTTCCTTTAGAATGGGGATGCTGGAGGCCGCCTGGGTGGGCTCTTCTACCCTGGCTGTGGCCTCCTCACAGGGAGGAGTCCTGGCCGCCCGGCCGACGTCTAGAGGGACCCTCCCGCAGCGCCCGGCCCCTGGCTTTTGCTGTGCCCTCTGCTACCTATTCATAGAGAAGCTGTCCTTGAGAGATGCTTACCATTCCTGGCATGGGGACTGCGGGGAGTGGCGGGAGTCATCCTTGCATCCCTAGACCGTGGAGCGGGGGATGGGGGTGCTCTGGTTTGGCTTGAGGGTGTCTTAAAGGTTCCCGGCCTGACTGTCTCCTCTCCCCAGCCCCAGACTTTGTGGGAGCGGGGACGGAGACAGATCCGAGCCCCGGGCCCTTCCACTCTCCTCCGAGGCTCAGGAGGGTGAGCACTGGGGGGCGTCTCTGGTGCCCTCCCAGCTCCCCGAGGGGGCTGCTTCGGATCGCCCCTCCCCACCCCCCCCCACGCTCCCCGAAAGTAGATGCCGCTGAGCTGCCAGCCCCTGGCAGGGTTCTGACGGGGTGCTGCCTCCGGCCCAGCTCGGGGATCCGAGAATCTTCCTTCTTCCTCCCTCTTCCCCTGTCCGAGCAGGTCGGGGAGGGCGGGCGGCAGCCGCGTATTATGTGGGGCTCTCTCTCTTGCAGGTCAAACAGGCTTTGGGCTTAAAAGGCCTCTTTCTCAGAAATCCAAAGCAGGCGTCCCTGGACAGTCATGCTGCTGGTCAGTTCCACAACAGACACTCCATTAGCGGCCAGCTCCTGAGGCGCACGGCCAGCGCGCCCACCAAGAGCCAGAAGAAGGGTAAAAAGGGCTTTCCTGAACTCACCATGGACACCAAAGACAACGGCCCGGAGGGGGCCGGGGAGGACACCTCCCAGCCCCGCTTTGACTCCGAGCCTGAGAGTGCAGCCCCAGCCCCCGGAGCCCTTCCTGAGGGGCCAGGCCGAGGGCCCAAAGGTAAGGCCCAGGGTCCTGGGACAGGGAGAAGCCAGAGCCACACAGCCGAGGGGCCGGCCTTGAGCGAGCCCCCCCGGAGGTCAGAGAGGTTCCTGGGCCTGGGCTCCCCGGGTGAGAGGCCGGGCACCCCGGATGGCTCCGGGCCGGCCGGCATGGCAGCCAGCTGCATGAAGTGCATGATTGGCTCCTGCGAAGGGCCCGAGGTCGAGGGCCAGTGGAGCGGCTGCCGGCCCTGCCCGGGGCCTGCCATCAGGGAGGCCCCCCGGCCTGAGCAGTGTAGCGGGGGGCTCGGAGGAATCGGGAGGCTGGGCCTCAGACCCTGGGGGATCGGCGAGCAGCCCCGCGCCCGGCCTGCCTCGCTCACTCCTGGCCCCGGGGGTGGCAGCAGCAACAACAGCAACAGCAACCGCAACAGCAGCCACGAAGCTGTCCGAGCCCCCCTGGACAATGGGCAGCCCCTGGCGGCCCTGGCAAGGAAGAGCAGAAACTTGTCTAAATGCCACGGGGCCAAGGGAGGGAGATACGGGAGCGCTGCGAACCTGGTTACTGCCGGCAGTGGCTCCGTGTCCTCGGACTCCAGCAGCCTAGAGAGCCTCAGGGGGGCCGAGAATGCCCGAAGGCCGGTGGGCACCTTGCAGAGGGAAATGAATGCTTTGTTTGTTCAAAAATTGGAGGAGATTCGGAGTAAATCCTCTCTAATCTTTGCTGGTAAGACTAGATTTTCTTGACCCTTACTGGTCCCCACCGTGTCCGTCTCCATCGTCCCCCCACCCACCTTTAGCATGGCCGAGGGGTAGTGAAGACGTTCCGGGCAGAGCTTCTTTGGGATTGTCGGGACCCTTTTCTGTTCCAGTGTGTTCCTGTACCGGTTTGGCTTTTGGTTTTGCTTGGATTAGGCTCCGTAGCTCTGCCCCTGGTCGTTATTCCTCCTGTGAGCCATCCTGTTCTCTACCCACCATGAGGCCATTGTCATCCTTCTGTGGAAACCCATGTGGAATTGCTTTCAAGTTGGATTGACCAACCAGAGCCTGAGATTGGGGCAGGACTGTCACCGGGCTCCATCCTCAGGGCCTCTCTCCTTGGGACCCTCCCTTCACAGTCACATCCTCCCTTCAAGGCTCCATCCTCAGGACCTCCCCTCCAAAGCTCCATCTCCCCACCTTCCAAGGAGAGAGTCCTTGGGACCCTCCCTTCACAGTCACATCCTCCTTCCTTCAAGGCTCCATCCTCAGGACCTCCCCTCTTCTAGAGCTCCATCTCCCCACCTTCCAAGCTCTCTCCTTGGGACCCTCCCTTCACAGTCACATCCTCCCTTCAAAGCTCCAGCCTCAGGACTCCCCTCCTTCAGAGCTCCATCTCCCCACCTTCCAAGGAGAGAGTCCTTGGGACCCTCCCTTCATGGTCACATCTTCTGCCATTCAAAGTGCCATCTTCAGGGCTTTCCCTCCAGAGCTCCATCCCCACTTTCTAAGCTCTCTCTTTGGGACCCTCCCTTCATGGTCACATCCTCTTCCCTTTGAGGCTCCATCACTGCAGTCTTCCCTTCGAGGCTCCATTCTTGAGGCCTTCCTTTCGGGACTATACTTTCAAGATCTTCCCTCCGGGGTACTCTCCTTCCTTCAAGGGTCTGCCCTTAAGTTCTTTCTCTCAACTTTCTTGGAAGGGTCAGGCCCCAAGGGAAATCCAAAATAACTGAGATTCCTATGAAGCTTTCCTCAGGGTCACTGGCCCACCTCTCTAGGCAGAGGGCTCAGGGAGAAAACAAAAACTGTCAAGCTGAAGAGGTTTAATTGAATGAGAGGAATTCATGGCTCTAAGTGAAATGGCTCGAATGAACCTCATTTTCTCTTGCTCTCTCGGGCACAGGCTTTGGGACTGGAGCTGCCCATGCCATCCACAAAGTTCTTGGGATTTGAAGGGATATATTTCACATCTAACTGGAAAAAAGCCCTCAAATATATAAGGATATGTTTGCTCTGTATGCGTTCTCCTTGCTTAAATTTACCAGGGAAGGAAAAAAATTGTCACCTTAGAAAACAGCAGTCTAAGGGCAACTAGGTGGCTTAGTGGATTGAGAACCCAGTCTAGAGACAGGAGGTCCTGGGTTCAAATCTGACCTCAGATACTTCCTAGCTGTATGACTCCAGTCAAGTCATTCAAAGCCATTCAAAGTGCCATCTTCAGGGTTTTCCCTTCAGTGCTCCACCTCCCTCCCTTCCAAGCTCTCTCCTTGGGACCCTTCCTTCATGGTCACATCCTCTTCCCTTCCAGGCTCCATCCCTGGGGTCCTCCATCCAAATTGCCTAGTCCTTACTACTCTTCTGCCTTGGAACTAATAGTACTTAGTACCAATTCTAAGACAGAAGTTATGGTGGTCTAGTTAACCTCCCACCCAGTGCAGGAATCCCCTCTTCTGTGCCACTGCTAGGATGACTCGGAGTCAAAAGTCCCAGTTCTGCTGTGTAATGTTTTCTCAGAGCCTCAGTTTCCCCATTTGTAAAATGAGGATGGCAATGCCGCCAATGCCTACCTCATAGTCACACTGAAGAGGATATTTTGTGAATCTTGTAGTGCTGTAGAAATGGGACAAATTTGATGATCTGACTGGTCTGTCCTCACTGGATAGCTCCCTCCCTCCCTATGAAGCTGTCTATGTTGAGCTCTGATTGTTAGAAACATCTTTCCTCGATGAACAGAAAATACGCCTCTTTGTCCCTTCTCCCTGGATAGCTAGGTGGTACCAGAGGATATAGAGCCCCAGGGCTGGAGTCAGGGAGACTCATCTTCCTGAGTTCAAATCTTGTCTCAGACACTTTCTAGCTATGTGGACAAATCACTTCCCCCTATTTGCCTCCACTTCCTCATCTGTAAAATGAGCTAGAAAAAGAAACAGCAAACCACTCCAGCATCTCTGCCAACCCCAAAGAGTCCGATACGACAGAAACAAATGATCAACAACATACCTTCTCCCCGGTGTTCTTAATTCTTCCCTTTGGGGCCAAGAAGACCAAGTCGAATCCCTCTTCTCTATGATGGTTCTCATCCTCTCTGCACTGAGTATGTCTTTTTCTCATGCCAAACTTAACCCTGCATGGAATCCCCACGGAAGCGGGTCACATTCCCAGAATTCCATCAGCCCCTGATGTCATGGAACTGGTCACTTCTAGGATTACTCAGAAAGGAATTTCAGAAAGCAGAAATGAGGAGGAAGTTGGCTCAAGGTGGAGAGTTGGGAGTCATCCTCCCCGCTTTCCCCCCAAATTCCTTGTTAACATTCCCAGATACCTCCCCAGCTCCACTCTTGATTCCTTTGCCTATTCCTCTTGGAACAAGAATTTCGAGTGTCCCCCCCACACCCTGCTCTGCTGCTTATATTTCTGAATGGCCTCCAATTTCCCCTCAGGATTTGGTGTATTCCTGCTTGCTGGCTTTCTCTTTCCCGGAAGGGCTGCCATCTCTGGCCGCAGTGGGTAGGAGGGATTGATCACAAGCCACCAGCATGGCATGAAGATGGAGATGTAGGGCAACATTCCGGATCACACCCCTTCCCTTGACTGCCTGGGGGCCGGGAACCGAGGCGGGGAAAGCACTAAGCACCCCCTCTCTCCGCTGCAGACCCCGCTTTGTCGAGAGCTCACCCAGCACTGCTTTCTTTAATCAGGCTGGAAAGAGAGATTTCCCTGACTCGAGGTGGCGAGGCCGACTTCCGGTGTTCTTGGGGAACTCGGCACACTTGTTCTAACAGCTCAGGAACTGGCTCAACCTTTGGAAAGGGATGAGCTGATCACAACTAGGCTCCTACTATTTCTACCCCCAAGTGGCTGAATGAGGGTGCCCCGGAAGCCTTAGGGTCCCTGTGTAATGACATCTAATTGGTCCTTTGGCAGTTCTCGTACAAAGCTCAATAGGAAATTTTTATTCGATTGAAAACAAAAACCAAAAACCTTCTAGACATCAGCGCTCTGGTTGGGCAAACTTTTCCATGGGGGTGGGGGGGGGACTTTGATAAAATCCCCCACTCTTCTTCCTAGTTCTCTTCCTCCCTGCCCTGCCTCAGTTTCCCACTTGTGTCTTATCTTCCCAACTAATTACGGTTTCTCCCATCCACATGCACACTCTATCTCTGTAGTTAAGAATTGAAAGGACCGAGAGACTTCCAGGTAACTCGCCATGACACCTCCGCACTCTGCTGCCCCTGATGTTTCCTCCCCGCCTGCTCTGGTTTGGGGCTCCTCCGAGTCCCGGCTCCCCATCCCCAGAGGCCACGTCTGAGCCCCTTCAGGGGCTTGGCGTGCCCTGAGCATGCTGGCCAGACGGGCATGGGGGATCCGGCTGAGCTGGTTTTCAAATCAGCATGGAATTCTCTCTGTGCATGCTAGAAGTGAGAGAGAGAGTGTGTGTGTGTGTGTGTGTGTGTGTGTGTGTGTGTGTGTGTGTGTGTGTTCTTGGCTGGAGGGGGCGAGGAGGGACCCGAGGGGACGATGCAAGCCTGAAAGGGTGGGTTCCTCCTCTGTGTGTTGGCTCTGGTCCCTCACCGCCTCCCATAAGAGCTCTGTGCCTTGTCCATCACCCCAACTCCTCTGTTGTGGGGTGCTTTGAGGGCTGAACCCTGAAATGTGTGCTCTCACTCACCCGGGGCCTGACGTGATGCTGCCTTTCTCTCTCCAGATGGCCGCTCGTTCTCCATCCAGAGATCAGTCTCCTCTTTGTACAGCCTCGAAACCATCGCTGAGGAGCCGCTCGTTGCCAAGGAAACGCCATCCCCAGCTCCCTGCCCCCCTCGGCCCCCCGCCCCCATCAGCCACTTGGAGGGAGGGTCCCACCGCTCCGCGGGCTCCGACACCCCTCTGAGCTCTCCCCTCCCCGCGGGGCCCAGGACCAACGGCCCGAGTGGACTGATAGCTCCAGGGCCGGCCGGCGTCGAAGGAAGTCTGAAAGGAGACAGGCAGAGCGAGGGCAGAGAGCAGGGGGGCCAGGGGGCACTGCCCACCGCCCTGGCCGGGCAGGGCCTCCTGCCGGATCCCTCCTCCTCCGGCTGCCAAGAGGAGCAGGATGGGGCCGTTCAGAGGGTGGGGAACGCGGGGGACCCCCAGGGGCCCCGCCGGCCTGGGAGCGCCGTCCCTCCGCGTGTCCCTCCGGTCCCGGCTCGGGCCCTGGCCGGCCCGCCTGCCGTGGTGAGGAGGGCCAAGAGCGAAGGGCAGGTGACCTTGGACCACCTGGTGGTCCGGCGAGCCCTGGCCGGACAGTCCCCCGCCGCAGCGGTCTATTCGGACGCCACGGGCAGCGACCAGCTGTGGAGCAAACTGGAGCCAGGCAGCCATCGGGACAGCATGTCCTCTTCCTCCAGCATGTCGTCCAACGACACGGTCATCGACCTGTCGATGCCCAACCTGGTGAGGAAAAGCCTGCCCAACCTGGGCTGTTTCACGGGCAGCCGGGAGAAGCTGGGGGGCCTGGCGGCGCACAAAGGCCCGTGGCCCCGCTCGGCGGCTTCGCTGGGGGCCGAACTGCCCACCGTGACCAAGAGTAAGTCCAACCCCAACCTGAGGGCCGGGGCGGCCCCGCTGCCGCCCCCCGACGAGCTGCAGCCCCGGCCCTTGGCCCGGAGACCCGAGGATCCTCTGGCCTCTCTCCGCCGGAGGCCCACCTGGAGCAGGCTGTACATGGAGGGCCTCCGGGCAGAGGGCTCCTCGCTGGGGCCCCGGGCTCAGGACATGGGGGCCGCCGCCAAGTCCAAGAGCTTGGGCGACCTCACGTCGGACGACTTTGCCCCTGGCTTCGAGAGCACCTACAGGAGCATCAGCAGAAGCTTCGGCCCTCGGCCCCCTCCTGCCCCTGCAGCGGGGAGACCCCCGGCACCCAGGCTGCAGGCCCGGCCTCGGGACGAGCTGACCGAGCAGCTGAGGAGACTGACTGGCTTCCAGCTGGCCGGCGACATCACATCCCCCACCAGCCTGGGGCCAGCAGAGGACGAGGAGGAAGAGGGGGACGCTGGGCCGGCCACCCCAGGCCAGGGGCCCGGCTTCCTCCGCAGGTCTTCCTCTCGGAGCCAGAGCAGAGTGCGCTATATCGCCACGCGGGCCCGGCAGGCCCAGGAGAGGCAGCGGCTCCAGGGCCTGGGGGTCCAGGGGCCCCTGGAGGAACGGGGTAACCCCGAGGGGGCCTGCTCTGTGAGCCGGGAGGTGTGCGTGGATTCTCTGGCTCTTTTTATGCCCCCATCTAAGTTCACTCCGGGCCTCACCGAAGATTCACACTCGGGCCCTGTTGTCTTGAAACTCTAATCCAGAACTGGGGGACAAGGAAGCCCAGCCAGGGAGAGGCGTTGGGGTTTGGGCTGCAAAGACTGAGAAGTGTTCTTACTCCCATGTGTCCACCCCCGCCAAGGTCCTGCCTCCCCCTGACCTGTCCTTGCTCTGGGCTCAAGCCGGGGCCGAGGCAGCTCTGGAGCCTCACCACTGAACTGGCCGCTCTTGCATTGCCCAGGCCCGCCCTTCTCTTCCCCCCAGCCCTCTCCGTCCAACTTCTCAGCAACCATGCCTGGCCCACTGGGTGAGATCCTGCATGCTAGCACTAGCCCCCTTCCCCAACCTGGGCTGGCCTGGGGAAGCGTTGAACCTCGGCCCACTCTACCCGCCCCGAGATCCCTTTGATGGGCTTGTGGGGCTCACTCGGCAGCATCAAGGCAAGAAGGAGGAGGAGGATGCGGGATTCTTGGACTTCACTATTGGTGGCATTCCCTTGGGGAAGTCTGCTGCCCCCTGGCTCAAATAGAGGGAGGATTTGGGCTGGAGGAGGGGATGCTGCCCCACAATGCTGCTGTACATAAAGCATGGAGGGGGAGCTCTGGGGCCTCTCCATGTTTGCACTGCCATGCCAGGGTTTTCATGTGTTTTAAAATGAGATTATATACGTATATATTTAAATTTTTAGACACCCGTATAGAATAGGGAAAGTTATCCAAAATTATCCTTCTCCAATCCCCAATTTTTACCTTTGTTTTTAACCTCATGTGTATGGACTTACACATGCATGTGTATGTGTGGGTATGTTCGAACGAATGTGTGTGTGTGTGTGTGTGTGTGTGTGTGTTCAGGACAATGAGAAACCATGAAGACACTAGCCCTTCTTGGTGGGGAGAATGTTGACCACAGTGGCTTCCACGTCTACCCCAGGCCCAGGAGAGGGCAATCACTTTCTCCTGGGACCCAGGGTCACCCCCCCCCCTTTTTACCCATCTTGCTTTATTTGTATAAGAATTTCCTCTGTACAGTGAAACATTTTAAAACCCTATTTGTAAGCTCTTAAATGACTCCAATAAAGTGCATTCAACCTTTTGGTTTCTGACTTTTCTCAATGGCGGCTGGGCTTTGGGCTCCGGCCTGATTTGGGCCGGCTCACATTCGATGTGGTACCTGGGTTGGGTTGAGCTAGGTTTGGGACCCCGCACTGGACTGGGTAGGTTTAGGATTTCCCTCTGGACTGGCTTTGGTTGGGATTCCTCTCTGGGCTGACCTGAATTGGACATTCCTCTTGGTCCGGGTTGGGTTTGGGTCTGGGATGCTTCTCCTAGTGCTGGGACAGATAGAGTTTGGGGCTGAGCACTGGCTTTGGTCCTTCGGCTGAGAGCGTCTGATCCCAGTGGTTAGGGCGAGGCTCAGTTTAGGGTTCGGTACTGGGCAGACATGGATCCAGGGCAAAATGACCAGATGGTCAGTGCAGCAGTTGGGAGAAGCTCTGCCCAGAGTGTGTCTAAGCCTTCCCTTCCATCTTAGACTCAATCCTGTATTTTGGTTCCAAGGCAGAAGAGTTATGGATAAGGGCTAGGCAGTGGGGGTGAAGTGACTTGCCCAGGGTCACCCAGCTAGGGAGTGTCTGAGGTCAAATTTGAACCCATGATCTCCCGTCTAGGTCTGGCTCTCAATCCACTGAGCCACCCAGCTGCCCCCTGATGCCTCAATTTTTATACCAGCCTGAAGCCCACGAGGAAGAATCTCAGAGATGGAAGTGGTCTAACCCATGCTTAATCACAAATCCCCTATGCAATCTATCAGGCGTATGGTCATCCAGCCTCTACCTACGGACCCCCAAAATGGGAGAATTCACTGCCTCCATTCCACATGGAGATAGTTCTATTGGTTAGACCCTCATGCTCAAATGTGTCCCTTTCTTTCTTCCCTCCCTTCTGACCTCTCAGTTTCTGGTTCTGATCTCCAAGGCAAGAGAACATGCCTAACCCTCCTCCTTCACCCCTCAGATTCTCAAAGAAGCTGCTGCATCCTCCTTGAGGATCCTCTCCTCCAAAGCTGGTCAGTCATTTCTATCTCTTCATGACTCCATTTGGGGTTTTCTTGGCAGAGATTTTCTAGGTAGAGATCCTGGAGTGGTTTGCCATTTCCTTCTTCAGTCCATTTTACAGATGAGGAAACTGAGGCAAACAAGGTTTTTGGTTTTTTTGGCAAAGATCCTGGAGTGGTTCACCATTTCCTTCTCCAACTCCTTTGACAGATGAAGAAACTGAGGCAGAATTTAAAGTCACACAATTAGTTAAGTGTCTGAAGTCAAATTTGAACTCAGGTCTTCCTGGAGATTTTTTTTTTCATGTGACACCTACCTGCTTCTCTAGACTAAAACATCTCATTTCCTTCAGGGAGCAACCTCATATGGTCTGACTTTAAGAACCTTCCCCCTCTTTGACGAGAAAGGGGAATGGATCTAGGAGGGCTTCCCGTAGGAGGTGGTCCTGGTATTCAACTTTCAAAGACAGGCAGCTTTGTTTTGCTATGTCCCCCTACTCCTCAGCCCTTTGGCTCTACCTATGTACAAGTGATGGGTGAAGAGATGCCCCCTGCCTTGACAGCAGTGAGAGGAGGGTGACTTCCTGGGAGCTCCAGAATCCTCCTGTGCCTCCTCCCCCAATTCTTGGGTTCCCCATTCTTCCTGGGGAGTGGAAGGGCGAGGTTTGGGTGTCAACAACGATGAGAGGGCAGTTGGGAGGTCAGGAAGGGCTGTCCCACTTCCACAATGTCAGAGGACGCCCCTCCCCTTGCCCAAACGGGCTGCAGTGAGCCCAGAACAGCCTTCTTTACAGCAAGGATCCTACAGAATAAAGATGGCCTCTGCCAGGGCTCAGGAAGCCCAGGGAAGACAGTCAGCCAGCTGGATACATAGACAGACAGACAGCCTGACAGCTGGACACACAGACAGATACACAGACAGCCTGACAGCTGGACACACAGACAGATACACAGACAGACAGCTGGACACACAGACAGACAGACAGCGGGTTGCACAGCCAGACAGCCTGACAGCTGGACACACAGATACACAGACAGCCAGCCAGATGCACAGACAGACAGCTGGACGGACAGCTGGGCTCTTCTCTCTTGGCCTACGAAGTCAGCTGGGGAGGGATGGCTGGGTTCCGGGTGCTTGTGTGGATGCTCCAGGGGACAAATGGAATTAGTTCTTGCTGCTTTTTTTTTGGTTGCATCTTAGAATCCATACTGTGTCTTGGTTCTAAGGCAGAAGGGGCAGGCAATGGGGGTCAAGTGACTTGCCCAGGGTCACACAGCTAAGAAGTATCTGAGGCCACATTTGAACCCAGGTCCTCCCGTTTCTAGCTCTGGCTCTCCATCCACTGAGCGGCCCAGCTGCCCCCCAAGAATTCCTGCTTCTTAAAGCCCCGTTCCCATAGCAGAAGCGTCACTCTTACTTCCTCCACGTTTAAAAGAGGTCGGGGCAGAACAGGGGCAGACTGAATTCATGCAGGGGTCCGATGGCCAGGAAATAGGCTGCCTTTCCTAGGACACAGAGGTACCGCTGAGGCAGGACGCTGAGGGGTACTGAGTCCTGGGGAACGTGACTCTGCTGACAGGGTTGGGAATCAGTCCTAGAGACCTGAGCCCCCTCCTCCCCCGCTTCTGGCGGGCTGCCTGGGGAGGGACCGCGGGCAAACACCTGCAAGCGCTCTAATTGGTCTCCTTGGGCATAGCCCCGGGTCTTGGTGCCCCTCGCTCCCTCCCCTTCATCTGGAAAATGGGCCAATACTCTATCGCCTTCCTAGACTGCCCGCTAAAAACAAAGCATGGCCCACAGGCGAGGAATTCCCGTTCTTGTCTGCAGCCTCTGAGAGCCTGAGGGGCCGGGAGGACCCCTAGATCCGACCCAGGGCTGGGGAATCGGAAGGAGCTGCGGGGTCGGCGGCGGGGCCAGCCCCCGGGGGGAGCTTAGCCCAGAGCGGGGCGGGAGAAGGGCAAGTTCTTCCTCGGCCCGCCAGCCCAGGGCTGTCACACACACCTCGGCCGCAGGGCAGCGGAGCTTCCGGTGGGCTGGAGAGGTCGGCTTGCCGCGGCTGGCTGCCGTCCCCGTACGCCCCCCGCCCCGGACTCTGTGTTCTCTGGCCTGTGGCGGGATTTCGGGGTGCGGAGCTGCTCTTCCGGCCCGAGTCCGGCCCCTAGAACTCGGCTGCTCCCAGCTGCAGGCATTTAGAGAGCGGGCCGGGGTCTGCCTGCCCCGGAGTCCTCCTGGCGTCTCCCGTGCGCCCCCTGGCGGTTTCTGCGGGGACGCCACCAAGGATCCCCTCCAGCCCTGACAGACTGGCGGCCGCGGCAGACGCAGCCCCGCAGGACGGCCGGGGTGGGGGTGGGGCGGCAGGCGGTGGGCTCTTAGGCTAGACATTGAACCAGTCATTAGCCCGCAGAGGCAGAGCGCGGAATCAGGAGGCCCCCCGATCTGGGTTCGAGCTCTGAAAGCAGTTTACTCCCTGTGCGACGGACTGTAAGCAAGTTCCGGCCCTTGAATGGCAATTAATACCGGGAGAGAAAGCCACGGAGATCAGCCAGAGAGGCGGTGCGGTCCGCGCCATAGAAGGCTGGTCCTGGAGTCGGGAGGAAGACCTGGGTGCGAGTCTTGTCTATGTCTTCCGGCTGCAGATAAAAATGGGAGGTTGTTCCCTCCCTCCGGGTCACTCCTGGGCTCCCCACAGAGGAGGCTGATGGCCAGGGAGGATGGATGGAGGAAGGAAGGAGGAGCAAAAGGCAGGGCGACTCGGGGAACGGAGCCAGGAAACGGGACGGGCTTCTGGGGAAGGTGGTTCCAGGGGCAACGCGCACGGCATTAGCCCTTGCCCCAGACCATGCCCTGATGTCCAGGCCGCCACCATCTCCACCAGTTATCAACCCTCGCCGTCCGTCTTAGAATCCATTCTGCGCATTGGTTCCGAGGCGGAAGGGCGGTCAGGGCTAGGCCACGGGGGTCAAGTGACGAGGCCAGGGTCATCCAGCCAGGAAGTGCCTGAGGCCACATTTGAACCCAGGACCTCAACTCCGGGCCTGGCTCTCCGTGCCCTGAGCTTCCCAGCTGCCCCCAACATACCAACTTCTCAATCGAGAGAGACAGAGAGGGAGGAAGTTCCTTTTCTCTTTAATAACGGGCTTTGTCCAACTCGTGTCTCCTAAGAAAGCTTGACCCGAGGCTGGGAACTGGGAGGAAACCTCTCCGTATGGTTCGCCCCCGCCCACCTCTCGCCAAGCCCGGGCTAAGCGCAGCAGATAGGCAGCCAGCCGGGTGCAGGGCTGCTGCGGGGCGCCTCCTGGCGGTCGTCCGTGAAAGCTGGCCGGCTCTGCTCTTTGTGGGCTCCTCTAGTTTCCAGACTCGGGAAGGGGGGACCAGCCGGCTCGCGCTGCCAATCACCCGACACTGGACATTTTGCCTTTTGACTGGCTGGCCTTGTTTCTCACGTGTTTGGGGTCTGGGGCCAAAGCTAAGGAAGGAACCTGCTGGCCCTCGGGCATGCCTCGCCTCCTACAGGACACCGAGGTGCTCAGAGGCCTCAACCTCCTTTTCTCTCTTGAAAAGACTAAGGAACCCCCTGACCTTCTGCCTTATACTCAATACCAGTATATTGATCCCCAGGCAGAAGAGCCCTAGGGGCTGGGCCATGGCGGTGAAGTGACTTGCCCAGGGTCACCCAGCTAGGTAGGGTCTGAGGCTAGATTTGAACCCAGGACCTCCCCTCTCTGGCCTTGGCTTTCAGTTCACGGAGCCACCTCATTGCCCCCCTTTCACTTGATGCCAGTGTGTGTGTGAAATGTTTTCTTCAGTCATTCTAGTCATAGCTAATTCTTTGGGACCCTTTTGGGGTTTTCTTTCTTCAGCTCATTTTACTGATGAGAAAACGGAGGCAAGCAGGATTGAGTGACTTGCCCAGGGTCCCACCTGTTAGTCCAAAACTAGATTTGAACTCGGGGCTTCCCGACTCCGGGCCCCATGCTCTCTCCACTGTGCCACCTTATTGAATAGCGTGTGCATGTGAGTTATAGCCTAAGCTGGGGTCTGCAAACTTAAAAATATTCATATATGTGTGTGTGTGTGTGTGTGTGTGTGTGTGTGTGTGTGTGTGTGTGTGTGTGTGTATTTGTTATTTATTGGCGGCCAACTTGTTCAGGTTGGGGTTGGGTCACTGGCGCTACCAGCTCCCGTGTCCAGAGTGGCGCCCTGAGGCTGCCGACGTGGCTGAGCAGGACAGGACACCTCGCGTGACTAACAGCACAGGGAGGCGTCATCGCGCCCATTTCACAGAGAGGGAAACAGGCAAAATGGGCCCCTCCTCTCTGCTCGTGTCTGGGGAAGCCTCGGCACCCAGCTCTGCCCGCCTCGACCGCACCAGCCATGGCCGTTTAGTGGCCGACTTTGCGGCAGTCATTCTGCTCTTCCTTTGTAAACAGGGGTCGTTCCCTCACGGGCACAGACTCGTTCTCGAGGCCGGCCCACGCCACAGGCAACATCAGCTCCTACGGCAATGGTCCACGGGGCACTTACGTTCCCGGGTGCTCCTGAACTGCTCTGTGTGGGACGGCGTCTTCCATCCCAGAAGCCCCAGGGATGGCTGGCCCAGGCCTAGGCGAGGGAGCCCGGAGGCACGTGGAGAGGGCAGAGGGCCCTCCTGGACCAGGGCAGTCACGGCACCCCCTGCGAGGTCTGGGCCACATTCTGCCTGTTCTTCCCGTTCAGCCCTTCGGTCAGGTCCGATTCTTCAGGCCTCCACGGATCACGGCACACCAGGCTCCTCTTCTCCTCCATCTCCCAAATGCTGCCCAGGCTCATGCTCCTTGTTTCCACGCCATGATCTGTCCAGCCCATCCTCTGCCCTCCCCAGCGATCTTTCAACCCTCAACAAGAGGCCTCTTAATTCTGCTTCACTTTCTGCTTTTCTGAGACGGTGGATATTATCCCAGCGACTTCCATTGTGGTCTTTGATTCATCGGGCCTGGCATTTCACACGATGCCCTCTGCGTACAAGTCAGATATGTAAGCTGACAGGCTACATCCTTGTCAGACTCCTTTTCCGACCTTAAACCAATCAGGGGTTCGTTCCACGGTTCCATCTAGGGCCTCTTGGCCAGGAGACAAGATAATCTTGTGCTCGCATCTCTCTGAGGACTTGCCCCATAACGTCGTGATCCACAGTCAAAGGCTTTGGTATCCTCCATTGTAATGCATTACCCCATGAAGCAGAAGCACATATTTTCTTCTTTTTTTTTTTCCTAGAACTTTCTTGCTTTCTCCATAATCCAGAGAATGTTGGCAATTTGGTCTCCAGTTCCGTTGCCTCTCTGAAAACCACTCGGCTCTCCTGGTTAATTCTCGATTCCCACATTGCGTCGCTTGGAGAATCTCACACATAAATCTTACTAGTATGTGAAATGAGCATGATTTTCCAGAAATTTGGGCATTCTCCGGCATTGCCCTTCTTTAGAATTGGGACAAAAATTGGTTTTTTCCAATCCAGAAGCCACTGATGAATTTTCCCAATTTGCTGGCATGTGGAGGATAGCATGTTAACATTATCTTTTAGGATTTTAAGTTAAAAAATGGAATGAATGGCATCACTGCCCGTAGCGTTATTGTTAGCGATGCTTCCTGAGGCTCACTTTCCTCGCTAAGACTGGCAAGCCCAATGAGCAATCAGTAAATGAAGTGCCTCACCAGGAGCTCCTGGCCCCAGTTATAATCACGTCTGACCCCCCCATCACAGCCCCAAGTTCCATACTCCTTTCATAAAAGAATGCCTTTCCCTGGGCAGGGGGTGCTTGTCTCTACAGGCAAACTAAGGCAGATCATAGAGAACTGAGGCTGTCGGAAATACTGACCCTGGCTCAGCCAGGGCCTCCCCATAATCTGAGGCTACCACAAAGGAGAAGCCGGGTACCACTGGTGGAGGGGCAGGAATAGTGTAGAATCACAGACTTAGTTAGCAGGTCCTTGGAAGGTCACTTCCTTGTTTAACAAAGTGGGAAGCTGAGAACCAAAGAGAGCCCGTGACTCACTCAAGCTGACCCCCATTCTAGGAGCTGGAAGAGAATTCAGAGGCCCTTGGAATGGATCCCCTCACTTTACAGGAGGAAACTGAGGCTGGAGGAGGCACAAGTGGGATTCAAAACCAGGTCCATTGACTCCAAACCCTGCGTTCACCAAAGCAGAGGTCGTTCTCTGCTGGGCTGGTAACTCGTCCCTGATGTATTTCGGGCTTAGGTGGTGACTGAAAAGTTGTATTGATGACAACTTATAGGCCAAGGATTGAGAGGTAGAAGAGGTCTAGTCCCTCTCCAGTCCCAGGCAGAGATCTCCTGAAACACGCCCGAACCATAACTCATGCCCGCGCCCGTGTCCTTATTTCTGCCCAGGGCAGGGCCGTACTCCCACTTGCCCACGCTCAAAATCATGGTTAGCACATCCTGCCCATTCCAACTGCTCAACATCTCACAAGATGGAGCTTTCCACTGGCTTCCTACCCAGAGGCTTCCTTTGCTCTCCCACCTCCCCTTTCTAACAGGTCCTTTACCCAGAGGCCAGCCTGATTTCCCTAAAAATACAGGTCACTCCCCTACTCAAGAAGCATGGGTGGGTCCCCATGGCCTGGGTAATTAAAGCCTTTCACCATCTGGCTCCAACCTCTCTTCCTAGGTTTATGCAGCATTACCACCCTCTAGCCGTGGTGCCACATCCCACTTCCATGTCCAGGCCATCCTCAGCCCTGGGATGCGCATCCTCCTCCATCCTCATCCTTTGGAATCTCTACGAAGGGCCAGCTCCTACACAAAGCCTTTCCCTGACTCCCCCATTCTCAAAACTACTTTGTGCCTCTGTGTTTACCTCGGGGTGTCAGTGTTGCTTCTCCCCAGCAGAATGGCTTAATTTTTCATTTTAATTTGTATCCCTCACACCTAAGCCAGGGCCCGGCACACAGCAGGTGCTTAATAAATGCTTGCCAAATTGGATTGTACAGAAAACAGATTTCAGATGAGTATCATCTAGAGAAGGAAGTTAACAAGTCACGCCTGGGGCCCCTGCAACACGGTGGAGGCAAGTCCTCTTCCCAAGGACATTTGGGTCTACCTTCCAGGAGGTTCAATAAAAATATTGGATCAGAGTTCAAAACCTGGTGCCACTGCTCTAACTCTGCTGCCTTGGGCAAGTCATCTCCCCATCTCTAGTCCTCCGTCACCTGGGAGGGCACAAAATGCCCTCCGAGGCCTCTTCCAGCCTGGCCCAGCACCTGGGAACCGGGAGAACCGGGGCTGATAAGGTGCCACTTCGTCCTTCTCCGCCCAAAGCTGACCCAGATGCGAACCCACATCTTCTGGAGACGGGCCCTCCCAGGTGCGGGCGCGCCTCACCTCAGGGCAGCTCTCTGGCCCCGGGAACATCTCACCACCGGGCAGGGGCGGCACAGTCTTTACCGATTCTCATCTTCTGAGCATACGGAGAAGCGTCTTCTCCAGAGTGCTGGCTTTCCTGCCTCGTCCTCTGGTCTGAGGAGGATGCAAGTGGGGAGCAGGGAGGGACACCCACCGAATGGGGGGTGGGGTGGGAAGGAGAAACACAGAGAAGAGTCAGAGAAGGGGGGGGGGCGGGGAAGAGAAAGGGAGAATCCGTCTTGCCCCAGAGCCGAGTGTGAACAGCCAGCTTCACGGTTCAGACCCGGCGGCTGCCCCTGATGGGGCACCACACAGTCCACAAATATTCATGGAGTGCCTGTGAGGTACGTTTAAGGTCCCAGAGAAGCGGGCAAGACTCAAGAGTCCAGAGAACATGCTTTGCCTCACCGCCATGCCTGCCAGACTGGAGATCCCTTGCAAAGGGAATGCCCAGTTGGTCGTCCCCCTGTCCTGCTCCTCCCTTCGGCTGCGGTTTGGCCATGGAGCCTGGGAGAGAAGACAAGAATGGGCTCTGGTGGCTGTGGAGATCCCACAAGAGAGCGGGCCGAGCGGCCCCGCTGGGAAGTCCAGGCTCAGAATGGCCCAGAGAAAGGGGCATCGAGGGCTCCCCGCCTAGCTGTCCCCGCCTGTGCCCGGCACCCTGACCATCGTGCCGCCGGGCTCTGGACTCCGAGGCGCCCACGGTCCACTCTGCTGCCCGGCTGCCAGCCTCCTGGAGCTCTTTACCCAAAGGGGTCTCAGGGCCTCCCCGAGGCTGTGAAAAAGAAGAGCCCAGAAACCTGCGGGCCGAGAAAGGCCTGCAGTGCCAGCCTAGCCTAAAGGCACGAACACGCAAAAGCAAGTCTGAGCTCTTCAAAAACTCTATTTGGTACGGGCCATTCGAATGCTGGCGGGTTTAGTCAAAGATAGATATATATTTAAAAAGTCTCTTTAACATTTAAATATATTTCAATATGAATGTCTCACAGAACAAAAAAGTCAAGTCTTTCCATCACAAATACTGCAGCATTAAAATAAACACTTACCAAAATAAACAATATGAGTGATATACATATATATATACGTTTGTGGGTATAGTCTATCAAGTTAGTCATATTGTTGCTTTGAGTCACAAAAGCACAATATAAATACAGAATCTGATTGGAATTCCATTTCCCTGTTGTAATAAAAATACATTCTTTACCACTGACAATAAAGCTAGTGCAAGTGTAGGGCAGGCGGCCCCTGGGCCCCCGCGGGGCTGCTCACTTGGCTGGGACCTCGTACTTGAAGATGACACTGAACAGCCGCCCCCCCAGCCGGTCGGCCAGCCACGAGTTTTTGATGACGGCGAGCTTGAGGCTCTCGCAGCGCAGGGCCGCGTGGTAGTTGGTGTGGA
Source organism: Gracilinanus agilis (assembly GCF_016433145.1). Lineage (NCBI taxonomy): Eukaryota > Metazoa > Chordata > Mammalia > Didelphimorphia > Didelphidae > Gracilinanus > Gracilinanus agilis. Next base: position 33,574,529 of record NC_058132.1, read on the forward strand.
TGGCGCGGCCCATGCCCTCGATGATCACCAGGTCCGTGCTGCGCTCTCGAACCAGCACCGCCAGCCCTTTGTCCAGACGGCTGCAAGGAAAGAGAGGAGAGGTGAGCTGGGGCCCCCGGCGGTGCCTGCGGGCAAGGGCTCCCCCTTCTGACATTGGGGGGCCTGTGGAGCGGACATCAACCTCCACTTTTTCACTTATTACTCCGGGCCAAATCTTAACTATGCCCTTCCCATGTGCTCTATCAGGCCCGACTTTCTCGTGCTGGGCTGGATGAGCAGACGCTTCTTTTGGTACTGACAGCATATCACTGTGGGGGGAACCTCGGCTGTGATGCCATCACCACGGCAAATCCTTCCACCGATGAGGGAGAGCAATTCATCTTCAAATAAGGAGGTTATTAAGCCCCCCCACTCTTAAGAGGCTCCAGGAAATGTGAGGAACTAGAGACATAAAACCAGCTTACCCTGGGGAAGGGGGGAGGAGTGGGGCAAGAGAAGGATACGAGACAAAATAAACCCAAAGTAATTTCATGGACAGGCTCTCAGAACTCGGCAGAGAGGCTTAATAATAAACATTTAAAAAGGAGCAGCTGGGTGGCTCAGTGGATAGAGAACAACAGGTCTGGAGTCAGGAGGTCCTGGGTTCAGATCTAGCTTCAGACACTTCCTAGCTGTGAGATCCTGGGCAAGTCACTTAACCCCCATTGCCTAACTCTTACTGCCCTTCCTCCTTGGAACGGGTATTTAGTATTAATTCTAAGAGAGAAGGGAAGAGTTTTAAAAAAAACTTGGAATCAGAAAAAAGCATCTTTTGGGCAAGCTGGCACAAAGGCCTCAGGGAGTTAAAGAGACTCTGGGCAGAGGGATGGCCTGGGCACAGGCACAGAATCATATATGGCAAATCCTAGGACCCTCCCCACTATTATCCTGCCAGAATATGTCCCAGGCAGGGCTTAAATGGAGGGGCAGCTTCCTAACAATTATCTGTTTGCAAACGAATGCAGTCGTCCCTCACTGCATCACCACATCATGGTTCCCTTCTCATAGCTTCACTGGAAGCAGGTTTAAACAAAAACACTCATTGTGTATCACGGGGGTTTTTGCCATAGCGCGGGATTTTGTAACGATGGAAATGCAGTACGCCAGCAGCACTCGCACACCTGTGCGAGACTGTACACGGTCCACTACTGGCTGACAGAATCCAGGTGAGCACCACAGCGCCGGGCTCTGTATCCTGGGTGCTGCCTGGCTCCGTGACTGGAGCATCGGTCTGTTTGCTCTCCCTCACGGCGCCCACGTGAAGTGTTGAGTGTGGGAAAGGGTGGAGGAGAATGACAAGCGCTTATAGAGCCTTAAAACAGATGCAAATAATAAAATAAATGTAATGCTGCTACTTCGTGGATTTTCACCTACTGGGCTCTCTGGAATGTAACTCCCGAGATAGGTGAGGGATCGCTGGATCTAGTTTGCGAAACTATTCTTCGCCAAGAAGGTTTCTTGAAGGCCCTCTGCTGGACCACTCTGTCACCCAGTAACAGAACGGCTCCGCCTCCAAATAAACCCATTGGGAATATGGAATTGGACTCATTCCAAATGTTCTTGCCCAATAAGTGATGCTTTCCTGGCTAGCCCTGGCTGGCAGCTATGCTCGCGTGGGGGCCTGGGCACACCGCGATCAAGAAAACAAATGTCTGAATGACAGTGCTTGGCGCTGAATGCCTTTCTTACTTGAGCTGGCAGATGAGGAGCTTCTCCCAAGCTGGAATAGATAAAGAACCCTAGAATTTCCGTTAAAAGGGGCTCGACAGCCATGTAGGCCATCCCCTCTACATCAGCCCTGACAAGCACTCAGATGGCCTGTGTCTGAAGACTTTTGGTGAAGGGACCCCACTACTTCCTAAGAAACCCCAGCCGCCAGTGTGACTTAAATGGGCCTCTTGTGCCCTTTGATGAGGGCAGGCGCTGAGTCCCATCTCTTTGCTTCCAATCACTGCCACATAACAGCTTTGTGTGCTAGAAGATAAGTTCACAAACTACCAAGTTGCTCAGAACACATTCACAAGCAAGCATGATGAGTCACAGTTACAGAATGATGCTTTTTAAGAGGGACCAAAAAAGAAGCAGTTGGGATGGCTCAGTGGATTGAGAGTCATGCCTGGAGCCAGGATATTCTGGGTTCAAATCAGGCCTCAGACACTTCCCAGCTGTGTGACCCTGGGCAAGTCACCTAACCCCCATTGCCTCGCCCTTACCACTCTTCTGCCTTGACTTCTTAGAGATGCTTCTGGTGGCTCCCAAGAACAGGAACCTTCACCCCTTCACCCAATCACCGTGTCTGTCTGTCTCTATCTCTGTCTCTGTCTCTCTGGATAAGAGCCCCACTTCTGAGCTGTCCCCATCCTCGTACACCCAAGAAGGCCCAGCCTCCCTCCTCCCCTGTTGATGCAGAGCCAGCTGACACTCTGGGGTTACCTTAGATCTAAGCAGGGGGAGCTCGAGCCGGTCTGTACCAAGAGCAGCTTGTCCTCTCTCAGTGCCGATCTAGACAGAATCAAAGACGGGCACTTGAAATAGCACCAGGGAGCAAGGGAGCGCCCACACAGGCCTGAGGGCCACGCAGCTCTGCTTAGGCACATGCCCGCACACGCGTGAGCACACACACACACGCACACACACGTGCACACACACACCCCAAGGACTGCCTCAGAGTGTGCTGCTTTCCCAGATCCACCCTGACCCCTCCGGGAGCACCCGCTGGACAGATCCCGCTGGCAGCAGGCGGGGAGGACACTCACTGTATGAGGGGGTCCATCGCCGCTATCCGCTCAGCCACAATGAGAGATTCGTTGTAGGTCACGTCGTTGAGGGCAGGTCCAGAATTACAGGCTAGTATGACCTACGGCAAAAAGGGCCACGTCAGCACTGGACCGATCGCCGGCCCAGAGGGGAGGGTTGCTGGCGGCGCCACCTCAGGCTCAGCTAGGACATGGACGCTTCTGCTGCTTAGCATTTAAGAACAGAGCTTGTCTAAGAGCAGACATTCTTTAAGAATGTACAAATGGGTGGAGCTTGGGAATGGGAGGGCTCACGAATTCTGTCTGCCCCTGGAGGACCAGACCAACGTGCTCCCTAAGAACCCTATACGGAGCTAGTCTACTAGATTTGGGGGCATGGGAAAATCCCATCTCCAGAAATATCACCATGTCCAACTAGACCGCCATTCACTGTTAGGATCTGATTCTTTCTGCCTACTTCTCATCAGAACCCCCAGTCACCTCCAAATTTTGACACCTAGAATCCTGGCAGTGAGAGACACATGAGCTGGTCTGGCCAAAGGTCTCCAGTTATGGACGGCACACACTCACCTCTGTTCCTCTAAAGAGTAGCTCCCTGACAAAGGGGAAGACTCCCAAAATGATGTCTATTCCACTGTTATCTGCGAAAATTAAGGCACATTTATGAGGGGGACCCTGTAAGACAAAACCAGGATGTTCAGTTTGGAACAGGAGTTTCCAAATTTAAAAAATAATCATCACAGAAGCAGAGAATGCCCAAGGCAGAAGGGACCCTTGGGGGCCTGATGGTCTGACCCGTACAAGACTCATAGACTGGTGGCCATCCAGCCTCAGTCTGCAAGCTTCTGGGGAGGAGGATCCAACTCAGGCGCTTGGAGGAAGCCCCCTCCTCCCATTCTGGAGCAGCTCTAATGTCAGGATCTTTCCAGACCTCAAACCATGACTTGCCTCCCTCTAGCTCTCCACATCCCTGCTCCAGGCTTGTCCTCTGAGGCCAGGTAGAGCAAGGGTTATCCCTTCTCCCATACAGTCACTCCCACAGAACATGAAGGCAGACAACGAGTGAGTCAGCCCTGATACTGGCCTCAGTTGCTTCCAACTGATGTTTTCATAATATGATCTCTACTTCCAACTGGGCCATCACAAACATCTCATATGTTTCTAACTCTTCCTTAGACTACACAAAATGGCTTCTGCATGCCCAGATGCTGAAGTGAGAAGTGGGGAAGGAATAAGCATTTAGTAAATGTCTACTATGTGCCAGGCACTGTGCTAAATCCTGGGAATCCAAAGAAGAGAAGTGGACATGCTGAAGGGAAGACAGTAGAAGGGAGTCATTCGGTCCATATGGGACATGTACAAAGTGGAATAGCAGGTGGGAAAGGCCTCTTGCAGAAGCTGGGAGTAAACTAAACCTTGAAAGAATCAATGACCTCTATGAGATTTCAAGCTTTTGTTGGAGAATTGTTTAAAAACAGAAAACAAAAAACAGAAAGAAGGGTGCATGCACACACATACACAAACCACAGTGTCTAGCACACCGAAGGCAGTGATGTGCAGGAAGCAGATGGCAGCTCTGCAGTGGACCCCCATCCTCCTCAGGGCCACTCTCTCCCTACCACACAAGCCCCAAAGGGGGCGCATCTCGTGCCCAATTTCATCTCCATAGCAACACCTAGTCTTTCTCAGTCTCCCACAGGCCTTTTTCCTTGAGGCCACACACTGCCTTGCCTGCTCCTTCTTCTTCCTCATCCCTCATCAATAAGGTAAAAGGGCAGGAGGCTCAAAGAAGCACAAGAGCCAGGGGTAATGCCCACCCCAAAGACAGAGCAGTGGGCTCCCCACCCCCAGCTCCATCTTGGGTCCATCCCGACAGCATTGGGCCAGCACTCACTTGGACAGTCTGGACACACACCTACCTTTAACCGCTGCAGCCACTCCCCATAGGAGTCCACTAGCCAGGGGCGCTCTAGAGGAAAGGCCAGAAGACAGAACCCTGTTAATGAGGCCTTCACAGCCTTCCATAGTCATCAAAGGGGATTTGGGAGGAACTTTTGTTCCCCTCCCTCCAAGGAGGTTTGTCTCTTTGACAACTCAGTACATTTTAATGAGGAAGAAGGGAAATTAAGCCATGCAAGGGAGTTCCTGCAGTGCCAGCCATCAGTCAGTCAGTCAGCTATCCCAGTTAGTGCCAGTCATCCTCCATGGGAGAGGGCTATCCTGGGCAGTGCCAGCCATCAGTCGGTGGGCTATCCCAGGCCCCTTGCCCCATGCTAGCCACCTGCCTTCATGAGCCTAGAGCATCCGTACCTTGTAATTTCCTCTTGGCTTCTTCAAATCCAAACTGTGGTTCAGATTCCAGAACACTGGACAAAGAAAAAAAGCTATGAATAAAAAGCCCGTTAGCTTGAGCCGCTCCATATGGAGAATCAAAGCACAACATAAGAGCAGAGTCACCAAACCCTTATGGGTTGAGGGTGCGGGTTCTGGGTAGGGGGCTGAGGAGCTATGGGACAATGGAGTCCACCTCTGGAGACTGGGCCAGAGGATCTTGCTCCAGACAGACTCAGGGGCATGGACAACAAGGACGTCTTTCTCTACCAGGGAACTCCATATTCCAAAAGGGCAGTACCTGGAGGCTAAGTAGGACGTGACTCTTTAAGAACTGCACAGTCCTCAATCACAGTCTTTGACCTACAGAACATGTTTACGTGGGAAAAGTCTAATGGGAAGCTGGCCCTTGTATGCTCCTACACTGATGGGTAGAGAGACTCTAAGAGTTACCCACAGGGTAAGCAAAGGAGGTTGGGAAAGGGCTCTGAAAGGGAAGAAAATACACTGATGTTGCCAGATTTTAGTTTCTTTTAAACCCAATAATAGTTTCAAAAAAAAAAAGAGAAAGAAAGAAAGAAAGAAAGAAAAAGGTTACAAAGCTCAGATCATTCCCCAAAGCATATTTAGATGAGGATGGCAAGGCCAGGTCATCTCAAACCAGCAGGAAAGTTAATAGGTTAAAGCAGATGCTTCTCTCTACCTTTATGTACAATGTGATGGAAACATTTGTAATTTTACAAATCTATGTTACTTTAGCAATTAAGAAGGTGACAGGGTATAAAAACATGAAATATCCCAATGAACACAAGAAGGAATTAGAAATAAGTCCATTTCACATGGGCTTCTCAGGATGGTCAATCAGATGATCCTGGGGAAAAGAAGCTTCCTTGAGGGTGGGGGTTTGACCACTGGAATGGATGGTTGTTCTCAAATGTTCTTTAAAGTGCGCCCCTGCCCAGAAGCTCAGGGTGTTTCATTCAAACTATGGAGGTCTGTGACTCCGTGGGTGAAGATGAAAAAGCTCAGGACAGTCAGGAAACAGGTGTCTGCTGTTTGAGACAAAGGCTGAAGTAACCCTCGGCCTACTCTAAGCCAGGCTGGCTGGTTCTCCATCTGGAGTAGGCCTAGAGGCAGACTTGTGTAGGGCATGGCCTCAGCCTCACCAACCATTCCAGAAATAAAAGCAGAGGGCACTCAGGGGCGGGAGTGGATTGGTCACATTCACATCATTCAACTCAACTGGGGCTGGGGTCTCCAGAAGGGCAAGAAACACCAAAATGGGGTGGAGGGAAGGTGCTTAGAAACGGTGCCGTGAAACATTGAACACCTACTCTGAGACTGCTTTTGCTCCCCAGTCAAAGACATTCCCCGCAAGAAGTCCTTTCACCAGAGCAAACTGCCTCTCCTCCCAGCCTAATGAATCCAAAGATCTGATTACTCTTTGAAAACATTTTAACGCTATGCCATTTTCTCTCTGTTTTACCTGTAGAAAGATACGAGACATTGGATGTACAGATGAAGAAATCGTCTTACCCAGTAGCAGCTGTTCAGTCCCCAAGACCACTTCCAAGCACTCAAGCATTCTCCTCTAGGTTCATGGCCTCTAATGGACCAACAAGTCACCGTTATCAGTACAGCACTCAGCACAGACAAGGCAACAAGCATAACGACTGCTCTTCAGGGGCTTCCTCAAGCACTGAGTGACCCAGGGAGACCCATCCTTAGCCAGTGTTGAGTACTTTAGTGGCCTCCTCCCTCCTCTGACCACAGCCTGGCCACTGGTTACTGGGATACGGGTTGGGGACACAAATACCATCACCCAAGCCACGTTTATCAAACTAGAAATCTGACCAAGAATAATGCCAGAATGACCAGCCTGGGGGCCAAATGTTTCCGATGGCCAGTGGATTTCCCTGTGGTTGGGTGTGTGAACCTGGGCAGCCCCCTGGGAGGTTGGGTCAACAAAGCCGCATCATGGGGAGAGTGGGCATCTGGGCAGCCCCCTGGGAGGGTGGATCAGCACAGCAGCATCAAGGGGTTGATGGGCATCTGGGTAGCCCCCCCAGGAGGATGAGTCAGCATGGTAGCATTGAAGGGTTGGTGGGCACCTGGGCAAATCCCCCCCAGAGTTCAGCATGGCAGCACTGAAGGATGAGTGGGCACCTGGACAGCCCCCCAGGAGGGTGGGTCATCATGGCGGCATCAAGGGGTGAGTGGGCACCTGGACAACCCCCAGGATAGATCAGCATGGCAGAATTGAGGGGTGGGCTGGGGGAAGGGAAGGGGAGAAGGAAGACTAGAAAGATTCTCCCTCCACACCCAGACTGCACTGCCTTCCCAGCTCAACTCTTAACCAGGAAAGCCTGTTAGGGTCAGGTCTTCTGTCTCTCATTGGCAGAAGCCTCAGACTGCTTGGGGGAGTCCAACATGACATATTTCCCCACAAGAGGCCCAAACCTAGGCCTCCTGAGGAGGGGAGACTGCTCCATAGACCTGACATTCCTGACTTTGCTGTAGTGGCCCCCTCCAACCCAAGGACATGCCCCACTCATCCCATTTACTAATAATAAGTGGAAAGAGTTCTAACAGCAGCTGCTATGATGAGTCACTATGAAAGTGACTTTTAAAATAAGACAAATACATGCACTTTGGCACCCTGATGCCAAACACCTTTTGCCCTAGAATAGTCATCCACAAACTAGGGGATGAGGACTGTGGAGCTGGGGGGGCACTTGGGGAATCTGATCTAGGCTTCTTTCTCTCCTGGGATGAAGCCCAACAGGCCTGTGCTTAGCACTCAGCCTTTTTGAAGGGATGGCCAGTCATTTAAATGCAAGAGAAGCACCCACTTCTCTCTGAGATACAGTAGGCCTTCCTCTACTTGGCTTATCACGGGACAAGAGGGGGTGCTTGGCCGACCCAATGATCCCCCACAGAGCCAAAAGCCTCACCCTCAGAAACCACTCCTGAGATCTAGCTGGTTCTGTGTCTCCTTTCTCTGTCCGCCCTCCTCCCTCCCCCCTACCTGAACATCTTGGGTATAAAAGCACCCCCCACACGATACCTCTATGTGATCTATGGGGGAAATCACCGTGGCGCCTTCACTCCACAGCCTTTCAGCAGACACTGCCAACAGAGAGGGCTGACTTAGTTTGGGGGGGAGGGTATGGACACCCTCATGAGCAGCTGCTTAGTTACTGGGGCCAGTCACCAGGGAGCTAAGAGGTTCTTGCAACTGAATAAAAACTGGTGACCAATAAGATAGCCCCCTAGTCTCTCACCCTTTCCCAGGTTCCAAGTGCCCCAGCTCCCTTTGCAATCCAAAACAGGCAAATTTGAAAAAACCAAAGCAACCATCTGCAGACTTACACTTCTGGGCACTCTGTAAGGAAGGCAGGACTTACTTTGGAATAGGGATCTGGAAAGTTGAATTCATTCAAACAGTGCTCCCTTGTTTCTAACAGGCTCCTCACTGTTAGGGTTCCATAGGCACTGAGGAAAAGACCAAGAGAAACCAAATGAACGAACGCTCAGGGCCAGCCAACGCAATGACTGCCTGTGCTGCCGGTCCAATAGGAAGTGTTTCTCCGTTAAGTATGGACAGACCATGAATGCACCTTAGTGGAAAATGTAGACAAAAAATGAACATCTGTTTCAGGCCTAAACCAGAAAAAAGCCCCGTGGTCTGAGGAGGCCCAGGCACACAACCTCAGGCCCTTGGCCTCCCAGAGAACCCCTGGCCTGACCCAAAGGGTGTCTCAGACAGCCACTCTAGCCAGGCATGTGGCAGGGATCCTTCACTGGCCCCTCCCCACAGTCATCTTACCAGCTGCTCCAGTCCCCCTGGTGCCATCTGGTATCTGAGCCGTAAGCCACTGCCTCCTGGAAAGGCTGGGTCCACTTCCTCCCCTCCAGCTCCACTTTCCACACCAAACACCCTTCCTTGCCCCCACTCTTCCCCGTTGTCTCTCCTATTAGAATGGAAGCCCCCGAGGGCCTTCTGACTCACAACAACCTGGGAAGTTCTCTTTCTACATCCATTTTACAGATGAGGAAACTGAGCAGAGTCTAAATGGTTTGCTCAGTCATCGAACTAGTCAGGGCCTAAGGCCACATCTGGGCTCAGGTCTTGTTGACCCCTGTGCACTGTGGCACCCCCAGAGGCCTCATGACTGGGAATGAATAACAGAATGGGGGTGGCAGCACCAGCACCTCTTGCTTTACAAAGTGGTTGTGGACAAAGAACCAGGAACCCCTGAAGGGCCCCTGAAATGGGTACTATCATGTGGGAGTCACTTATTCTCCTTCTTTCATATATCTGATTACCATTAAAAAGGAGGGAGAGGGGAGCAGCTAGATGTCTCAGGGGACTGAGAAGCCCTGGGTTTAAATCTGGCCTCCAACAATTCTAGCTATGTGACCCTGGGCAAGTCACTTGACCCCCACTGCTTAGTCTTTACCCTTCTTCTGTCTTGGAACTGATACACAATACTGATTCTAGGACGGAAGGTAAGAGTTTAAAAAAAAAAAAAGGCGGGGAGAATGGAGAGGGGAAGAAAGTCTAACATATAAATCTCTTTTAAGAGCATTCCATTTGCCAAGTGAGAACTTGATATTCCAGGATGGCCATGGCTGGCCATTTCTGCCTTGAGGGAAAAGGCCACCACATCCCAGACACCTCCAGCCCTCCCCCCCCCCCCACCCGGGATCAGTGAGCTGAGAAGGCTCCAGCCAGAGGGAACCATTCAGGGTTGGGGGCCGACGAGACCCCGAAGGCCACCCATCTGCAGGCATAGGGGAGCCCGTGCTGCGCTAGAGAAGGTGATGCTGCGGGGGAAAGCACAGGGACTCACAATGGCTGATGTCTCAGTGTCTGAAGCTTATTCCAGTACTTCTGTCGGAACTTCTCAGCCCGTTCAGCTGCATCGATGGCATCCGGTTGACTGGCTATAGCCCGATTCACCACCTAGCAGGCACGAGAAATTCAGTTCAAAACAAGAGAGCCCAAAGCAGCTGCTCACGTGACAACAACAAGTGTGGGCAGAGGCCAAAATGGCCTTGTGAAGACAACTGACCCCCAACCGATCTGATGGACACCAGCCCAATAGGAAGGTGTAAACATCTCACTCTGCCATGTTACTGGCTATTACATGGGGGACAATGATGCCAATAAAGGCAATATGAATTGGGAAGAATGCTAGGAAATTAGTGACCATTGGCCCCAAGGAGAATGACGGCTACAAAACGAAGAAGGTTCTGCTGAATTGTGATTTCCCTCCCTTTTGATTCAGTTATGGAGTAGAGAGGAAAGGATAGGTTGGTAAATGCCATCAAAACATCATCAAAACCAAAAGACATCCAAACAAAAGATTCATACAATTTTTTAATATTTGCTACTAAGGATGCTCAGTGGGAAAGGTAAAATGAATTTGTTTGAAAGGTAAAATGTAATAATTAAAAAATAATTCCTTTTTCTCATCTTATTGGCCACCAAGAAGCCCGTGGTATACAAATGAGTGCTGAGACAGCCTTTACCCTGAAAATGACAGAACAAAAAAGAGGACCAAAGGAGCTGAGAGCCAAGCAAAGACAGGCGGGTCAGAGAGCCCCCGACCGCCCTTGAGGAGAGCAGGGAATCATCTGGTTTAGACAAACACTACCCATGGGTCCTGAAAGAATCAGCGGATACGATTGTTGAGACCCTAAGAGCCACAGGACACAATCTATGGACATACATGCCAAACTAGGAGGCAGGAGAGCTTGGGTTTAGGCCTGGCTCTGGCACCATCTTGCTGAGGTACTTCAGTACCTTCTCCTCTCTAAGTCTCAGTAACCTCATCTGTAAAATGAGGGAATTAGACTCCATGGCTCTGTATGGTTCTCTAAGGGCTCCTTTTTGTCAAAGATGTCATCTTATTAGAGTGAGAGGAAGAATTAAGTATGAACTATACACCATTCTGCCAGATGACTTATTTATGATCTGAATTCGAACCCAGCTTCAGACACTTACTGGCTATGTGTCTCTGGGCAAATCATTTAACCTCCATCTGCCTCAGGTCCCTCTACTACAAAATGGGGATAATAACCCCACTCACCTCATGGGGTTATTGTGAGGATCAAATGAGATAAAATGTATAAATCACTCAGAATAGTGCCCAGTACATAATAGGAGCTGAGTAAATGCTTACCACCACCACCACCCCCTCCCAAAACTCCCCTTATTTAAGGTGATCTGCTTTGGACACAGGATCTGTGATCCTGTGAGCCAATGAGTATCAGAAGTAGTTCATTCTGAACTCTGAGGAGCTGCCTCCTGCAGAACAGAAAGGGGAGGATAAACCTGAGTTCCCCTTTGGGGCTATCTTAGACCCAGACAGCATAATTCCCAAGGAATGAGCTCTTACTACTACTAGAACAAAAGCTTCTTGAGGGCAGAACCTGCTTCATTCTTTCCTTCTGGATCCTCAAACCCCACTGCAGAGCTTGGCACACAGGAGCTTAATAAATGGTAGGTGATTGCTAGGCTGGCCTAATTTCTACATTCACACACCTTTGCTGGCTTCCCCTTTTGTTTGAAGGCCCACTGCCAGAGAAGCTGGCTACCAGTAGAGGGGCTACCTCAAAAAGGAGGCCACCTGGAGTTTTAGTCTTTACCTTAGCCTGACTGATATGCCCTAACCAAAGGAATCCACTTTAGAAGAGACTGAAAGAGACTGAAACTAGCCTTATGAGAGGAGAAAATTTACCAAGACACACCACCATCTTGCTTCTACCTCAACCCTGCAACCTGCATTATTCATTGTGCCAGGAAAGTTACAGCAAGAATTCGAACCATCCAAAAGGCTTGTTGTAAGGAAGGATGCTTTGAAAAGCAACAAAAACTACATGGAGGCCCAGAGGACCCCCTTTTCCAGAAGTCCTTGGAGTTTTCAATCTCCTCTCACAACAAACAAAGGCTCAAATGCATTGATTTAATATATTCAGTTTTCTTAGCACTTACCCCATCAAGTGCTTCTTCAAAGCAGGTAAGCCAGTATTTCCGGGCCATGGCATCATCTGTGAGGTCAACCGTGTCAGGGATATAAGAAGATGGGTCTAGGAGGAGGGGCAGATTAACCAATGGCCTCTCTAACCTATCCATTTCCAACAAATCAAACTGAGGAAAAAAAAGAAAAGAAGTCACTTACTTAGGCGTTCTAGAAGACCAACCCTCTCTTTTACAGTCTTTCACAGAAGGAAAAATAGAAAAGTTGAATTCTTCACCCTTACTGTGCCATGGAAAGAAAATTCTATTCTAACTTCTTCCCATGAACTAACCCAATGCTTTCTTCCATCTCATGTACTTTGTATGCAACTACTTATTTCTATCACGTATCCTCCATTAAAAAGTCAGCTCCTTGAGGGCAGAGGCAGTTTCCTTTTTGTCTTTCTATATCCGGCACCAGGCCCATCACCTGGTGGGTGGGTCTTAGATGTCTAAGGATTGATTTCTTCTGTTCCAGGGAAAGGAGGCACTCAAAGGGTGATTGGGATGTATCTTCTTACTGCTCTGGGAAAGTTGGACCCTTCAGCCTCTGTTTCCCAAAAAAGGCTGTGATCTCGGCTCCCCAGCCTGCATATAGATTGGGTGAACTCTCTCAAAGACTGTCTGCTGAGAGCTCCTAACTAGTGAGCAGTCACAATCATTTCTCCTTCTGCCTAGAGTATGGAAGAGAAGGTCAAATGCCCAGTACAAGATTAGGCAATGAGAACTTCTGAAAGAAGAGAAGTCTGGTTTTCAAATAGCCCAATTTGGAAATGTGACAAGCTCAGTAAAGGAATGGCTGTTAAGTTTCCAAGTCAATGATAAAGAATGATTGCACTAGGAATATGATGATGGACTTTACAATATGATTCTTCAAAGACTTCCTCCATAGTAAGTCACCAAGCAAGAAATCTACCTTACTTTTAAGAGTATAATCATTTCTCCCACTAAAATGCTTCAGTGGAGAACAGAGGTGAATCTAGGTTCTCTGGAAGGCTTTACCAGTAAAGCATAAGCCCTAGCAAAGCCTAGACACAAACTGGGTCTCTTCTGCCAAAGGACCAAACCAACCAAATGTGAGTACCCATGAAGGTAGGAGCTGTATGATCCCAGAAGCTCAAGGAACTAGTCTGCTAAGGTCCAGAACAGGGGGCCAGGAACTGGATTGTTTATTAGGATGACCACTATATTTCTTTCTTATTTTTCCAATTGCATGTAAAAACAATTTTTAACATTCATTAAAAAAACTTTGAGTTCCCAATTCTCTTCTTCCCGGATCACTCTACTTCCCTCTTGTTGTTTTCCTTGGTAATCCCCTGTATCTCATTTTCTAGATCTGAGATCTCTAGGTTTTCCCCAACTGTCCACTGGCTATAAGGGATCAATAACAGAGAAAGGCAAAAAGCCCAGGGCTAGACAGAGTCCTTTAGACTAGGGAAATTAATCACTCAATCACCAACTTCCAAAATTATGAAAGTGATTCCTTTTAGCTCTTTAATCAGATCAGTCCTAAGAATGACACCTGACACCCTAGAAATATTCAAAACCTGTTCCTTTGTTAAGAAGGCTGGGGACAGCTAAGTGACTCAGGGAACAGAGCCAGGTCTAGAAACAGAAGGTCCTGGGTTCGAATGTGGTCTCGAATACTTCTTAGCTGGGTGATCCTAGGCAAGTCACTTAACCCCCATTGCCCAGCCCTAATCACTCTTCTCCCTTAGAACCAATACTTACTATTGCTTCCAAGACAGAACATAAAGGTTAAAAAAAAAAAAAAGCTGCAACACGGTCATATGCAATCTCAATTTCCAAGTTCATCTGGATTGGATTTGGTTTCAACCACATTCCCATTCTGGCACGTGGGCCTCAAAGGAAGGTCTTTACACTTGATTTTAGCCAAAAGGCCGAGAGAAGCAATGGGAAGGCCTTTATTTCACAGGAATGTCAATATTCAATTCACAACTTAATTGCTATAACCATTGTTTTTTTGTTTGTTTTTCAGTGCATGGGGATCATTTGTGCTAAGTTTCCTTGGCCACAAAAGCAACGTGTCATTTTGGATATGGTTATTCAATAAACCCGTGACAGGCCACGAAATCGGTGATTTCCACCATGACAGCACTGTGAAATCAACCATCTTGTCATTGATTAACACCAATCCGAGCAGGGTGACACTGAAAGAAAGTTCAAAAAATGCATTTTCCCTTGGCACCTGTTTGCTGTGGCCAACCCCCAGGGCAGGATGGGGGTGAACAGCTCTGCAAAGGCAAGCCTGGCAGCTGAATACCTGCAAAATCCAAAGTTCACCTGGGCATGGCTGGTGGGTTGTTCTTCCTTATCAACATGAACCCACTATTGATCTACCCCAATAGGCTGAGAGAGAAGCAAGGCTTCTGGAGGCTCTGAAACCCATGAGGGAAAATGTGAGCAAATAAAACATTCAAATAAGAATATTTCCACTGAAGAATGCACAGGACTAAAAATGATGAGACCTGGGTTCTAGGCTTAGTTCTGTCACTAAGCCACCATGTGATGAGGATGAGGATGATTATAGCATTAATAAAATGCTTTTTTTTTTCCTTTTATAAGCCCTTATCTTCTTAGTGTCAGTTCTTAGACAGAAGGGCAAGGATTAGGCAATTGGTTAAGTGCCCAGGGTCACACAGCTAGCAGTATCTGAGACCAGATTTGAACCCAGGTCCTCCCAACTCCAGGCCTGGCTCTCTATCCACTATGCTACCTACCTGTCCCAATAAAGTACTTTAAAGTTTCATACTTTCTCATCTGATCCTCACAAAAACTCTAGGATGTAGGTACAGTTTTTCCCATTTTACAGCTAGGGAAACTAAGGCAGAAAAAGATGAAGTGACTTGCCCAGGTCATACAGCTAATGGATGAGATGAGACTTGAACTTATCAGTTTATGATGTGGTCCCATGCAAGATCACTTCAATGGGCTTTACCCCCCCCCCAAAAAAAAATTAGGAGTTTGGAATGGATAATCTCTAAGATTACTTCAGGTTCTAAAACTCAAGTTATTTTATAAGAGGCTGGTGACTGAAAATTAAAAGACAAATAAAGAAACCACTGGCCAAGGAGAAGGTGGGGAATTCGAAGGTCACGAGCTTCTTTCTCATGCCCTCACACCACCTTTGTTTCTCAAAAGCCTCTGTTTAATACTCAATCGACCTAAGTCCCTGACTTTGGAGCGAGTGGGCCTAAGTCAGCTCAGGAGGTTTCTGAAGGCTGGACACTTTAAGGAGGTCACTGGCAGCAGATCTTATACTTCTGAGGCCAAATGGACTTTGAAAGCCAACAAAACACGCAGAGCTGCCAAGTCTCTAACAGGCTCTAAAGGTTAATGTTGGGGCCATGGCCAAAACCTTGCAAGGAAAGGCTTTGGTTCAATGGTTACGCCAGACACAAGCGTGGCCCCTCAAAGGAAGGCAAAGCAAGGCAGGATGAAGAGAACTGAGATGGGAGCCAGAATGCTTCAGTCTTTCCTCAGTGACGTCCTGGCTGTGTGACACCAGACGAGTCATTTCTGTCTGCCTCAGAAGAGCACTTGCCTCCCAGAGTCATTGTGAGAATCAAATGAAGTAACGCCTGTCAAGAGTCTAGAGAGAAATGGAAGTGATTGGCAATGGGACAGGCGTGCTGGAGGAAGCAGCCCTGGACAAGGCAGTCAAGATGGTGGAAAGACAGCATCTTTGCCTCGTTTTCCCAGCATACTCCTCCATAACAATTTAAAGTGTGCCAGGCTAAATTCCTGATCTGAAAGGCAAGAAAAGCTGTAATGAGTGAATCATCTGCCTGCCCTAGACAGCCTAAGCAGACAGACAGGGAGTTCTGCAGGAGGATTGGGGGAAGGCCTGCCCATGAGGGCAGCAAGGGCAGGACTAGAGGGCTCCAGAGGCCAGGGAAGGAGAGGGAGACAAGCAGAGCACCACAGGAACACCCAGGAACACCAAACCAACACTGGAAGGAGGAATGGGGCCATGTGGCAGGGCTGTCATCCATTCCCACTTCTGAGTCACAGATGCAAGGCAAAAGCGAGGGGTGCTAGCAGAGCACAGTAAAATTGTGAAAACTTCACTGTGTGGATCTAAAACCAGGAGAACAGCAGCAGCTCCTTTCTAGCTTGTGGCCCCAAATGTAAGCCTGCAGGAGACCAAGGTCAAAGGGGAGCCAAGCAGTGCAGTCACTCTAACAGTGACTAATCTCAGCCATGGTTTATGGAAATCCAAACACATCCAAACACATCCAAACAACAGACCCAAACCTGGGTCAGGAACATGTGGAACATAGACCTCTCTCCTCCCTGGATCACACCACTCTCGGGGCAATGAAAAGGTGCAGGTCCCCCCGGACTAAGCGGTGAAAGCAGCAGCAGAGTATCAAAAGGCATATGCTTGGGCATATTTATCCACCCATCCCCAATATCCATCCCACCCATCCCCAATCCCCAAGGAAGAGTCCAAGTTAACATGAAGTCTAAAATCAAAAAATGAAGCTAGAAAAATGAGCAAAGAACCTGACCATAAAGAGCTACTATGATGATAGGAAGTTCAAGACACAAACTTAAAAGAAGACGATGATTTAAAAACATCAACAAGCAAAGTCTCAAAGAAAAAAATGCAAACACAAGGCCAACAAGAATGCCTAGAACTAACAAAGACTTATTTAAAATACAGAGGGGTTACCAAATAAAAGTGGTAGAGGGAAAACTGGGAAAAGAAATGAGAGTAAAGCAAGAAAAGTATGAAAAGAGAATTAACAACTCAATAAAAGGGGGCAGTTGGGTAGCTCAGTGGAGTGAGAGTCAGGCCTAGAGACAGGAGGTCCTAGGTTCAAACCCGGCCTCAGACACTTCCCAGCTGTGTGACCCTGGGCAAGTCACTTGACCCCCATTGCCCACCCTTACCACTCTTCCACCTAGGAGCCAATACACAGAAGTTAAGGCCCTAAAAAACAAATAAATGAATGAACAAATAAATAGATAAACGAATGAATGAATGAGCGGATAAATAAATAAATAACAACTCAATAAAAGAAGCCCAAAACTTCACTGACAAATAATCCCTTAAAAATTAGAACTGGCCAAGTGGAAGCTAACGATTATGGGAGAGAAATCAGAAAAACAATTAAATAAAGTTAAAGGCTAAATAGAAGAAAACATCAAATTTTTATAAGAAAAATTACCTAGAAAATAAACGAAGGGGAGAGAATTTAAGAATCACTGGACTAGGGGGCAGCTGGGTAGCTCAGTGGATTGCGAGTCAGGCCTAGAGATGTGAGCCCCTGAGTTCAAATTTGACCTCAGATACTTCTTAGTTCTGTGGCCCTGGGCAAGTCACTTAACATCTTCTGCCTTGTAACCAATACATAGTATTGATTCTAAGGCAGAAGGCAAGGGTAAGGGTTAAAAAACAAAACAAAACCCTGAACTACCTCAGAGCTAAGAACACAGAAAGAGCCTAGACATCATATTTTAAGAAATTATAAAGGAAAACTGTCCAAATATCTTAGAACCAGAAAGCAAAATAGGAATTGAAAAGACTCCACTGGTTAACTTCTAAAAGAAACCTCAAAATGAAAACACTCAGGAATAAATGAAGACAAAATCCAAAGCACCCAAGTCAAGGAAAAAGTACTATTAAGAAACCAAAAAGATACTGTGAACCCATAGTCATAATTATACAAGATTTAGCAGACACCCCTATAAAGGAATAGAGGGTTCAGAATATGATACTCTGGTAAAAAAAGATCTAAGATTACAGCAAAGAATAACCTACCCAGAAAAACTGAGTATAATGCTACAAGAGGGAAAAAAATGGATATTAATGACACAGACTACCAAGTGTTCCTGATGAACAGACCAGAACTAAATAGAAAACCTGACATTCAAACATGAGATCCAAAAGAAGCATAAAATGATAAACATGAATGATAAACATTTCTTCTACATTCTTATATGGAGAGATAACAAATGTAAACCTTCAGAACTTTGGCATCATCAGAGGGAGTCTAATTAGACAGGAGGTAGCTAAGTAGCACAGTGGATAGAGCTCTGGGATTAGAATCAGATGACTCATCTTCCTGAGTTCAAATCTAGCCTCAGACACTTAGTAACTATGTGACCCTAAGGAAATCACTTCACACTGTTGGCCTTAGTTAAGGAAATGGCAAACCATTCCAGTATCTTTGCTATGAAAATCCTAAATGGGTCACTAATAGGATGTGACTGATACAACTGAACAATTAGACAAGAGGGCCTGATGTGATTCTAAGACTTAATGATCTCTAAAAAAGAATGGAAGGGTGTGGAAAGGAAATGCATGGGAGAGTGGAGAAGGAAGGGGAATAGTGGAGAAAATTATTTCATGTAAATGGAGAGTAAAAGGAAAAGTGAAGACAATGGAGAAGACAATGGAGTGAAAAGGAGAGCAACACTTAAACCTCATTCTCATTTGAACTGGTTGAAGAAGGAAAGAATATAGATGTCAACCTGAATTAAAGGGAATTACTAAAATAGCAGTATTAAATAATAATTACAAATTGAGGCAAGGAGATTGCAAACCGGGGTCACCATGTTGTACCTGGGTACAAGGGTTCCCAAGAAGGGCAGAGAGGAACAGAGTTAAATAGTTTCATGGGAGGCATAGCCTGGGAAGCTGTTATGTAAGTTGTTTCACATTAACAATCACAATTCACAAAACAAAGTACAAAGAGGAGGAGACTGGGAAAGGCAGCCAGAGGATGGGAAGACACAGGAATTGTGCACACATTTTAGGCAATTTGTGACTCTGGGAATGGAACAAAATCAGGTCAGAGTCAGCAGCTACATTCAAAGATACACACAGTTAGGTACAAAAATTTATCTTACCAGGTAGGGAAGTAGGAAGGAGGTAAAGGGAGAACCAAAGGGGAGATAGATTAGGGAAGAAGTGGTCAAAAATAAAACAGATTCTTAAAGAGGGAATAGGGTAAAGAAAAGAAGGATAAAAGGATGGAGGGAAATACATAGAAATCATAATTGTGAATGGGATAAATTCACCCATAAAATGGGAGAGGATATCAGGATGAACTGGAAAACAAGACTCTTAACAATGTTGTTGACAAGAAACACACCTGAAACAGAAAGATATGCACAGAGTTAAAATAAGGCACAGGTAAAGAACCTATTCTGTTTCAGCTGTAGTAAAAAAGGCAGAAATGGAAATCATGACACTAGGGAAAGCAAAAGCAAAATTAGACCTAACTGAAAGAAGTAAGCATATGAACTACATTTTACTAAAAGATACTATAGATAATAAAGTAATATCAATGTTGAACATAAATGCACCAAATGGCATGGTAGCTAAACTAAATTTCTAAAAGAAAAGTTAAATGAATTGCAAGAGGAAATAGACAGGGGAAAATATGATAGTGTGGTACTTCAATTTACCCGTTTCTTATTCAGATAAAAAAAAGTTAAGGAGATAAACGGAATTTTAGAAAAGTTATACAAGAAAGACCTTCACAAAAAATGACCATTTATTAGGGTACAAAAATCTCACAAATAAATGAAAAGTAGAAACTAAATGCATCTCTTTCTGAATGAAATATAACAAAAATTATATTTCATAAAGGGTTTTAGAAACACAGATTAAAAATTAATTAGAAACAAAATATCTTAAAGAATGGATGGATGGGTCAGAGAACCATAAAAATCATAGAAATTATTAATAATTTCATTAAAGATAATGACAAGACAACATACTAAAACTTGTGGGAGGCAGCCAAAGCAGTATGTAAGGGAAAATTTAACTCAATAAATTAGGCATGTAACTAAAAAAATAAGGAAACAGATAAATTAAATCCCTCCAATTAAACACCAAAATGGAAATTCTCAAAAATCAAAAGATTAGTAAAACTGAAAGTAAAAAAAAAATTATTTGAACTGATGAATAAAAATAGGAGCTGCTTAAAAACACACACACACACACACACACACACATTGGGGGCAGCTGGGTGGCTCAGTGGATTCAGAGTCATGCTTAGAGATAGAAGGTCCTAGGTTCAAATCTGGCCCTAGACACTTCCTAGCTGCTTCACCCTGGGCAAGTCACTTAACCCTCACTGCCTAGCCCTTACCACTCTTCTGCCTTGGTACAGTATTGATTCTAAGACAGAAGGTAAGGGTTTAAAACACCCACACATACACACACACATAGCAAAATAAACAAGCCATTGGCTAATTTGATTTTTAAAAGGAAGAAAATCAAATTACCAGTATCAAAGATGAAAGAAAGGTGAATTCATTCACAATCAATGAGGATGAATAAAAGCAATTTTAAGAGCTATTTTTGCAACTACATTTTAATAAAACTGCCAATCTTAACAAAATGTATGAATATTTATAAGAAAAAAATGCCCAATTAATAGAATAGCAAACAGAATATTTAAATAACTTGGAAATAAAATTGAAAAAGCCATAAATGAACCCTAAGAAAAAATCCCAGGACCAGATGGATTTACTGGAGAACTGTACCAAACATTTAAGAAATGATAAATTCCAAGACTACAAAAACTGCATGAAAAAATAGGCAAAGGAGTAATCCCAAATTCTTTCTATGGTTTTACCAAAGTAAGTGAAAACAGAGAAAAAAAGCTATAGTTCAATTTCCCTAATGAATATTAATTTTTAAAAATTTAAATCATATAAATTTAATTTAATTTAAATAAAATTTAATTAATTAGATTAAATTAAATTAAAAATAAAAGCAAGATTATAGCAATATATCACATGTATCATACCAGACTGGAGTTATAACAGAAATGCAGGGCTGGTTCAAAATTGGGAAAATTATTTTTGACCATATCAACAAAAATAATAATTAATGATTATGTTAATAGACACAGAAAAATCTTGATAAAATATAATACCTACTCCTGTTAAAAACATTAGGAAATATAGGATTAAATGGGACTTTTCCTAAAATGACAAGTATTATCTACCTAAACCAAGAGCAAGCAAATTTGTAAGAGATAAGCTAGAAGCCTTTCTAATGAGATCAGGGTTCACACAAGGATACTCACTATCACCACTGTTATTCAATACTATTCTAAAAATTATAGCTATAGCAATAAGACAAGAAAAAGAAGTTGAAAGAATAAGCAAAAGCAATGAGGAAACCAAACTATCACTTTTAGCAGATAATATGATGGTTTACTTAGAAAACCCTAGCCAACTAAAAAAAATAATCAAAACAATAACTTCAGCAAAGTTGCAGAATATAAAACTAATCCACACAAATCATCAGCATTTCTATATTACTAATTACATCTTGCTAAAAGAGACAGAAAGAGCAATTCCATTTGAAATAACTAATGACAATATAGAATACTTGGGATTCTACCTGCCAAGCATACATAAAAGAAAACAATTTGAAATAACTCTTCACATAAATAAAGACAGATCCAAATAACTGGAGAAATATTAACTGCTCATGGGTAGGCTGAGCCAATAAGATAAAAATGGCAATATCATCTACATTTATTTACGTTTTTAGTACCGTACCAACTGAACTACCAAAGAATTATTCTACAAAGGTAGAAAATGCAAAATTCATCTGGAGGAGAAGGTACAGGGACTGGCAGTTATCAAATATCAAATTATACCACAAAGCTGTAATTGTCCAAACAATTTGGCACTGGGAAAGAAACAGGTTAATTGGTGAACAGATTAGGTTCATAATATAAAGATGCAAATGAGCACAGTAACCTAGCGTCTGATGAATCCATAGATCTCAGCACCTGGGGGCAAGAACTTGCTATTGGACAAAAACTGCTAGGAAGAGAAAAGTAATCTGGCAAAAAAATACCCCAACAAAACATAATTAGGTATAGGCAAGTATCTCACATCCAAATAGCAAGATAAGCTCAAAATGGCTTCATGATTTAGACATAAAGGATGATATAAGCAAAGCAGTAGAAGATGGAAGAAATTACATGTCATACTTATGGATAGGAGAAGAGTTCATGAACAAGGAAATAAAAAGAGAGAACAAGAAATAGTGGATCACAGAGGGTAAAATGGATAATTCTAATTACATTACATAAAATTGAAAAAGTTTTTGCATAAGCAAGACCATTGTAGCTAAAATTAGAAGAAAAACAGGAAACTGTGGGAGGGGATCTGAGCTAAATTTTTCTGAAAAAAGTTGTTTTTAAGATATGTAGAGAGGGGCAGCTGGGTAGCTCAGTGGATTGAAAGCCAGGCCTAGAGATGGGAGGTCCTAGGTTCAAACCCGGCCTCAGCCACTTCCCAGCTGTGTGACCCCGGGCAAGTCACTTGACCCCCATTGCCCACCCTTACCAGTCTTCCACCTATGAGACAATACACCGAAGTACAAGGGTTTAAAAAAAAAAAAAAGATATGTAGAGAACTGAATCAAATTTACAAAAATAAGAGTCATTCTTCAATTGATAAATGACAAAAGCATTTGAAGAGGCAGTTCTCAGAAGAAGAAAAGCAATAAATAGGCATATTTAAAAAATGCTCTAAATCATATATGAGAAATGCAAATTAGGGGGCAGCTGGGTAGCTCAGTGGATTGAGAGCCAAGGTTCAAATCTGGACTCAGACACTTCCTAGCTGTGTAATCCTGGGCAGGTCAATTGACCCACATTGCCTAGCCCCTTCTGCCTTGGGATTAATACATGGTATTGATTCTAAGACAGAAGGTAAGGATTTAAAAAAAAAAAGAAATACAAATAATTAAAAGTAAACCAAGTGTAGATGAAAATAAATAAGTTTAGATGGCCAGGCTTTGTTTCCTCCCTAACACCTATACAGAGAAATCAAGTGACAGTAGAGGAAGAAAAATTGAATTGAATTAAACCTGAGAACCTGAGACACTTCCTAAGAGCAAAGTTCTGGACAGATAAAGACCCAAAGCATTATGCACAGAGACATGCTATCGGGGAGGAGATGTAATGCCAGGAGGTTGGGTGGGACTAGGGGTCACCTCGGGAAATGGTGAGGACTCTGTCCAAGGAAGAGTCAGTCCCCGGAACTCCTGCCAGGACTGCCTGGTCCCCATTCCAAATATATGCTTACCCTCTTCCCCTGTCCCAATATAGCATTTACCTACTGGGGATTCAAATACTGTGATCCAAAATAGAGATGGAGAATGTTTTCTAACTGTTCAATGGCTGTTCTATGACCGTTGATTTCCCTCAAGGTGGCTGTCTTAGATTGATACACTCTAGAGGGCACACACCCTACACTTCCTCCTCTTAAAGCCACTGCCAGAAGTACATGTTGGAGGCCAAAGATGACAGGGACTTAACTGGAAAGGACAACAGGGGCATGACTTATGTAAGCATGGCCAACGACTATCATGCTACAGTTAACTCTTTTGAGACAGATGAGGGACAGTGCCTTAAAAATAGGGAGGTTGAAATAATTTCAAAATATTTCATATACCCCATTTACAAATAGGGGACCCATCAGAGTAAAAGCCAGAAGAGAAAAGAAGCATTCGATTCCAAAACTCCTACAGTGGCTTAACATTAATATAGAGAGGGGAGAGCTGGATGGCTCAGTAGGTTGACAGCCAGGCTTAGAGACAGGAGGTCCTGGGTTCAAATATGGCCTCTGACACTTCTAGTAGAGTAACCCTGGGCAAGTCACTTAGTATTGATTCTAAGATGGAAGGTAAGGGTTAAAAAAAATTAATTTAAAAAGAGAATACATGGCAACTCATAAAAATCATGAATTTAGAAGTCATCAACCCCATCCCCACATTGTACAGATGAGGAACTAAGGCCCAGAGAAAGGATATAACTTGCTGAAAATCACACAGCTACTAGAATCGGGTTGGAACCTGGCCCTCTTGCCTCTAAGCCTCATCAGGCACCCTGCCACTGCCTCCCCCAATACATCCCCCAAGGGACTCACAGTGCCACTCCGAGCTCTCTGCATGGGAAACAGTTCCGGGGACGTGCTCATCAGACCAGAACTTCCAGCATAATTCTCTCCCCAGCTGTACTGGTTAGGATCTAGAAAGAACAAAAGGCTGTAAGTGCTCAAACATAAGGGCTCCTAGAATGTGCTAAACATCCAGGGCATGCAGGACCAGCGGGAAGACTGACCACAAGTTTCTGAAACTCAAATCCTTTAAGGTATCTCAAAACGCCTAAGGAGCCAAATTCTGCTTGCTAAGAAGAAAAGGGAATTTCTAGGGGATGCCGGATTTCTTTACGTTTAGGATAAATCTAGGAAATTTTATTCTTCATGTTATAAAAACAAACTCAGAGAAAACTTCCTGATGTATTTAAGTCAGGAAACTTACAGGATGAACATTACAGAGGTTGGTCACTAAGCTTATCTCTAAACTCTGAAACAATGACCTTTACCATTTCTGAGAAAATAAGGTACCCAATAATGGAATTAAGTTCTCTCTGTATTTTTTAAGGTAAGAGACCCTCCTAGGAGCACTGAAAATGTATTTCTCTCTTAAGAAGTTGTTTATGCCTTTAGAAACATTCAATACGTTAGCTATTTGACAGAGAGAATCAGGAGGAAAGGTAATTGAGGGCTCAGAACTGGTGATGGGAAAAAGGAAAGAGGTAATTAGCAAAATGAGGGATGTCTGTCATTCTTTTTTTGCTTGGAAGATGGGGAGAAAGAGAGTGGCATGAAGCCCTCAGCAATCACAAGGAAGCCCAACACAGGAACATGTCAGTCAAATTCTCATCCAGGTTCCTGGAGACTGGAGATTCATTCAGAGGACTGAACTCCTCTCAATCAAAGATCTTGCTTTTCCCCTTCTCTAGAGAAAGAGACCACGGGCAAGAAACAAGATGTCCAAGAAAAATGGAAAGAGGAAAAGATGAGGGTTTCATTTTTTAATACCCAACAAAAATCTCCAAAGTCAACAGTCTTGCCATTCCTTCCTGCCCCTGGCCCATGCCTACCCAGGACATTCTCATCCTGCCCCATTGGGCTTCATCAACACACACTATCTAAATGTATCCACTGACACTTCCCAAGACTGCATTAGGAAAAGAGAGTAACCCTCTACTCACTGTCTTGTTCTGCTCCTTTTAGGAATGCCCCGATGGCGCCCAGGTAGCCTTCATGCCTCAGGAACAATGCCTGAACCTCTCCCTGCCACAAGATGAAATATTGCATTGGGATGGTCCCTGATGGCCAGCCAGCATGGGCACTTTGTGCTCACTAGGTGGTTTAAGGCAATTACAATACATGTGGGTACCTCGCCTCACACAGTCAATGCATTCCTGAAAAGTTGTGCATGATAGACTTTTGTCAGCTGAAGAGCATTTTAACTGCAATAGGGAATTTTCCTAGCTACAGAAATTCCAAGGTACATCTTTCTGCCAGGTAAACGATCTGTTTGTCAAAGGAAGTCATCAATCATCCTATTTATCTACTTGGGAACATCTTGATACGGACACAGCTGGACTAGGTCTAAGAGGAAGTTCTTCTGTGTAGGCCAACCCCATCATGGGGACATAAGGAGACACTGTAATGGTCATAGAAGGGTAGCAAGTGAATACAGCGAATGTTCGTGCCCCTTCCCCAAGAGGGCAAACCTGAGGGATCAGAAGGACATATGCAGGCCGGACAACTGCCTGAGTCCCCTGGTCCTCCACAGGCTGGGTGACAGGGACCGCTGGATAACTCCCCAGCTTCACAGGCTCTCTGAGGGTTTTCCAAACCAACACTGCTCTGCCACTCAGGGCTAAGGCTCTGGGGGAGGAATGTAAAGGCCCCAGACTCATAGCTCATCTACAGGCTTACTTTACTGCCTCAATATAGTTAGAAATAGTCTTATCTCCCTGACAAGTGATGCAGGGTTAAAGAAGGGAACAGGGAGGGGAGGATGAAGAATGAACCCTCCCAATCCAGCATGACACTAGATTACAAAGGGGGTTTAGTCTTCATTACCTTAGAGAAGAAGTTAATACTGTAAGTGATTGTGCGCATGGTGACCGGATGGCCCCGGATGAAGAAGCCCCCAAAATAAACTCTGTCTAAGTTGTGGAGTTTGGCGTAGAGACAAGCCAGCTGCCCAATGTCATTGCTAATCATGTGTAGTAAGCTCTTGGACATATCTTCTTTGGAAAACTCTAAAAGAGAATAAAAACACATTGGTAGGAGTAGCTGGGTAGCTCAGTGGATAGAGCACCAAGCCTGGAGTCGGGAAGACCTGGGATCAAATCTGGCCACTGACACTTTCTAGCTGTGTGACCCTGAGCAAGCCATTTAACCCCAATTGCCTATAAATTCCAAGACAGAAGAGCATTAAGTGTTTTTAAGAAACAAACCATAGTGGCACTAAGTCAACAAAGAACACATGTATGTGTGTGTGCATGAGTGCACACTTTCTACTGGACACAGTCTTCAGATGAAGGAAAGTATAGCTAGGCACAAAATAACTGCACAGTTGAAGTAATTGCTAACATTTAAAGAGCCCTTTAAGGTTTGCAAAGAATTTTACATTCATCATCTCATCCAGTCCTCCTAACAACCTTGTGATACAAATATATTTTACAAATGGGGAAACCAATGCTGAGGGGTTCAATGACTTGTGTAAGGTCACATAGTTAGTACCTGCCAGAGGCAGAATTCAAACCAAGTTCTCTCTGCCTCCAAACCTGACACTCTTCCCCATTTCCTTTTATCACTTCTCAATGGGCCCCTTCCGCCTCCCCAAAGTACAAGCAGGTATCAATCTGCCCAAAGGGGAACTAGAATTCTGACCACCAACGGCTCAGACCCAGAGCAAGGTTAAACTCCCACAATGAAAATGGTCAACAATTTAGGGAAGGAAAAGGTTCAAGCTGATGGGTTTCCATTTCCGCCTAGTAACTAAAGTAGAAAGGCTACAAGCAACAAAACAAAACAAAAAAAAACAAAACAAAAAAAAACTGTTTTTCTTTTTATAAATCAGAGCATTCTGTAAGTAGCAGATGGGAAGGAAATTGCCCCAGACATCTGTACATAATTCCCTGCTAACAACTTCATGAGTCATCACTCAGTTTGCTGTAATCAGTGCAAATGCTGCCTCGGGATTTCGGGAGGAGTGTTCCAATAGGGGTACCTTTATCTGCAGTGGCCGACTTTCCAAAGCTACTGGCTATGAGATTGCCACTGAGCCCCAGGGTCTGGTAGGCCCCACCATAGACATCTCGCACCAACATGTCTACATTCGTGTGCTGGCCCTTGGAGGCAAGATGCAGCAGCTCATCAAATTTCTAGAAGGAAAACCAGAGGAAATCAAGAGATGACCTAGATTTGGGAACCAATGATGAAAGTAGGTCTGGAAAGGAACTGCAAGTCCACAGAGTGATGGTCCAGTTGTGGGAAGGCCCCACAAGGGTGGCTTCACCTCCTGCCTCCCAGACTCATGTCCCAGGATGCCAACGTCTTAGTGGTGGCCCAGTTCAGGTTCATGCTTAAATATCAATAAATCTGTTGTTTGAACCGACCACATTTAACATGATTCTTAAGAGAGCATGCAATAATACCCCACTCAGAAAAGAAATGGGGGCTGTTAATAAGGACCATAACTCACAGACCATTGAAAATGAAAAAAATATATATCAAGCCACACATCTCTCTCCTTCAAGGAACCAGGAAGGAAAAACGATATCCCTATGAAGTGCTTTTTGATACCTTTGTCTTGGTAAGCAGAGCGCCAAGCCCCCAAAAGGTGCCTCCTCCAATTGAGCTCCCGCCAATCCACTCAAACTTGTCCTCTGTCTCCACCTAGCAGTCAGAATCAGGGCAGTCCAGTTAGCATTGTTTTTCAGCGTATGACCCAGCTAAGCACAAAATAACATATCAGCAAGTGGAGTGTGAGCCTGGGGCCTTCCTCTGAAAAAGCCAGGGGGCTAGAGGGCAGCGGCGGCTCGGAGGGACTACTTCTCTATTAATTGCTCTGCTTTGGGAAGGAAAAGGCAGAAGTGATCAGGAGTCTCTAAAGTACCCTACTGGGTGCCCCAATACCCCGACCCTGTTCCCCAGAGACACTCTATCTGGGTCTCAGAGGTAAGCAGGGGCTCAGCTTGTGTAAGACACAAAGCATCTACTGTCATGCTGGCACAGAGCAACCCCTGGCTGAAAAGGCCATGGCATATGGAGAAATAAGAGCTCAGCTTCCCTGTGTACTTTAAAGTTGGAAGAGCCCTTTACATAAAACAGCTCACACAGGTACCAGACCCTCAAAAGTAGGGGGGGGGGGTGCAAGGGTTATTCGTCCTTTTTTGTGGCTGATGAAGCAGAAGGGCAATGGTGCTCAAGGTGCTCAAGGTCATATGGTTTAGGCAGTGGTGCCAAGGGATACGGAATGCCTGCCGGGGCCTCTACAAGACCTTCTAGAGCAGATGACAGCCTCTCCTTTTAATCCAATATCAGGATCCAGATGCATGCAAAGAAGGATGACTGAGCCATGAGTTAGCCCTCTTCCTAATGAACCAGTGTGGCCAGGCTCCTAGGCCCTCCACTTACCTTCACTATGGAAACTCCTGAGCCAATGTTCACAAGGAGGTATGGGAAAATGTTAGGGTGGTTAGTCTGAAACCGGAATTCAGGATCAGCATCCTTCTGGTACATGAATGCCTCATGGGGAATATTTTTTAGCACAAAATTACACCCTTTTATCAGGCAAGTCATCACATCTTCCTTATCAACTCTGAAAAGGAAATCAAGCACTGTTTCAAGACATTAGTCATTTTTTTAAAATAATTTTTATTTTTTAGAAAAGTTATCCATGGTTACATGATTCATGTTCTTACTTTCCCCTTCACCCCCTGACCTCCCCCCATCAAGACACAAGACATTAGTCCTTAATCTTTTCTGTGTGTGTGTGTGTAGGATACACATAGAGAGATAGGGATGGATAAGTACCTATATCGATAGATGACACACAGAGAAGATGGATAGAAATATAGGTAGATGAGGGAGAAAGATAGCCAGATGGACAGCTAGAAAAGAGAGCCATACTAAATCCTGCTAAGCACTGACCCAATGGAGCAAATTTCTTAAGAGGTACCCACCCAAGTGATACCAAGACAAAGGTTTCTGAGAACATGGTTCTGCCCCCGGCCTCTCCATGATATGGTATCATCAATACAGACAACTTTTCAATATAACGGACTTGGACACTGATCGTACAGATGATCCCAAGTACAGGGGCTGACATCTCTGGGGAACCTCTGGTCCATATGCATTTCTCATCTTTTTTATGTTTTATTTGCAAACAGAAGAACTGCTCTTTCAAATCTCCCCCACATGCTTCAGCTAGATCTCTCAACTGATGGGGCCAACATTCCCAGGTCCTCCTCTACTCACCTCACCAAAGGCAAAGGCAAAACATGGTAACTAAATCTCTTGATTTCACATTTAAATACACCATTGACTATTTCAATGGCTCTGTGAATTCACTGATTAGGCATTCCCTCCAACAATGCAGATTGCAGCTCATTCCTATTATTTGTCCTGTGTGCTTCTCATCCACAGTCTCCCATGGACTCACGATAAAACCTAAAATGCTGGAGAAAGCCTTCCTCACAGTCTTTTTTATATTCAGTGGATACCAATGGAGAACATGGGCTAGCTATCTGTTAACCTTCACTCGTCACAGGAATAGGGTCCCAGCAACAGTATAGAGTAATATGTGTATAGCATATATATGCATAGCCTATGTATGTATAGCGATATATGTATAGAGGCCTGCCATAATGGTCACTAGGTGATGGATTTTTTTGGCGACAATTCAGAAAACAAAGGAAAAAGCAGTCCTTTGTCCTATAAGGTCCACTCCCCTCTTTTCATATCCAGAGGGAGACTAGTGATTAAGTGGTGGGAAAAGGAGAAGAGGATTTTAAGATTTATACCTTCAGCTTTAATCCCTGACATCAAAAGATGTCAAAACTAGCCCAGGCTCCCAGATGATGCCGGGTCTTTCTCCCTACTCTATAGTTCTTGTACTAAACAGAGTACTTCTAAGTCCACCCATTCACCCTTGTTTTCCTGTACCCTCATCAGAGACCTCCATAAGTTCAACAAATAAAAAGGGGCCAGTCCCATCCTGTGACTTCCTCCATTCTGTAACCCAGGAAATCCCTGAAGCAAGTTTGGTTCCCAGGTTCCTTATTACCTCCTTATGCATCGGCACACCAGACCTAAACGGCACAGGAAACCAAGGCTGACACACAGAAACTACCCGGAAGCTAAGAGATGTGGTCCAGGGAATGGGCCCACCGAAGTCACCAGTAGAGAACTGAGGACTTGCTTCACATTCTCCCACTAAACTATTAAGGCTTAGCAGAATTTTCCTTCTTTTTTCTATTTTAAAAATATAAACTCTTTAAACCTCTTCCAACAAAACCAAATTCCTAGAATCAAATTTTTGTCCCCCTCTAATCCATTTCCACTTACTTTAATCGAAGCTTCTCCTCAATGAGGTCTTTGAATTTATATGCACCCCCTCCCGTTGCCTGGATCACTTTTGTTTCTGTGTTGACAAGATGGTCTTTGATGAAGTCCAGACAGGCTTCAATGTATGTGTTCTCAAATTTAATAAAATGCAGGCGGGCAGTGATCTCCTCTTGGACTGAGATTTCATAGGGAGGCTCATGCTCTTGTTCAGTATCCTACAGAAAGTATGAACCACATATCAGGAATAAAAAGGGCATGGAGGAGAAGTTCTGGACAGTCCTCTAAGGTCTGGAAAGCACTGACCATACATGATCTCATCTGCAAAATGGGGACAATGACCACCCACCCCCCTCCTAGGCTGGGTGTGGATCAAATGAACTAACACACGGGAAAGTGCTTTATAAATATTAAAAAGATATATCAATACTAGTCACCATTATTATTGCATTTTTTATTATAGTTACTTCATTGGAGTGTCCCAAGAAGCCCGGGAAATAGGTATTATCATCCCCATTTTACAGATGAAGAAGCCCAGATAAGACAAGTGATTTGATCAGTCACACAACTAATAAGCTCCTGGGGCAGAATTTGAACTCAGGCCTTCCTGCCTCTACACCATGCAAGAGATCTTAAAGAGATTCATTTCTTCCACATTTGCTTTTTCTCCACTAATTGCACACTGTTAAAACAGACAGGACCTTTAAACCTCCAGGAAGAAGGTGGGAGGTAGAAGGAGCTTGTGTCTAAAGGGCAGCCAGGCCTAATAAGAAATTAAAATATGGAAAGGAGGGTGGCAAAGAAGAGCAGAAGAGAGGCCCACAGGGTCTGAGAGGGAGCTGAGCTGGGAAATGGGGTGAGGAGGGGAGTGGGAAAAGGGGCCAGCACTGAGCATGACACACTGGTAGCCTTCAGTATGGGCTGCAGGCTCAGTAGGACTCCTACATTCTAGCTCCAGACATTGGAAAAGGTCATCCTCCACTCAGGAAAGAAGTAGCCCCTCTTCTTCTTGGCTGCAGAATCATTCTCTTTCTTCACCGTTTTATCCTGAAAACACTTCTGTTAAGCCTCCCCTGATACTAAGCACCTTGAGGGCCCCACACTGTAATTCTCTATTCTTTATTCCCAGAATCCATCAGCATGCCTGGACAGAATGGAAATTTCATGGAACTCTTTCTTTAGAAGCCCAAGGAAAGAGGCCCAGGAACTAGGGCTAGCTAGCACAAGCTGTAGGTTAGGGAGTAGAAAATGCCTAGCATCAGACCAGTCCTCCTTTCCAAATGGGGGTGTGGGGGACACTGCAATGGAACAGCCCATCTTGGAGTCTTTACCTTTCCCGAGTGGTCAAAAGATCTCACTCTGGCTACTTTGTGCTGTACAGTTGAATAATAAGCCAATTTGGTTAATGATCCACCTGTGGACAAAAATAGCAAGATCAATTCAGAAGCACGGCAGAAGAGAATCTGTCTCTCAGGCATTCTCAGAATTTCCTTACTTTCCCAACAAATGATTCTGTCACAGATAAGAACTGTGCAGGCTGAGTGACGAGTACACATGAGTCTTAGTTTCCCAATACTAATCTTCATGCATATCTAAAGCCCTGGGACCAGGATGGCAGCTTCATGAGCTCCCCAACTAGGAGATGCAGCTCCGTATGTGACTAAAGAGGGAGAAGGGAGAGCAGGCAGCCGGTCCCCATCTCGTCTACACTTTACATCCCTGACTCTAGTATATGTCATGACATGGGCCTGTCTGCTTTAAGCTTATGTTTCTCTCATCATGTTAAAGTACAAGTAACTTAGCTTGGATAACAAGATATTGCTCCACTTCAGAGCTGAAGACTGAAACTGCCCCCAACTAAGGAAAACTGAGTCTCCAACTCAGATCCTGCTGATGACCTGAAGGAAAGAACCGATAATACCAATGTTTTCCTTTGAAAAGCTCTATAACCACTGACCTTCCTCACTGAACTGGCATGCACAGCTGAAGAAATGAGGTGGTTTTTAATGACTCAGAAAGAACTGCTCATCCAAATGACAAGTTTTAATATCACCCTTCAAGGGAAGAATGGAAACTGCCTTGTATCCCCAGCACAGGGCCCATCAATTCCAAAGCAGGATCCCCATAAAAGGGTTAGGGATGGGTTGACTGACCCCAGAGAAAGGTAATACTAATGCAGAGTAATCAAAAGCAATCAGATGGCATATTTCAAAGCCCCACTTCCCTATGCTGACAAAAATAAAAGTTAATTTCCATTAAAAATCCTCTGCCCAGCAAATTCTGGTAGTTAATCCTAATGGGCCACAAACGAGGAAGAAGGAGGCTATTCCTGAAATAAACACGACATGGAGAGCAAATAAGATTATCTGAGTCGTCATCTGCTTTCAAGGACAAGTAGTCAACAGCTTCTACTTTGAGACAAAGAAGGGGGGGAGGCGGGCAGGGGGAGAAAGACAGAGGCAAAGAGCATGTGAAAGAGCAGGTATGTGCAGAGTCCTAGGCTTTAGGAATAGCGAATAGAGAAAATCCTTCCAGAGTATTCCCAACGGGGCATTAGCATAACCAGTGGAAGTTGGGAATGAAGGAATGGACTAGATTATCTTCAAGGTCCCTCCCTGCTATGATTCTATGAACTAAAACCAAAACAGTCTAAAATGACTTGCAGAGAAACTGCCTTTGGCTCAGGGCACAGAATGGAACAGTGAAACAATCCTCCACAGACTCTCCAGAGGAGCAAGAACCAGGTAAGCTTGTGAGTTGTCACCCCACTCCCCATTTCCCTCTGGACCATCTGTCCAGCTGGGGAGTCTGTCCTTACGTCAAGCCATGAGGTTCTACAGTCTAATTGTAGTGCAATGCTGAGTTCAGACCTCAGGGCCAAGCAGAGCAAAGTTATCCCTCTCCCACAAAAACACTTCAGACTTGGTGATGGTGATCATGGAGACACTGACGACCATCAGAGATTATTTTAAAACTTTTGTTTTGCAAATGATTAAATACATAAAGAGAAAATGGCTAAGAACACATTAAAATCTGACACCAAATGATCCAGGATACGTTAAAATATACTCAATTTGTGTACTAATTCAGTCTCAAAAATGTGTGCTAACACACATTCCCCCAAACAAAACTGTTTTCCTTTATCATTTACTGCCCTCTATCACACAGAGACAGACGGACAGACATACCCACCCAGCCACCCTTCTCATCTCCTCCAGTAGCTTGTAAGGAGCAGATGGTCTTTGTATCTCCCCTTTTCCAGGGCCTCCAATGATGCCTAGTCAAAGTTTCTACGAGTTCATCAAAAGAATTTCTAAGAATTGACAATTTCATCAGTACTCTTTTGATCGACATAAAGTAAGGGTGTTCTTCAGCCAGGCTAACCAAAGCAGATGAGGGACCTTTTCCAAGACTCATCAATCAAGTCTGGACCTCGGGGATTTGATCCATCCCTGGCTCTCCAGCTATGATCCTGTGATACAGCACGTGCTGATTCCAAAACTCCCTGGTCACCCTCACATGACAAGTAAACCAAAGCATTTGAGAAGCGGCTGAATTAAGACAGTCTTCATACAACAAAATCTTCCCTATAAAATGGATGGCACCAGTCCACGAGGTGGGTGGACAAGCACTGCCAATCACAAAGGAGGGCAGGCCTCTTCTCGCCGTGTGCCTTCCTTCAGGGAGTGGGGGACTCACTGAACCCCAGAGCTGGAAAAGATCTCAGGAGTGGCAACCCTGAACAAGAATCTCTTCCACAACCCATCTAAAAAGCAGAGGCTGTCCCCTAGGGTACCCCCACCCCAGGCCTTGGGTGAGGGCAAGCTCAGAACAGAGTCTGTCTGTGAACAGCAGGTACTGTCAGACATCCCTCCTTACATCAATGCCCCCGGGGGCTAAGCAGGAGAAACTTCCTCCCATTTCCACCTGCCCCCCACCTCAATCTCCTCTTTTCCAGGCTCCTTCAGTTTCCCATCCCCTGACCATGTCTCCCCCCATAAGGGACATTGGTCCCTTAGAGCTTTCCTCTGACATTAAGGCCTCCTTTTTTAAAGGATTACAGGAGGAAGAAAAGGACTTCCAGACCTAGGTGTCAGGAAGGAAAAAGGGGACCTGAGTAAAATTTATTAAGCACCTACTATGTGCGAGGCACTATACTAAGCGCTTTACAAATATTATCTCATTTGATCCTCACAACCACCCTGGGAGGCAGGTGCTATTATTACCCCCTTTTACAGGTGAGGAAAACTGAGGTAGACAGAAGTGAAGTGACTAGTAAATGGCTGAGGTCAAATTTGAACTCAGGTCTTCTACTCCAGACTCAGTGCTTTGTGCATTGGGCCTCCCAGATGCCTCTCTACAGGATACACCTTTGCCACAAATGATCTTTATGTATGGGTACACCCCAAATCTAGTGGACGTTTTGTACTGGATGTTCATCCTACACTACCTTGGTAGATACCAAATGAACCCAGTGCCCCAGATGTGGTCTGACCAGTTCTGACTGCTACTGGCTGGGGGTCAGACCAGAAGGACAGGAGCCAGGTGAGCCTCGGCAGATCCCCAGGGAGCCTCGTGCCTTGGGTTCAAGAGTCCTGGGTACTCCTTAGCATGGTTCCCAGTCTAAGGAAAAGAAGGTAGAAATAACAACTATTCTGAATATCATAGGCATGGTTAAGACTTTATATCCAGGGACAGCAAGGTGGCCCAGTGGATAGAGCATCAGAGCTGGAGTTGGGAGGACCTAGGTTTAAATCTGGCCTCAGATACTTCCTAGCTGTGAGGCCCTAGGCTAGTCACTTCACTCCAATTGCCTGGCCCTTTTGGTGTGGGGGTAGGGGCAGAAATGGGAAGGATAAGAGGCCAACACAGACCCTAAAACTCTTTTAGTGCATGAGAGATGCCAATATGAGGCCCCAGGGACACAGCAATCCTAACTAGGGAGATAATACATATTAAACATATATTAAATTAGATTTTTATTGCTGTTATTAATGTTTCTGACCCAGGGCAAGGGTTCTGGTAATCTAGGCAAAGCCAGAAGAGATATTAAGGTTGACCTAGTCCAAAACCATCTTCTGATGAGAATATGCAGCTGAGGCAGTCAACACACACAGGTAGGAAGGTGATGGGTGTGCTTATCACTAAGACAGACAGTAAGGGTTTAAAAAAAAAACCTATATATATCTAGGACCAGGAACCCCAAAGGACCAGTTTCTACCACTGGGAAGAAAAATCCATTGGGCCTACATCTGTCTCTTGCCCACTTTTGCCTGAGTATGTCTGCTGTCTACAGAGGCAGAAGAGATGGAGGGATGGAGAAAGAAAGCCAAAATCAAACCACTCATCCACCACTGACCACTCTCTAATCACATTTAGATGATTCAGAAAAGCCCCACCAGAAATGCTGCCCATCAGAGTCTCAGCTTCAAATCCCCTGCCTTCCTTTGAGCCAGATTGGTGCTGTGATAAACAGAATATCCTGGCTTATCTTTCCCTCTTTTCAAGGAGGTGAACCAACTCAGCTGGCCTTAGTTGGAGAAAATTCAAAAAAGACTTTTGCCAAGAATGTGAGTAAAGCTAACTCAGATTGTTTAGAAGTTTGGGTTTTCAGACCCCATAAAAAAGTCTGTTATGAAGAAAAGGTGGCAACCAATTTTAATGAGATTCTAGTCAGTGCTGGCTAACCTGGCTGCATTGCTGGTCCTCAGAATTCTCAAGTCCTGGCCTGACCTCAGATTCACATGGGGACTCCTTTAAGGACTACACTTGTTCATGGCAACAAATTCAAGAACAAAATACATAAGGAAGGATTTCTTTTTTTTTTAAGAGATGAAATAAAAACCAGAACTAAAAATACACTCTTGAGTATGTCTGTTTTGCAAACCCATACTTCAACTTTGACATTCAGAGGAAGTCTTAATTCCAGCCAGTGCCTCTGTGGCTTCTCAGCTACTTATCATCATTCAAATATACTGGATTGCAGACCTTTGGCCTCTAAAGGCAGAGATTAGATGATCTGTTTCTCGTCAGGGTCGGTCAACCAATAAGTATTTATTAAAAGCACCTACTACAGATCAGGCGCTGGGCTAAGAAACCAGAGAGATACAAAGGCAAAAAGCAACTTTCTGCCATTGTGGAGCTCATAGCTTCACTGGGGGGACTGGGGAGAGGGAGCTTTAATTTGTACTTTAGGAAGTGTGATTGTTTCTGAATCACAGTTTCAGGATGGCTAGAGATAATAGAAAGACACCTGGGGTGGGAATCAAAAACCTGGGGTAAGGAGGCAGCCGGGTGGCTCAGTGGATTGAGAGTCAGGCCTAGAGACGGGAGGTCCTGGGTTCAAATCCGGCCTCAGACACTTCCCAGCTGTGTGACCCTGGGCAAGTCACTTGACTCCCATTGCCTACCCTTACCACTCTTCTGCCTTGGAGCCAATACATAGCATTGACTCCAAGACAGAAAGTAAAGGTTCAAAAAAAAAAAAAAAACCTGGGGTAGAGTCTAGGCGCTCACTTGCTCATCAGGTGAATTTTTGTGGGCAGTCCTTTGGTTCTCCGAATTTCTGTTTTCTTTTCTATAAGGGGGGAATAATGTTTGTTAGGCTGACTCACTTAGCCATTATGAAAAAGGACTTTGTACTCTGTATAGCACTAACTAGAAAACAAGTTATTATTATTATTCCTTGTCCATTCAAATGAAAAGATTAGAGATTGCAAACGGAAAGGGGCCAATCCAGATATTCAGAACACCCCAGATCCCCAGAACATTGTGCTCAGCTGTTCAGCTTGGCGTACCTGGCTAGCACAGATGCACCCTTCCTTGCATGACTATTTGCTATTAGTATTAGCAATCAAAGTGGCTTTGATCTATTAGTAGAACATAGGGTTCTCAGAGGGTGAGGGGGTTTGTCCATCCAAAAGAGATAAGAAAATGAATCTCTCCTATTGTTTCTGCAGAGCTGGGGGCCTACAGGTGGGAAGCACTGTATATATTGTCAGACATTGCTGATGTGTTAGTTTTACTAAACTGCACCCCCTTCTTCTTGTCTTTACTGTTTTGTTTTTTGTTCCCAAGAGATGGTTCACTGGGTATGGAAGAGAAGAGGAATAGATTTAGACATGAAAGTGACATTAAAAAATATATATCAAAAACATTTCAAATAATTTTTTTTAAACCCTTGTACTTCGGTGTATTGTCTCATAGGTGGAAGATTGGTAAGGGTGGGCAATGGGGGTCAAGTGACCTGCCCAGGGTCACACAGCTGGGAAGTGGCTGAGGTCGGGTTTGAACCTAGGACCTCCCGTCTCTAGGCCTGGTTCTCACTCCACTGAGCTACCCAGCTGCCCCTTCAAATAATTTTTACACTCTTCACTTCACAGGTGAGGAAATTAGGACTCAGAGAGCAGAGGAAACTCGCTCAAGGTTCCCTTCCTACTTGGCAACAACTGAATTGAGGATCCAGGCCTCTTGATTTCCAGTTCAGAGCTGGTTCCAATAAAGAATCTGAATTCTATTTCTGCACGCTCCACAAGCCTAATTTTAAAACCACTGCTCTATGTGACCTCCCCCTCATCAAAACGCTACAAATGCACAACCAATGACGAAAAGAAAGACACCTGACTGTGCCTTATCAAAATATTTCCTTCTAAGCTTCAAACACAGTAGGCACTTTGTAAAGCACGCTGCTGAAATGCTTATTGTTGAATTGTATTTTCTGATCTGCTCAATGCCCAGAAAGGGTCAATACAGCACAATCCTCTCTGGCCTCCATCAACCCTCTTCTCACAACACCACCAGCACTCCCCACCATCCTCAATGCAGGAAGACCAAAAGAAAGGACAAACTTTTGAGCTTGAGAGAAACACAATGAGCATTTCTAGTCGGGTGGAGCTAAGAAGCACTTCCTATGGCCACCAGCCTTCTAAGAATACATATGCTGTCCACCCAAAGGAATGAATGGATTTTCATTCACTTAATTGCTGGAAATCCAGCTTCAACTCCCACCATGCTTCTGAAACTGGGCCCTCAAAGGTCACCAATCACCCCACTGGCCTGCCAAAATCCAATCCTCTTTTCTGAGAACCCTCAAGTGGGTCACTGAGCACAAGTCCTTCCCTCCAAGGGAAAGCTTTCATCAGGAGCTGGGGCAGGGAGGAGCCTGGGGGCTGCTGACCACTCCCAGTGCTGAGGGAAGGAGGCCCACAGGCCATGCTGCTGTCTTTCAGGGATCTGTCTCTTACCTTAAGTCAGGGATCTTACATAATAGGGGTTCTTCCTCCTGCCTTTCTGGACATCTCCGACTCCTCAAATGCCACCTCCTCATCTTCCCACCCACTAAACAGGCAAGTTGCTCAAAGTTCAATCATTCAGCCTTTGCTACAATTTCCCTATCCTCTGGCTTCCACTCTGGCCCATTTGTGGATGCCTCAAACATGTGCTGGGCCCTTCTCTATGCATGCTCTGTCCTACCCCTGGACACCAACTTTCTTCAGAAGAGGCTCCTATTGACTGAGCCAGGCCTAGAGATCAGAGGTCCAGGATTCAGATCAAGCCTCCGATATTTCCTAGCTGTGTGACCCTGGGCAAGTCACTTGACCTCCATTTGCCTAGCCTTTAACTGCTCTTCTGCCTTGGAACCCATACCCAGTATTGATTGTAAAACAGAAGGTAAAGGTTAAAAAAAAAAAAGAGGGATCTTTTTGCTAATTCCTGGCTTGGCTTCACAGTGGTTAGAGCACAGGACTTAGGAGTCAAATAGAGCAGAGTTCATATCTGGCCTCAAATATTGGCTATGTGACCTTGGACTCATCTCTG
The DNA here is from genome assembly GCF_016433145.1 of Gracilinanus agilis. Lineage (NCBI taxonomy): Eukaryota > Metazoa > Chordata > Mammalia > Didelphimorphia > Didelphidae > Gracilinanus > Gracilinanus agilis. Next base: position 33,613,949 of record NC_058132.1, read on the forward strand.
CCTCAGTTTCCTCATCTGTAAATTGGGGGTAATAATAGCTCCTACTTTCCAAAGCTGTTGTAAGGATCAAGTAAGGTGATATATCTATAAAGTGCTTTGCAAACTTTAAACTGCTATATAGATCCCTGTTGTGACTTCTCTGACTAGCATGTGAAAAACATGCTGAATGACAGATTGCCCTTGGAAGGGCTCCGAACCAATAGATCCTAGATGAAATGTCTGTCACTTTGCCTCTAAGTTTTGAAAAGGCAAAGGGGCCCATGGGCCTTCCAGTTTTGGACCACCTCTTTACATCAAACCTCATTCTGGAGCTGGCATCCAAGCCTCAAAAATCTCTGTTGTCCTTTGTCACCTGTGGGCCCTGGCCCAGAATTTCCCCAATTCAGTCTCATGTTCTTGCTCTGGAGTGTAGGGAGGCTGGTCTAAAGCATATTCAAGGTGTCCTTCAGTCCCCAGTCCCAGAAGTCTAAATCCCCAGATCCATGACAAGTCACTGCACTCATCAAAATCAAAAATGGGAAAATGCCCCTGCACCCAAGGGAACCTCAAGATGTCTGGATGGAATTGTCAGCCTCTTCAGGGAGCCTACTGTGATCGCACTCACTATAAGCCACTTTCAATTGCTAGAAATCAGTAACACCAATGGTCAGGCTACTCATCTTGACAAGGTGTTTACAGGGTGAGACAATGGACTATTTTTAAACCAGCTACAACATAAGCAAGCTGACAGGCATTTCTATTTGTTTAACCACTATTCTTTCTATTCTTAAAAAGAGAAAACAAAACAAACAAAACCTCATTCTGTTTCCTAAGGGGGCTTCTCTGCCACAATCCCCTCCTCTGATTCCACTGACTGGCCTAAGGCAGCCCCCCCCCCCTATCCAGACTTCTTAGGGAAGCCCCCCAAAAGAATTCTGGGGGAATGCTGGACTCTCAGAGAGGCTCCAGCTGAGGACTCATCCACCCAGCACCTACTCTTCTCTCAAGCAAGCAAGAGGAGGGCAGTTGTTTGTAAAGCAAAGTCAGACATCAGATTTGGTGCCAGTGGGCAGTGCCTAACCTTCCTGGCTGTTCTGTCACTAAAAAAGGAAATAGTCCTATGCTAGAAGGGAGAAGAGACCCAAGACAGAATTTCCCTCCATAGCAGGAGGCCAGGCAGGGCTCCTGCTCACCAAGTATGACAGAGGAAGAGCCCAGATAGTGGCTGATTCCTGATGGCCTCAGGGCTGCTTCCCAGAAGATGAAGGACCCATCCAGAGTCCCCTTCAGGAACAAGTGCAAAACTACCCAAACCAGGGGAATGGTGCCCCCTTTGCCCACTCCCTCAGCAAACTGGGGATCTCCATTAACCAGCCAGGCCATTCTAAGGCATTGATGTCTTAGTCTTGAGCCCCCCCCTTCCAGAGAGCCCCCCCACCAAAAATGATGAAAGGGAGTCTCCCCCACCTTCACTTCTTTTTAGCTGATCACAATTTTGCTGGGGGAAAACCAGGAAGCCAATAAATCAAATAGACAGAAGCCAGCACTTGGCAGGTCCTTAACAAATATGTGGCCTTGAGTGGAGCCCAGAAACTGTGAGGCCCCCCACCTTCCCCTCTCCCCAAGGAAGGAGAACTGACAGACTGTGAGTCAAGGAGTTCTCCTCAAAGGACTCCCACACCTTAAATCCTCAGAAGGTATAAACTCAGGGGCAACTCAAACTCCACCCCTGCTCCCACAGGACCTGTGGGAGCTACAGGGAAAAGGGAGATCTGTGGCTGGATCAGAGGCTGATAGATCCAGAGCAGGAAGTGACCTTGGAGGCCATCCATGTCTGGGTCAACCCTCTCATTTTACATTTGAAGAAACTGAGTCCACATGGCTTTAAGTGACTTGTCCAAGGTCACACAGGTAGTACCTGGTGGAAGGGAGATTCAGATACTTGGGGTGGGGTGGGGGGTGGGAAGAGTTGGTATGGTGGCTGGACCAAGGGAGTGCAAGGCTGGGAGGTGAGAATGATAGTGGCTGGGCCCTGGTGGGAAGGAAAGGAGGATGGGAATGGGGTGAGAAAGAGGCCAGATTCTAGGAAGGGAAAAGAATATTGAGATGGGATGGGGGCAGGAGGGTTAGGGATTGAGACTGGAAAGGAAATGGGTGGATAGGAGTAGAGTGGCTGGAGTGGAGGGTGTGGGGGAGGAGAGAAACGGTGGAAGAACAGTGGCTAGATCCCAGCCACCAAAGTGATTTTCTTAGATCTGACCATGTAGCTCCCCCACTCCACAAATTCCAGAGGCTCCTCATCACCTACAGGATCAGAGATCAAGACCCCTGCTGGGCTGGCCCTGCTCTGAGGCACTCCAGTCAGCCCTGGCCTCCACATGACCCTCCAGTTCCAGGCACTCTCCCTCCTCACCTCAGGCTTCCTTAAAGGGTCAGCTCAGATTAGAATGGGAGCTCCTGGAGGGCAGAAGCTGCTTCTAGGCCAGTGACTGGCCCATAGGAAACCCTTAAAGAACCTAGATGACTCACTAACCCAGAGGAGATGGGCCTTGGGGGCGAAGGGAATAGTGGCTAGAAGCCGGAGCAGGAAGAGACCTGCTGATTTGGGAGGGGGAGAAGGGAAAGTCCCTGAGGGAGGAGAAAGGGTAGAAGGAATGAAGTGATGGAGGGAGGAATGGCCAGGGAGGTGGGGCTAGCGGCTGAATGGGGGTGTGTGTGAAAGAGGGTATGGGGGTGGGGGCAGTGAAGGAGGAAGGAATCCAGGCCGGGGGTAATGATGGGGTAAAGTAGGGAACTGTGGCTGGACTTAGGAAAGGGGGAAGAGGGTGGGAGGGGATGAAGAAAGTCCCAGAGAAATGGGGATGACTGGGTAGGCAGGGGGTAATGTGTGAAGGATCCTAAGGGGCGTTGAAGGGGAGGCAAAGGTCTGTGGGACCCTGGGGGGCAGAGGAAGGGTGAAGGATCTGAGAGGTGAAAAGCTAACCCCGGGAGGGGATAAATGACGGTGGGGGAAAGCGGGGGATAAAGTACGGGAGCGGGAAGAGAAATATGAAGGGCCCGGGGTGCGGTTGTGAAGGACCCTGGAGAAATGAAGACCCCCCACCCACCCAGCCCAGGAGAGGGGGATAAATGAGGGGAGAGGGAAGGAGGTAAAGGACAAGGGGGGGTGGGGGGGTTGTTCGGGGTGGAGGGCCCTTCCTGCATTCCAGCTGACTGTTGTTTACTTCTTCCCTCCCCCCACCTCCTCGGCCGCCCCCCTCCCATCGGGTCCCACACGGCCGGGCCAGCCCAGGCCAGGACGGGCCAGGCTCCGCAGCCTCCTGGGTCTTGTAGTCTCTCGGCTGCCTCTCCGGCCCTGCCAGCACGGGATCGAGGACTCCATTTCCCGCCGTGCCTCATTCCCCAAGCCCTCAATGCAGACCCCTGGGATCGGTAGTCCCACGATGAGTCCGCTGCTAGCCCGGGGGCCGCCGAGAGAACTACAGATCCCATGAGGCCATGCGGTTACCCTCCCACTGCTTTCCCCACCTCCCCGCCTCTCCTCCTCCCCCCGCCCT
>NC_058132.1:33632380-33645165 GCF_016433145.1 Gracilinanus agilis
AAGAAGGAAGGAACTAAGGAAGGAAGGAAGGAAGGAAGGAAGGAAGGAAGGGAGGGAGGGAGGGAGGGAGGGAGGGAAGAAAGAAGGATAGGTTAACTTGGAAATAACACAGAACTACCAAAGTAGTCAGAAAAACCACTTAATCAGGATAGGGATAAATCCAATATTTGGCCCTTTACTGAGTCTGGTGCTGAAACTTTTACAGGGTCTACACCCTGGACTCTGGGGATATATCCCTGGGAGTGCCACCAGGCTAGATGACTACTCCAAGGAACAAAATAATTTGGGGGACCTATATACCATTTGGGGAGATCCAGGGGCAAGGAAAGATGATTGACATTACCCTAGCTACAAGAAAATGGGAGCGTTCAAACTATACTGACAGGATACAATCAAGCTTGGAAAAGGAATCATAGAGTCCAGGGTGTAAGGGAAGGAGCTACCTAAGATGGATACTAAAAGGATGCTCCTTGCCCTGGTGTGGGTCTTCTTGGGAAAGAGTGTCTGATTCAATGGGGAAGACTACAAAAGGCAAAAGAATATTCAGCATTTGCTTAGCCCCACCAAACTGGGACTGTCATTTACCCCAGGGTCCATTATTCAGTCTGAAACTGCTAGCCTGAGATTCCCTTCAGGGTGGATTCTCTTGGGAAAAGGGAAACAGTACAAGCTTTGGGGTCTCCAGCTTATCAGCTAGTCCTAAAACTTGGGGTTCATCAGATCTTACTAGGCTACAAGTTTGGGGTTTCTAGATTCCATGTTGACAGAAGAAGGAGAGAGGGAGGAAGAAAGAGAAGGAGGGAGGAGAGAAGAAAAGGAGAAAGGAGAAATGGAAGGAAGAAGGAAGGAAGAAAAGAAAGGATTTCCTTGATTCTTTGGCGAGGGAGCTCCTTTTACCAAAGCAGGCAAATTTAAAACAGAGGTTAAGTAACTCGTTCAAAATCATACAGCAAGTATTTTTTGAGAGGCAGAACTTGAACCAGCATCGCAGGAGACTGAGCCTGACTCATTAGTCCCTACACCATGATGCTTCTCAGAGGACTAGTATTTTGGAGAAAGAGCAACTCAGATCTAAATCTAGTCCAGCTGCCTTGATTTTAAAGTGATTGACTGGGAGACAGCTACATGACTCAGTGGATAGAGTGACAGGCCTGGAGTCAGGAGGACCTCATTTCAAATCTGGTCTGGGACACTTTTTTCCTAGTTTTGTGACCTTGGGCAAGTCACTTAAGTTCAATTGCCTAGCCCTTGCTTGCCCTTCTATTTTACAGTTGTTACTTAGACAGAAATAAGGGTTTAAAAATATTAAAAGTGATTGCATTCCATAGCCTAAATTTCAGATTCTGGGATCAACAGTCATCTCCTGCTTTGATTCAGGTGCTAGAATCTCTCACTTTCAAAGAGGAAAAGGAGGAAGAAAGGAAGAAAAGAAGGAAGGAAATATTCCTTTTTCTACTCAAGGCAAACTTTTCTAAATACAAAATAGGTAGCAAATATGTTTTAGCTTCCCAGATTCATAGACCCCAAGGAAACAATACAGAAAAGGAGCTTAGGTATAAAGATTAAGAATCCTTGTGCTAGTCCAATCATCTCATTTACAGTTATATACATGAAATTTAGGTTGCTGTTTGTCATTATTAATAACATGATTTGGACAGCTGGGTAGCTCAGTGGATTGAGAGCCAAGCCTAGAAATGGGAGGTCCTGGGTTCAAATCTGGCCTCAGAGCCTTCCCAGCTGTGTGACCCTGGGCAAGTCACTTGACCCCCACTGCCCACCCTTACCACTCTTCTGCCTTGGAGCCAATACACAGTATTGACTCCAAGACAAAAGGTGAGGGTTTTTTAAAAATATATAATAACATGCTGATGATGCTGATGATAGAGAACCAGACTCAAGATTCAGGAAAATCTGGATTCAAGTCTTAAACTCTGACGTCTCCTAGCTAATCATTACAGGTAACTCTAGATAACTCCAAGATGCCTCTGGAGGACTATAAGCAGAGCAGGTACTGTATTGATGGGTTCACTCACCAATAGTTCCTTATCATCAATGAAATCATAGGCTTGACTATAGAAAAAACAAAACAAAACAATATAGGATAATATTTAAGTCCCAGCCTTGAAGTTATGTCAACAATGAACTCTTTATTAAGTTCTTACTGTGTGCAATAGGAAAGGTTACTGCAGGAAAGCCCTGGGGATATGGCTAAGGGCAAAAGAGAAAATTAGTTTTTGGTCTTACCTGGGAAACCTATGAAGGTCAAATGAGCCCTTGGCAAATTTTAAGGCAAGATAGAGATAGATAGATAGATAGATAGATAGATAGATAGATAGATAGATAGATGATAGATAGATAGATAGATAGATAGATAGATAGATAGACAGACAGGCAGACAGACAGAAAGACAGACAGAAAGAAAGAAATACAGAGAGAGAGAGAGAGAGAGAGAGAGAGAGAGAGAGAGAGAGACAGACAGGCAGGCAGACAGACAGACAGAAAGACAGACAGAGAGAGAGAGATAGATAGATAGATAGATAGATAGATAGATAGATAGATAGGCAGGCAGATACACAGACAGACAGATAGATATAGATAGATAGGCAGACAGACAGGCAGATAGATAGATGGGTGGATAGGTTGATGGATGGATGGATAGATAGATGGATGGATGGACAGATGGGCAGATAGAAAGATAGATAGGTAGATAGATAGATAGGTAAACAGGCAGATACACAGACAGACAGATAGATAAATATAGATAGATAGGCAGACAAGACAGGCAGATAGATAGATGGGTGGGTGGGTGGGTGGATGGATGGATGGTCAGACAGACGCTCAGATAGATAGATAGATAGATAGATAGATAGATAGATAGATAGATAGATAGATAGANACGCTCAGATAGATAGATAGATAGATAGATAGATAGATAGATAGATAGATAGATAGACAGAGAGATGATGGATGGATAGATATATAGAGATATAGATGGATAGATGGATGGATAGCTGGGTAATTAAGATGAATAGATGAATGTAAGTACATATATACATATACATAGATGGAGATACTGATATTGATATATATGTATGGAGAGGGAGAGAGAAGCTATTTTAGATTTGAGATAACTTTATAATATAGACTTAAGGTTCACAGCCCATTCCTTCCCCTTTAATCTTGTATTATAGAATTTCACTGTTTAATAGGTAAGAACATTTTGGATCTAATTGAAGAGACCTTGCCCAATGTCATACAGCTATTAAAACCACTGGCACCATCCCTCGAACTCAGCTCTTGATGAATCTTACTACCCTTCCTGGGAATGCCAGGGTTACTTATTGTTCCTAAGGCACTGATGGTGGATGTCCGTTCTATTCACTGATTGTAGGCAATGGAGGAATTAGGGATAGAAATCAGGATTCTGGCTGACAACTTGCTTTGCATGTAGCCTCCCCCACTTCGATTTAGTCTAGTTTCTGATAAAAGTCTATTAACTTCCTTGTTCTTATAAAAGAACCAACTGGGCATGATTAACAGGATCTACTGCTTCTTTTCCTTCTCCCTAGTTAATATCTCCCACCCCTCTTAAAGAATCACTTGAGTGGAGGAAGGTAGGTAGGAAAGCCTCAAGTGCAGAGACCCTGAGTTCTGATATGTCCTCAAGACACTTCCTAGCTGTGTGACCCTGGACAAACTTATTTAACCCTGATTTCTTATCCTTTGCTGTTTTTCTCTCTTGAAATTAGTACTAAGACAAGAAGGTAAGTTTCCTATTTCAAAGTTTTAAAAAGTTTGAGTCCAAGGGCTGTCGCCTCTCCCAATCAGTCTTCCCATCAGAGAGAAACCAACAAAACACTGTTCAGACTGACCATAAAGATTTATTTGTATTTCCAACATGCAGACCATTTCTGCATGCTGTCCAATGACAGCTTTGAACGCTGTTTACAAATTCCCTGCCCTCCACATAAGGCAACATCAGGATCCTTTTAGGAGCATAACAGAGAGACAATTTCCCTCCCCCTAATTATCCCGCCCTTAGTAAGGTACCAAGCCCCACCCCTGAAATATAATTTGTACAGCAGCCTTTCTGGGAAAGGCTTCCAATAAATACATCCATCATAAAACCAACATTAGTCGATACTTTCTTTCCTATGAGGATATGCACTGGGTAGTGCCTTTACAAAAGGCATCACTAGTCCATCTGCCCCCAGCACTGCACACGCTACCTGAAATTGACACATGCTCTGAAGAATGCCCTCTATGATGGACGGTCCTGTGGGGGAGCAGCATTTTTCTCAGCATACTCCAGCATGTAATACCAAAATTCTAGGACCCTTCTTGGTGCCAATGTGGACAAACTTCTTGGAAGTTACTATTGCTGGGGTACAGACCAATACAATACAACCTTAATCAGGTTAGACAATACATACTAAGCCCTCTTCGTGGAAGATTGGCCAAAAGTCAAAGACATCCCCCAAGGAACATTACTTTACATTCTTTTAGAATGGCCCTCTCTCTGACCCAAAAGGTTGGGCAAGGAGAATCAATATCCTTCCGGGAGAAGGAAAAAAAAAAAAAAAAAAAAAAAAAACAGAGCACTCAGTGCTCAGTAAAGGAAAGGGAGAAAGCATTTTGCTCTACATTCTAGAGGAGCCAGAGACTTGGGAAGCAAGTCTGGATTTTCCTCTGGATCAAATAAGCGTGAGTCCCTGGCATCCAGAGTCCTCCTGGTCCTACCAGGGTCGCCAGAGGTTACTGCCAGAAGGTGACTGTCGAGGTGGTGGCTTGGTCAAGGCAGCAGGGGGCAAGGGAGACGAGGAAGGTGGCTTCAAGTCTTGAAGAGTAGTCAGGGATGCCTGCGGTCTCTGGAAGTGATAAAGCAGCTTCATCTGGGTGTCTGTGTTGGCCGAGTGCAAGGTCAAAAACTGGACCGCCTCTTTGAGGCACCAAGAGTAGCCCTCGCTGTAGTCCTGTTGCAAGGTCTTGGGACAGGATGCAAAAGCTGAAAAGGGAAAGAGAAAGGGAGAAGATTGATTAGACTAGAGGTACGGGAATCAGAAGACCATAAACTCAAGGATCAGGGTGTTTAAGAGCTGGAAGGGGGCTTAGAGACCTTCGAGCCCAGCAGCTTGCCTCAGTTTACAAACGAGGAAGCTCAGTTTCAGAGGGTGAGTGCCTGGACCAGTCAGCGCCGGTGCCAGGATTCGGAAGTAGTTCCCGCCTTCGAATTCAGCACCGCTCTCACTAAGAAAACCGGGAGAATGGGGAATAAGCTCCTCAGGAAGAACTCACCTTTACTGTGCTTCAGGTAGCTGACGGTCATCTCCAGGATGTCAGCCTTCTCCAGCTTGGAGTTGGGCTGGTGTCTCTGGAACTCCTTCTCCAGCAAGAGTTTCAGCTGTTCGATGCTGCTGTTGATCCGGTCCCGGCGCATCTTCTCCACCACCGGTTTTCTCAGCTGTTGAGGGAGAAGGGGAAAAGAGAGAGGTCTGAGTGGACCGCTTCTCGTCCAAGAACCGGGAACTCGCATTCCTTAGGTGGGGGATACTTACTCGGTTTTTCTCCTTGGGAGTAAGGATATCCATCGAAATAGCGTTGGGGGCCATGGCTTGGGGAAGGCTGCTGGGGAGGAGTGGCCGAGCTCTTCCTTGGGTGCTTAGAATCCTAGCGGATGCCGAGTCCAGGAAAGAGTGGCCTCTATTTATAGCCCCAGGGCTGCATACAAATGCATGGGTCCGGAGCTCTTCCGAGGTTCCCACACTCCCTGGCCAATCCCTGCCTTTGGAAGGACAAAGGAGAGAGCATCTATTACGGCATGGTAAATTGGTTGTGAATTGCCTGGGGAGTAATGACTGCTCCCAGAGGAGCAGGTGGACTGAGGAGGCCGCTGGACAATAGAACTCCGCTTTGGCGGGATGGGCCGGGACTGTGGGAAAGCGTGGGCCATCATTTTAATTACTGCAGGGCCCCAACTTGGGAGCTGAACATCTCAATATGTCGCCTTTTCCCAGGCCTGGGGAAGCTGCAGTGAAGAAGGCTGGAGGGAGGGGAGATGGGGGTTGGGGGAGGGAAGGGAGCAGGAAGGAGTAGCTTCCCCCTCCCCTTCTCCCGCCTCAATTCCCTAGCCACCCACTTACTTTAAAAAAAAAAAAAAAAAGCAAAGTGTGTGTGGAGGGGAGGGAGAGGGGGATTAAGCCTATGAAGCCCATCTTTCATTTGGACATGAAACACTCTTTGACATTAACCCAGGAGTCCTGAATAGGCGAATTATCGGCACTATCTCTGGGCTTCCCTTCTCTGATTACTGGGGATGAGGGTTGGACTATTTGGCAGCGGGGAGATGGGATGAGGTAGGAAAAGTTGGCCGGCTCTTCAGACCTTCTCTGCCCGAGGGACTCCTTGACATCTGTCCCATTTACAGGACCAGGTACTGAGAAAAGAAAGCCTAGAGGTCAGCTAGCTCCCCGCACATTTTACAGAAGAAGAAACTGAGGTACGGAGAGAGGGCAGTGACTTTCTCAAGGTCACACAGTCATCACAGGCTCATAGAATCATAAAACTGGAGCTGGAAGAGTCCTTCAAGGTCCTCTAGTCCAACCTCCCCATTTTACAGAAGAGGAAAGTGACTTATCTAAGATCACCTAGATGACAGAGCTGGTATCCAGTCCCAATTCCAGTGTTTTTTTCTACCACCCTCTCCAATTCTTTTAGAATTATCCCTTTTGTGTCATGGGCCCCTTTGGCCATCTGGCCACCCCTTCTAAGGTTAATGTTTTAAATTCGTGAAGGAGAGGCAGGTGGTTGACTCAGTGGAAAGAGCTAGATCTTGAGGTGCTGGGTTCAAATCAGACCTCAGAAAATCCCTAGCTGTATAAAATCATTTAACCCCCCTATTGCCTAGCTCTTACCACAATTTTGCCTTGGAACCAATACTTAATATCAATTCTAAGACAGAAGTTAAGGGTTATGAGATTAAAAAATAAATGAAGGAAAAGTTCAATTTCATTTAGAGGTTAATGAACAAAAAGATGTATTTTTCCTCATCTGATCACATACCCACATAGTCAATCTATCCTCAGTTAAGAACCCTCCTCCCTCTTTTTAAGGAATATTTTCAAAGTGAATCATAAGTCACCAGTCCCCTCCTAACATGACCTCAGCTGTCCTTTCCCTACCTTAGAGAATGGGTCTTTGAGAAGATTCTGATCTGTCAGATTATTCTTGGGTCCCCCACTCTCTAGACCACTCAGGGCATGCAGTAGCTCCCAGTGAGTTCTGCTGGGTGGTTCTCACCTTTATGGACTTCTTTAGACTCTCTACCCCTAGGATAAAACATGGAGCGCCTCTATTTGGGTTTTCCAAACTCTTTAACCTTTTGGGGGTGGCCAATCCTTCCAGGATTATTCATTCTTTAGTTCTACCTCATATATCCCATATTGCAACCAACATTTTTTTGCTGATCTATTTGCTGCCTTTCCAGCTGCCCTAGTATATAAGATATAGCATCTCCCACCTCCAGGCTATTATATAAGCTGTTCCCTGAGCCTGGAATGTTCTCCCTATTTATCGCTGCTTCTTGGAATCCCTGGACTGTAAAGATGATTCCCTCTAGGTATTAGTGATAGACAAATGTAGACAAATTCTTTTACTCTGATTTTATTTTCTACATTTTTTATATATTTAGTATTCTCTGCACTTTGTCCTCTCCAGTAGAATATAGGCTAGAGGACAGAGGCTTTTATTTTGGTCAACCTGGCAAACATTAGGTGCTTAATAAATGCTTGCCAAATTGAATTAGTCCCAGCATATCTTCCCTAGCTCTGCTATCTCAGCTGTCATGAGAAAGCTGTAACAGACAGCTAGAGACCATTTCCTAAGGCTAAAAGAAAGGTTCAGTACTTTGCTCAGGGTTGTGTTTCTTTCCTCTCATGTCTCTCCCTCCCCAAGCCCTGGAGATAGAGACAAGGTGCCATTTTGGTTGTGAATTGGGCTGGGAATTGGGCTGGGAATTGGGTTGGAAATTGGGTTGGGAAAGGAAAAAGACCTTTCTAGTTTTGCTTCAGGGGATTCAGCTTCTCCCTGGTCTAGACAACCCTCATTAAAGAGGGTAAGTGGAAGGTGTCCACCTGCATTGCTGCATTGCTCATCCAAGAGTTCCTTATCCTAATGAAACCCCACTTCTGGCCCATTTCCTTTTCCAGAGGACATTAGAAACCTTAAACATCTATTCAGTGATTCCCAAAGGGGCGCCACCGCCCCCTGGTGGGTGCTGCAACAATCCTGGAGGTGGTGATGGCCACACTTTTTTTGTAATACATTCTATTCTGAGTTCAATAAATAGTTTCATAATTTCCAGGGCGCTAAGTAATATTTTTTCTGGAAAGGGGGCAGCAGGCCAAAACAGTTTGGGAACCACTGATATAAATAAAAACTATTATTATGGCCAGTGTTACTAACAGATTCCTGGCTGTTCAACCAGGAATTATTATCAGACAACTTGACAATGGATTGAAAGGTTTTCTTGACCTTCCATCCAGGATCTGGGTTTGAATGAAACAGAGATGAACAATGCCACTCCCAAACTTTATATATATTTAAGGGCCACACAGACACAAACACAAGAATCTGCAGACTTTCATCATTGGGGAAGAACTTCAAGATCATTTAGCCCAACCTAAGGGAGGTAAGGGAGAATGCATGACACCATGGACACATCCCAACTCTGCCACTTCTATTGCCCCCCTTAGCCTCAGTTTCCACATTTGTAAAGTAAGGCAAATCTTAAAGTGCTTTGATAATTTTATTTATTAATATTTACATTAATAGAAGTTTGGTGGCCCAATGGATGGAGTGCCAGTCCAGAAGTCAGGAAGTCTTGAGTTCAAATCCAGTCTGAGATACTTACCACTGTGTGACCATGAGCAAGTCACTTCATCCTTTCAAGTCCAAATTTGGCCTCAGAGGGGGCAGCTGGGTAGCTCAGTGGATTAAGAGCCAGGCCTAAAGACAGGAGGTCCTAGGTTCCAATCTGGCCTCAGACACTTCCTAGCTGGGTGACCCTGGGCAAGTCACTTGACCCCCATTGCCTACCCTTACTGTTCTTCTGCCTTGGAGCCAATACACAGTATTGACTCCAAGACAGAAGGTGAGGGCTTAAAAAAATTTTTGGCCTCAGACCTTTCATAATTGTATGACATTGGGCAAATCACTTAACTTCCATTAACTAGGGTTCAGTGATGGGCAAACTAAGGCCCGTGAGCCAGATTGGGGGGGGGGCCTGAAATGTTCTATCCCACCCCACAACATTATTCCTACTCTGACGAATATAATGAATAGGATACAATACAATGAAACTTCGAAAGAGTTGCCTTAGAAACAGACTGACAGTCGAACATTTCCTTTCCTTTGGCCTCCTCTTTAAAAAGTTTGCCCATCACTGGTCTAGGACATGGAGAAGCTGAGTACTCTGAAGCAAGACTAGAAACCAGTCTTTCCAGGCCAATCCCCAACCAAAATGGCGCCTTGTCTCTTGCTCTGTACAGTATCTGCCTATCCTTCTTATTATTACAAGTTGTACAAGATCTCTCTCAAAGTTGATTCTCTGATTATACAGAAACTTCCATTTTAGGCAGGAAGTACTTGGAAAGGAATCCAACTAGCTGGCACAATGGGTAGAGTATCAGGCTTGGAATTTGGAAGACTCATCTTCCTGAGTTCAAATCTGGTTTCAGATACTTACTAGCTAGCTGTGTGATCCAGGGGAAGCCACTTCACCCTGTGTGCCTCAGTGTCCTCATCTGTTCAATGAGTTGGAGAAGAACATGATGTATGGAGTCAAACCAAGTGTCTTTGCCAAGAAAACCCCCGTGGGGTCATAAAGAGTCATACAAGACTGAAACAACTGAAAGATGATAGCAAATGACGGAATAGCACATTTTCTGGTCCTTGGTTTCCTTATCTGTAAAATGACATGGCTGGATGGACTCAGTGATCTTAAGGACACTTCTATTTCCAAATCTATGATATTATTAATAATATTTTTTCATTGTCCTTTAAGGTTTTCCAAAGGCATCTAGATAGAGCATTAGACCTGGAGTCAAGAAGACCTGAGTTCGAATCCAGCCTCAGCCATTATTAGCCATGTGAGCTTGGGCACACATGGCACATTTCACTTCTGTTTGCCTCATTTTCTTTGGATGATTCACTTAGAAAATTTCAGAATCGGGGGCAGCTGGATGGCTCAGTGGATGGAACACCAGGCCTAGAGACAGGAGGTCCTAGGTTCAAATCTGGCCTCAGACACTTCCTAGCTGGGTGACCCTGGGCAAGTCACTTAATCCCCATTGCCTAGCCCTGTAACAAATAAAAATTAATATAGAAGGATATATAAAAAAGATATTAGTGTTTAAAATTTAAAAAAAAGAAAATTTCAGAATTTTCGAAGTTGGATGAGATCTCAGGGACCATCTCTGTCCAATCCACATTTGAAAGGGAAGGATTATTTTAATATCCAAAGATCCAAAGATCTTCTAACCTCTCCTGGAAGACTACTAAGGATGGAGAATGCATCCCATTTTTGGACAATGCTCATTGTTAAAATTAGCACGAGGGCAGCTAGATGATGCAGTAGATAGAGCACCTGGCTTGGAGTCTGGAAGAGTCCCCTTTCCGAGTTCAAATCCAGCCTCAGATATTTAATAACTGTGTGACCCTGGGCAAATATCTTCACCCTGTTTGCCTCAGTTTCCTCATCTTTCAAATGAACTGGAGAAGAAAGAAATGGCAAACCCTCCAGGATCTTTGTCAAGGAACTCTCAAAGAGTCAGACGCTACTGAAAAAAAAAAAAAAAGATAACAAAATTGTGAAAAGGTCTTTCTGACATTAAACCTAAGTTTCCCTTTTTGTCTCTTCAGCTTTCTGCTCCTGATTTAGTCCCCTAAGGACAGACAAAAGCCAACTATCCTCTCATAATAACAGCCCTTCAATTACAGGAGCATTGCTATCATACCCTAATCAAATCTCTATTCTAAGGAAAAGCATCCCCAGTTCCTTCAACCAATCAGATTTCTCTACTCTGATCATCAGTGTTCTCATCTGTAAAATGGGACAATTAATGTTTACAGTGCACAGAGCTGACTGGAAGGAAAGAATGCATCATATAAAACACTTTGAAAACTTTTAAGCTCTAGAAAAATCTGTAACTATAATGATTTTTTAAAATTTTTGTTTTGAATGGGCAAATGACAGTTAGCTTCTCAGATGTCAAGAACCTATTGTTAAATTTTCAGTGAGAGCCTCAACATCCAGGAAATGAGCAAACACTGGGCTCAAGTCATTGTTTTGTTGATTGTCTAAACTTAAGAAAGTGATGGAGAAAATGTGAATAATGCAGATAGACTGCTTTTTGGAGAGTTGCCCAGCCCTGCCTTCTGGGGCCAGAACTCCTGGGGTCATCACTGTTTCAACCTAGGGCCCCTCAACATCTCCATCCACAATTCTGGGCATGGGAATGGATGTTGACAGTTACAGCCTTGGTATAAAGCCCTACATGAGCCCAGCTGTCTTTCTGAATTAGCAAAGAGGGATTAAAGCAAACAGGAGCATAATTTCCATGTAATTCTTCCAGTAAAGCCCTCTGATATTTCATCATGGTGTGGGTACTCGAAGGCTGTGCCAAGGACAACACGATATCCAGCTCTGTTCTGGCAAGTTTTGAGATCATAAAATCAGATAGCTCTAGAACTGGAAAAAACATCAGAGGCCATTTGGTCCAACTCCCTCATTTTACAGATTAGGAAACTGAGGCCCAGGGAGGGGAAGTAACCAGTGTGTGGATTGGGCACTGGACTTGGAGTTAGTAAAAACTGCTTTCAAATCCTGCTTTTATTAGTTATGTGACCCTGAGAGTGTTAAGAAACTTCTATGGGTCTCAGTTTCTCTCTGGGGAATTGGATTAAAAGAGGTCTCTTAAATCTATGTTGAAATCTATGTTGAATCTGTAAATCTATGATGAAATGAGATGGTAAATGGGATGCTATTTTTGGAAAGCTTATGGTAGAACATATATAATTAATGTGTATTCTACTTACATATAATACAGTGTAATAAGTATATAAGAGTTATTTATTTGAATTTGGGCCATCTTTGTCCAGTTGACCATTCCCTACAAGCCTAGTTTTTTAGCTAACTAGAATGGGATCTTTAAGTCTTTGGAGATGGAAGGGATCTGGTAGGCACTAAGTCCACATCCCCTCCTTTTGCATATGGGGAAACTGAGGACTAAAGAGAATCCTGTGTGACCTGTGTAAAGTCACAAATTGGATCATATATTTATAGCCAGAAGAAGCCTTAGAGAGTATCTGGTCCAAACCTCTCAGTTTACAAAGAAGGAAACTGAGGGGGAAGGGTCTTGTTCAAAGTTACACAAAGGATCATGGGATCATAGAGCTCTAACTAGAAGGGACCTCAGAAGCCATGGACTCCAACCCTTTTCATATGATAGACCAGAAGGGGAGTAACTCATCTGGGGTCTCAATGGTAATGGGCTGAAGTGGGTAGAGCGTTGGACTTGGAATCTGGAAAAAAGGAAGGAAGGAAGGAAGGAAGGAAGGAAGGAAGGAAAGAAAGAAAGAAGGAAAGAAGGAAGGAAGGAAAGAAAGAAAAGAAGGAAAGAAAGAAAAGAAGGAAAGAAAGAAAAGAAGGAAGGGGAGAGAGAGAGAGAGAAGAGAGAGAGAGAGAGAGAGAGAGAGAGAGAGAGAGAGAGAGAGAGAGAGAGAGAGAG
>NC_058132.1:33655152-33732310 GCF_016433145.1 Gracilinanus agilis
GAAGAAGAAGAAGAAGAAGAAGAAGAAGAAGAAGAAGAAGAAGAAGAAGAAGAAGAAGAAGACCCAAGTTCAAATCCAGCCTCTGACACATATTGGTCGTGTGACCTTGGAGAAGTAACTTAACTTTTCAGTAACCCAGGAAAATTCTAAGACAAAAAAATTACAGTATACTTATCAGTCTGAGTGGGTAGAGAGATTATAGAAATAGATAGAGATGTGTATGTACAATATATACCATATAAGTATACTTAAAGTACTATTTAAATATCACTTATAATTCTTTTTTATTTTAATTTTTTTCCTAAAATCTTTATATTTTGACTTAGTATCAAATCAAAGGCAGAGAAGGGGTAAGGGCTAGGCAATGGGAGTTAAGTGACTCATTCAGAAACATATATCTAGAAAGTGTCTGGGACCAGATTAGACCCCTGGACCCTGCTTCCACATGATGCCCTTTCAAACACTGAAGATGTCTGTCTGTCTGTCTATCTATCTATCTATCTATCTATCTATCTATCTATCTATCCATCATCTACCTATCCATTATCTATTTATTATCTATCTCTATTCATCCATTGTCTATCTATGCATCTATCTATCCATATATCCATTATCTACCTATCCGTTGACCATCTATGAATCCATCTATCTATACATCTGTTGACCATCATCTATTTATCTCCCATTTGTAAATCTATCTATCCATCCATTCACCCATAATATAAGTTATAAATAAAAATTAATCTGGAGGCTTATTATTAGATTTATAAGCATTTATTAGTAAAGAGAGAAAAAAAGGTTTTCAGCCTTTCTAACTTTAGGGAAAGATCCAATCCTCTACTGCAGTTGGTTGCCTCTTGCCAGAGATCCAGAAATAAGGTAAGAACTCAGAGGAAAATACCAGCTCAGAGATAGGCATGAAAGTTAAGAAGATCTCAGGCTCACTTTCCAAAACTAAAGCTTCTTCCTCTGTGATAACATTGTGCTGACTCTGGCACATTGATGCTGGGGTACCAGTGGACCCAGATGTCAGGCTGTCAGACATGCCACATGACTCTGTGATTCCTATGCCTCAACACTAGAATGTGTGGGATCCAAGTCCCCTAAATAATTACCTCTCATGCACATATCAATCCATCTTTTTTCTATCTACCATTATCTATCTACCTATATATCCATCTCTATATCTATTGATCCATCATCTAACTATCCATCTATCAATCCACTGATTCCCCTATCATCGATCCATTGATCCATCTGTCCGTCCATCTGTTCTTCCATCTATCTACCTATCTATGCATTAGTCTGTCTTTCTATCTATCTGTCCTCTCTATCTATCTATCTCTCTACTATCTATCTATCTCTCTAGCTACCTGTCTGTCTGTCTCTCTATCCATCCATCTATCCAACTATCCATCTGTCTGACCATCCATCTGTCTTTCTGTCTGTCTTCCTATCTATCTATCTATCTATCTATCTATCCATCCATCTGTCTGTCTGTCTGTCTATCCACCTATCTGTCCATCCATTCATTTGTCCATTCATCTATCCCTCCATCTGTCTGACTGTCCATCCATTTTTCTATCTATCTATCTATCTATCTATCTATCTATCTATCTATCTATCTATCTATCTATCTATCTTTCTTTCTTTCTTTCTTTCTTTCTTTCTTTCTTTCTTTCTTTCTTTCTTTCTTTCTTTCTTTCTTTCTCTCTATCTCTCTATCTCTCTATCTATTTGTTATTTATCTGCCCATCTATCTATTCATTCATCTGTCTATCTATTACTTACACAAACACACACACATAGGGAGCACATATCTATATTTCATATCAATTAAATAGACATCCATATGTCTATTTTTAATACACCTGTACCTATAATTATGTATTTTGACAGATATACACATATCTTCATGTGCATATATATATATACAAACATAGAGTTTATAAATGAAAATTATTTTCATATGTAATTATATCAAGTATATAATATGTATAAGCTATCTATAAAATGATACACATAGGGACACACATATACATACATGTATGTGTTCAGTGATTTCATTGGTATAGGGAATTCTGCTGAGGAAACCCCTTATTAATAGAAGTACCATGAAATTGCCATAGTGCAGGGAAAAGAACAGAGGACCTGAATTCAAATCTTGCCTCAGACACTTGCTAGCTGTAAGAGTAGCAAATCAATCTTTCTGTGTCACATTCTCTCAAGTGTCAGAAGAGGGGGGTAGGACTTGATAACTCCTGAAATGATTGCTAACTCTACTTCTATGATCCTATTATTGTTTGGGCTGTACTGCAACTTTTAGTCTTGTAGACTCTCCTGGGGCTCTGAGCAATTTCGTGATTTAATGAGGATCATAAAATGGTAGCCAGCAAATTTACAGAGCTTTAATTTAAAGTTTGCAAAGCACATTATCTCATTTGATCCTCATAACAACCCAGAAAGGAAGATGCTGTTACAATCCCCATTTTATGGATGAAGTGACTGAGACAATTTGAAGTTAAGTATTTTGTCTGGTGTCACCCAGCTAGAAAATATCTGAGGCAGAATTTGAACTCAGGCCATCCTGACTCTTTAAGTCCAACACTCTACCCACATTGCCACCTAGCTGCTGGGCATACCCAATATATGTCAGAGTTAGTCTTCCTGATTTAGAGACTGGCCCTTCTATCCTCTATGCCAGGGGTCAGCAACGTATGGCTCTGGAGCCATATCTGGCTCTTTTGAGGGCCAGATATGGCTCTTTCTGCAGGAGCCATAAAGTCCATTTTTTTCAGGCACTGTACACTCTCACGAAATTACATTTTAAAAAATGTGGTGTTTATGGCTCTCATGGCCAAAAAGGCTGCCGACCCCTGCTCTATGCCATCCAGCCTCTCTATAGAATAAAATATATTATATGAAGACTTTGCAGAGAATGTAGAAACCTGGGTTTGAATCTGGTAGCTGTGTGAGTCCATGGAAATCAATCCACCCCCCCCCCCTTGGGATTCAATGTCTTCACTTGTAAAAATCAGGAATTTGGACTAGAGTGGAGAGGAAACATGGGTTCAGAGTTCACCTCTGGGCCAGAATTTCCTCATCTATAAAACAAGCATTTAAAAAAACAAAACAAAACAAACAAACAAACAAAGAAGCATTTTGGGCAAGATGGCATCTGGTGTCCCATTCAGCTCAAGATCTGTGATTTTATGCCTAAGGTCCCTTTTGGATCTTCATTCTATGATCTTCCATCCCATAGTTACTAGCCTTTGATACTTAACTAGCTATGTTGTAGTTCAATCATTTTTCAGTTGTGTCCAACTCTCCATGACTCAATTTGGGGTTTTCTTGGCAAAGATACTGTAGTAGTTTGCCATTTCCTTCTCCAGCTCATTTTACAGATGAGGAAACTGATGCCAACTTACCTAGGGTCACATTAATAAATGTTTGAGGCCAGATTTGAACTCATGAAGGTGAGTCTTCTGGATGGATTCCAAGCCCAGGGTGCCCCCCTACCTGCCCAACTGGCTATATGACCTTGGGCAAATCATTTAAGCTCTTTGAAATTCAGTTTCCTTGTCTGTGAAATGGGGATATGAATACTCTCTAGGACTTCTCTTGTAAGGTTGTACAGTTCAAATGAAATAATGTATATAAAGTAATTCAGAAACTTTAGGGAAACAGAGAATGCTGTGTGATGGGGATGGATGGGAGAAAGGAGAGAGGAAGGTAGAGGAAGGGAAAGGAAGATAGTGGTCCCAGCCCCTGGCAGGGAAAATTGACCAGAGCCTTTCAGGGGCTCAAATAAAAGATCAGAGAGCAACTTTGGGGTTTAGAATAGCTGGGTTTTATTTTAATTAGAAAAGGGAAGGTCTAGGAAAAACTAGGAGGTAGATAGAAAGTGGAAAAGGCGCCTAGAGAGAGAGCTCAGGATCTGAGAGCCTCCGGGCTCCAGAGCAGACCCTCCAGGGTAGAAAGCACTAGTAAGAGCTCAGGGTAGAGATCGAGAAAAGGCGCCAAACTTTCTCTTTTTTACTTTCCCTGACACCCCCCACAAAGGAAGTGGGAGTTGTCAGGGGAAGTTGTGGCAGAGAGATTCCTAGGAGTTGTAGTCTCCCAGGGCTTACAATAATTCCAAATGACACACCTGTCACCCTGGTCTGATCCTTTGATAACTTCCTGGTGCCTCTAAAGATAACTTCAAAAAGTCACAGAATGGGGGAACTGGAAGGGAACTTAGCAGCCATTTCAGCAACTCATATACAAAGGGAATCCTCACTATTCTATTCCCAACAAGTGATCCTCCAGCCTCTGGTAGAAGATGGTGGAATAGTCCCTTTGCCTGTGAAGATGGCACCATTCCACCTTGGGATAGTCCTCATCATTTGGTCATCAAGCCTCCATTGGCCCTCTTGTGGTTTCTTGCCATTGGCCTCTGGAACAAAGAAGAAGAAGGCCAATTACTCCTCCCTAAGACAGCTCTTCAGATACTTTCAGACCACTTTTTTGTGCCTCCTGACTCTTCTCCAGGGCAAACATCCTCCTGTTCCTTCAACCAATACTCACATGACACTCAGGCTTTTTGCCATCCTGGTTGGCTTCCTTTGGCTGTTTTCCAGCTCCTCAGTAAAATCCTGATCCTCTTAAAATGTGGATCCCAGAATTGAACATGATTGTTGTACTAAATGAAGTCTGAGGTCTCTTATAGATCTGTGATTCTCTAAGTTTGGGTCTTGGTTCCATTGCTTATTAGCAATATCATCTTAGACCCGTGTTGGAAAACCTACGGCATGTCTGCTGGAGGGGGCTGCTCCCTTCCCCCTCTCCACCATACCTGAGGACATTTTTCACATCACTGGCCTCTCTGTCCAGCAGCCCAATGGGAGCTCTTCCTCCTACCCCTGCCTGGGGTAAGGGGGTGACTCACACTCAGCATGAGGGTGCAATTTGGGCACTCAGTCTCTAAAAGGTTCACCATCACTGTCTTATACAGTTAATCGCCTTCTTTTCTGCCTCAGTTTCCCAATTTGTAAAATAATATTAATAACTAAAGTCTTACCCATAAATAACAACTAAATAACTAAATAATTACCCATAATGTTAATAACTAAAGAGTCTTCAAGTCTTACTTGAAGAACTTCAGTAATAATGGGAAAATGTAGATAAAAATATTTTGTGAACTGCAAGACCCTTTGCAGATACAAAGACTGATCATTATTTTTTTTATTGAGATTTTGTTTCTTGTTAAGAAATGTTTATTAAGGGACAGTTAGGTATCAGTGGATAGACAACCATGTCTAGGATGGGAGGTCCTGGGTTCAAATCTGGCCTTAGACATATTCTAGCTATGTGACCCTGGAAAAGTCATTTAATCCAACTGCCTAGCCCTTATCACTTTTCTGCCTTGGAACCAATATTTAGTAAGGATTCTTTTTTTTTAAATCCTTACCTTCCGTCTTGAGGTCAATACTGTGTATTGGCTCCAAGGCAGAAGAGTAGTAAGGGCTAGGCAATGGGGGTCAAGTGACTTGCCCAGGGTCACACAGCTAGGAAGTGTCTGAGGCCAGATTTGAACCTAGGACCTTAGTAGGGACTCTAAGATGGAAAGTAAATTTTTTTAATAAAAAGAGTGAGAAGAGAGGGCAGAGAGTCACCCCTTTACAAAGGGTTTAGACCCCAAATGGAGGAGAAATGTGGGATGACAGCTAGTGATAGAGTAGATCAAGGGAGAGTTTTTCTGAGGATGGGAGAAACATGGACATGTGTGTAGGCAGTGGGAAAGCAGCTGGTGGATAAGGAGATGAAGCTGATATACTGAAGAGTCCTGAGGTGGTCCTGGAGGAGTATTCTGTAATCTTGTCCATTTTCCCTTCCATACATATCTTGGTTTCCCTACCTGTATGACCTCTTGCAAGAAGCAGGAGATCGCTTTCAGGTTTGAATTCATCTTGGCCATTGGAGATAGCCAGGATGAAGCAGTTAATTAATTATTCATCTCTGTGTTTAATCTTGGTCACCGAGACTTGGCCCAAATCCTCCCCAGGTTAAATAACTTCTTAAGACCTTAGAAAGAGATAGACAAGGATAGTGTACCAAAAAGGCTCATGGATCTAGAATTGCAGATCCTGAGTTCAAATCTCAGTTCTGCTGCTGATTTGTCTCAGTGACCTTGGACTCTCTGCAGCTCATTTGCCTCTTTTTCTTTTTCTTTCTTTCTTTCTTTCTTTTTTTTTTTTTTTTTGACTTGATTGCTCTCTCTTAGACAGACTGAAAACTCTCCTATTCCTGGGGGCTCACCATATTGATGCAGATCTTTGTAAGTATACCTGGCCAGCTTTAGTCCTTCTTCAGTTCAGAACTCTTAAGCTCATGCAATCTTCCAGCCTCAGGGAATCACACTCTTTCACACACTTTTTCCTCCTTTGTAAAACAAGGGAGTTCAATGAGATGGCCTCTGAGTGCCTCCCAGCTCCCAGGGCCCATGAAAATCAGAACTAAGAACTTGAGAATTAATAGGATTATCCAGCCTAACCCCTCATTTTATTATTTTTTGGTGGTATTGCTCAATATTGTTATTTTTCCAAGTTTATTTATTTTTTTCTATGGTTCTATGATTCATATTCTTTCCCTCCCCTCCTTCCTCCCCCCTCCCATAGCCAACGAGCAATTCCACTGCCAACCCCTCATTTTAAAGAGAAGGAAACAGAAATTAAGTCAGGTGACTGGTCCAAAATCACACAGAGAGTAAAAGATAGAACAAAGGGATCAAACCCAGATCCCTTAACTCCAAGTACTCTTTCGACTACAGAGATCATGTCTTAATGATCACATAAAACACAGAATCATTGAATCACTTTTTATTGCTATTAACGAAATCCCTCCCAGCATTCCAAAGTTTGACCTCACAAGGAAACTTTATGAAAACACTTTTGCCTTTTCATCAAGCATCTGGAAAGCCAGCACTGTCCACCTGTCCCTTCATGGCAGAGATACACCAGAGAGATGGATTCCTTTATAAAAGGCAACACTTTCCTCTCCCCGATGGGAGAAAACATTGCAGAGAATTTCTCCTACCACAATTGGTTGTTATCATAATAACATCTTAAACCATAACCTACACTGGAACAGTATAGAAAAGATGGACCCCTGGAGGCTTCTGAAATTAAGTCACTCATTCTCAGAATGAAGGTATTACCCCAACTCCTGCCCTCCTAATCCCAAGTACAGCTTCAGCTCCCTTTTCCAAAGAAAGCCAATGGCTCATCTTTGAAAGGGATCCTCTTAGGGTCTCACTGAGAGCCCCTGGGAGTTTCTGAGGTCATCTTCACTGGGAAGAGAATTCCATTTCTACTTGCTGACAGAAATAAAACTCTCATGGGGGGCATCTGGGTAGCTGAGTCGATTGAGAGCCAGGCCTAGAGATGGGAGGTCCTAGACATTTCCCAGCTGTATGACCCTGGGCAAGTCACTTGACCCCCATTGCCTAGCCCTTACCACTCTTCTGCCTTGGAGCCAATATACAGTATTGACTCCAGATGGAAGGTGAGGGTTAAAAAAATAAAAGTAATCCTTTGGTAATTAGATTGCTATGATTTGCTATGATAATAAACAAAATATAGGTAGTATTAAAAAAGAAATAAAACTCTCACGGAAATACATATTTCCTCCTTAAAGAGGATTTGTGAAATCTAGCTTGCAAAGTCCCTTGAGTAGGTTATCAGGGTGTTGAGGTATGTGTTGGTCCAGTCTTCAGCAGGGTAAGCAGGAGTAAGGCTGGTGCCCAGGAGTAACACAGCTGGCAGCTTCCTGAGTTTGGGGGGAAACTGCAATGAGCCACCTTTGAGCTCCTCCAGCTTGCCTTCATCCAGGAGAGGAAATGCATGACTGTTCTGAGCCAGCCTGGGTTCGTCTCTCTCAAGATTCTTATAGATGAAGTCTGGAGAGAGAAAAGAGGAAGAAAGGAATAGGTTCAGGTCCTATAACAATTGTTCTTATCCACAGACATACCCTTTCCTCTCCTCTCCCCCTTTTTTTTTGCCAGATCTATACTTTAAATCACAATGTGGGGAGTTTCTAGTGTGTAACCTCTTCCAGCAATGTTGATATTCATGGCATGGAGCTTATAGTCTTAGAGAGATGTCTTGGGTTATTAAGAGATTAGGTGACTTGTCTGATCATACAGTCTACAAGTGTAAGGGTGGGAAGATTTGAACTCAGATATTTGTGTTTCCAAATCTAACATCCTTTCCACTGTATCAATATGTAGTGGGCACCAGGGTCCCCCCAAATACCCCAAATTCCTAGAGACATCACACATCAAAGATTGCAGGAGGAATTCACCTTGTAGGACTGGAAGATGAACAAACATAGGATCCTCTACCTCCAAGCTTTGGATATATTTACACTAACCTTAAGATAAGGGGGGGGGATGCCTCTTGTTTACATCCCAAACACACGAGAACTAGGTTTCCCTACATCTCAAACATCACTTATGATCCCAAAGATCCCTAGGTTTCTCAAAATGGGTAACATGATCAGGATATCATAAACAACGTATGCTTATGTTTAAGTCCCCAGACCCAAAGGCACCTATTCTGTTACCTATTCTCCCTTCATTGCCCACCTTGTTTGTTCCCATTGTTCATCCCCTTTCCCATCTTTCCTTTCCAAGTCACTTAGACCCTGTCTCTTTAGGACATAAAAATCCTGAACTTTTCTCTGTTCAAGGAGGCAGTTGGTCCTGTACAATGCCTCCTGACCATTCAACCTAAATAAATCTCTTATCTTTAAAGGGTTTCCAAATGAGGGGATGCCCTTTGACTGGGGAATGGCTGAACAAATTGTGATATCTGTTGGTGATGGAATATTATTGTGCTCAAAGGAATAATAAACTGGAGGAACTCCATGTGAACTGGAAAGACCTCCAGGAATAGATGCGGAGTGAAAGGAGCAGAACCAGGAGAATCTTATACACAGAGACGGATATACTGTGGCACAATCCAATGTAATGGACTTCTCTACTCGCAGCAATGCAATGATCCAGGACAATTCTGAAGGACTTATGAGAAAGAACGCTATCCACACCCAGAGAAAGAACTGTGGGAGTAGAAACACAGAAGAAAAACAACTGCTTGATCACATGGGTTGATGGGGATATGATTGGGGATGTTGACTTTAAATGATCACCCTAATGCAAATATTAATAATATGGAAATAGGTCTTGATCAATGACACATGTAATACCCAGTGGAATTGTGAATTGCTATGGAAGGGGGTGGGAGGAGGGGAGGGAAAGAACATGAATCTTGTAACCATGGAAAAATACTCTAAATCAATTAATTAAATAAAAATTTTTTTTCAGATCAAAATAAATAAAGAGTTTCCACCTGAGTCTGTCATTCTTGAAAGGGTACCCTCCATGGATCAAGGGTTGATCTCCAGTCCCCCACAACAAATATGCTGCCTGGCTCTCCCTTCCTCCATTTCTCCCTCCTTCTTTCTTCTTCCTTCCCTCTTTCTGCTCTTTCCTTCTTCCCTAGCTTTCTCCTTTTCCTCCCTTCTTCCCTTCCTTGTTCCTTCCATGCCTAGGGCAATACAAAGTTTACTTGCCATGAGTCATACAGCTCATACAAGCCAAAGGCTGCATTTGAAGGTAGGTGCCCATGGCTAGTTCTCAAACTATCACACAATGGTGCTCATTAATGCATTCCCCAGGGAACTAATATTAGGATTGTAGCTTTAGAGCTGAGTCCAACCTCCTCATTTTATAAATGAAGAAACTGAGACCCAAAGTTATTAAGTGACTTAGCCAAGGTCATGCAGGGAATAAGTGACAAAGGCAAGCTTATAACCCAGTTCCTTTAACAACAAAAGCAGAGCTCCATTGTACCACATAGTCTCTTGATGACCATAGTCCATTTTCCTTTTAAGGCTTTTTTTAAAGGCTTTTAAGGTTTCCAAAGGATCAGAATGTTCTGACTATAATCCTTCAGGGGTGTGACCTCAGGTAAGGAAGACACTTCTTGACCTCAGGTTTTCAAAGTAGGGAGCTAGAGCAGCTTTATCCCTTTTGACAGAGGAGCTGCCTGGGGTTCAGCAAAGGGAAATATTTGAATGCTAGTAAATGTGAGAAGCGAGACTTGAACCAGACAATGGAGAAGACCTGTGGATGGGACTCACCTTGTGTTTAAAGGTGACTGAGCCTACTCTTAGACAGCTGGCAGGTGAAGGTGGGCTGCTGTCCCTGGTATTCCATCATCCAGCAGCCTTTAGGTATTGCTATTGCCACAATTCCAGGTCCTCTTTACCCAGGTCCTCTTTAGCTGCAAGAGAGAAAAGAAAGGAGTTTAAATGGATCACTGGTATCCTGGGTGAGCTGATGCCCACCTGGAAAATGGAGGTGACCTGTCCCTTTCCTTAGGACAGCCACCATTTCCCTGAAGGGCTCAGATTCCAGGAGAGAGAGAAAAGGGGGGAAAATAGGAGAACCAGAGAGAGTAAAATCCTGCCATTAGTGCCAGAGAAGCTATTGTCCCTTCAGAAAAAAAATCCTTGCCATTCTAATTATCCTTATTAATATTGTTTGGATTTTGCTTTAATCTAACTGATGTAGAATTTAATCAGATGGGTTGGTCCTCTAATGTGACAGCTCATCTATCTTGATAATGGGCTGAGAGCTACCTCTGCTTTATAGATTTCATAGTATCACATCAAATCAATGCACATCTCTGAAGTGTCTCAGTTTCCTCATTTGGAAAAAAACCAAAGAGGTTGCACTATGAAGGTCCCTTTTAATTCTAAATTTAGGGACCTTAGATGGCATGAAGTTAAATCTCTTTCTTTTTCCTGATAGGGAAACATTAGAGAGAAGAAGGGACCTGAACCTGGTCACATAGACAATAAGCAACTAAAGCAGGATTGGAACCCAGATCTTTTGACTTAGAGGCACAGCAGTACAAGGGAAAGAAGCCTGGATTTGGAATGAGAAGATCTGAATTTTAATCCTGACTTGGCCTCTTATTAGTATCAACTCTTTTTTAGAACCCCTAAATTTGCCCCTGATGGGAAGTCCCAGATTGACCTTGTCTCAGACTAAACAATAAACCTTAAAGTACCTAATGATCTCAGTTTAGGTGGAATTAGTTAGATAGAACCAAATCTTAAATACCCTTTTGTTTTAGAAGTTTCTCCCATTATATTAGAGGCTTCTCCCAGGTGGTCAAGCCCCTGGACTGGAAGGATCCTCTTGTATCCATTGTAAAACATCAACCTCTCCCAGGTAAACCAGCCCTGAACTCCTCCTCTCTTTTTATAATATTCCTGTTCTTTATTTCTGGATTAAAACCTGCCTCCAACCTTGTAAAAATGTTATAATCCCTCCAGGGAGGCTGGATTGCAAAAGGATTTTCCTATAAATAAGGGATTTTTCTGTACATTTGGGGGCATTTGTCTTAGGTCAATGACTTGAGGCAGTGCCCCATATTTCTTTCTCTCTCCCAATAAAACACTGCATTTTAATTGATAATTTTCCCTGTCCTATTTTGAAAAGGGGCTAAAGAGGGTACATCTTGATATTTCAAGGTTCCTTTAAACTTCCACTGCACACACAAGTATTTTCTCATTTGATCCTCACAGCCTTAGTGGGTGTGCTCTTATGATCACAGATGGGAAACTGAGGCATATAGGGGTTAAATGACATGTCCAAGGTCATATAGCTAATTGGAGACTAAGACCAGATTTGAATGGAGATCTTTCCAACTCTAGGTCCAATGCTCTTTTGCTACCAGTTGTTATTGTTGAGTCAGTTCAGTTTTCTTGGCAAAGATACTGGAGTGTTTTGCCATTTTCTTCTCCAGCTCATTTTACAGATGAGGAAACTGAGACCAACAGGGTGAAGCAACTGGCCCAGGGTCACACAATTAGAAAGTGTCTGAGACCAGATTGGAACTCATGAATGTTCCAAGCCCAGTGTCTCTAACCACTAGACCACTTGCTGCCTCAAAATGGAGAGGTGGGACTGGATGGCTCCTGGAGGTTCCTTCAGATTGTAAATCTCTGATCCTCCCATCTCATGGCTCCAAAGTCAGTGCTCTTTCCACTGTAGTAGGGGGTGGGGAAGTCTTTGGAACTCATCTCTTTCAATACCTTTTAAATGCTTCTCCCTCAATTTTATAAGTGAGGCATATGGGAGTCAGAGAGATTTGCCTAAGATTACCAAGACTGTAGTCTTTAAACTCTATCCACTTCCCCCCACTGGATTGACATTGAGTTGAATATCTTTGAGAAAAGAAGGAATGGTTGGTCCCTCTGTGCCTAGCACAGGGCCTTGGTGCTGCCATCTGTTAACAATAGTCTGGAGGTAAGGGGTGAGTCTTTTTTTAAATGCTGGTGCCCACTGGAGGGCTGGATGGACCATGGCTCTAGGCCTAAAAGCATCCTTTGCTTTTAGGAGGTTTTCAGTTCCTACCCAGCCCCTCTCTACTTACTTAGATCTGTCAGAAGCTGGTGCCTTTCTTGTAACCCTTGCGTTGGCAGGCCTCTGGAGGTAGGCTCCCTGCTCCCTCCTCCTCCTCCTTCTCACCAGGCTGTGGGTCCAACCCAGGAGGGAGGTCCTATTTATAAACCAGGAGGGCCCAGGGACTCTGTGAGTCCCCCGGTTGTTGGTAGTTCCCACACTCAGCAGCCAATGGCTGGGGAAGGGGAAACAATGAAACAGGCATCCACTTAGCTATGGTACACTGAGTCCCAATGCCCTGGGGGGAGTCACCTTCTGCTTGAACCAACTGGTGGAGTGTGGAGTAGTGGTGGTGGTAGTGGTGGTGGCCTGGGGGTGTGGGGCAGCTGGACCTGGGAAAGGAATGACCTTCCAGCTGGGTGTCTTCCAATCAATGGCATTCCTGAGCCCTGGCATGTGCCAGGCTCAGCCAGCCACCATGGGGGCATGTGCAAGGCAGGAAAGGGAGGAGGAAGAAGAGGAGGAGAAACAAAAACAACCTGCTCAATGGGCAGACAATGAGGAAGCCTGTACAGAGCCAGTGGACCAGGCATTGGATCTGGGAGTCAAAAGAGGAGGGGATGAGTCCTGACTTGACTCAGTAAATGGCTAAGGCATAGGAACATAGGATTAGAGATGCAGAGAAGGGGGTCTCAGTTGACATATAGTTCAAACTGCTCATCTCACAGATGGGACAACTGAAGCCCTGAGGTTAGCTGGTAAGTGGAAGAGCTGGGACTTGACTCTGGCTCATCTGACTTTGACTTCAATATTCTATCCTCTGTACCACGATTCCTCCCTCATTTTACTGGGAAGAATATATTGATTATAGCTGAAGGAAGGAAAGAGAATGTATTAAGCACCTATGATGTGTTAGGTGCTGCTTTGAGCACTTTACACATATTATCTCATTTGACCCTCACAACAACTCTGGGAAGTAGATTCTATTATTATCCTTATTATTTTACAGTTGAGGAAACCAAGGTATGTGAAGCAGAAATTGAGGGGACCTTGAAAATGTCAAAGTGCTCCCTCTTTAACCACATTAAAAAATGAGCAGGGAAAACCATCACTTAAAATGTAATGCTTTATTGAGAGAGAGAGATAAAGAGAGAGAGAGAGGAAGAGAGAGAGAGAGAGAGAGAGAAAGAGAGAGAGAGAATATGGGGCCATTGCCTCAAGTCATTGACATAAGACAGACACCCCTTCAGAGTTACTGAGCGAGAGATCTGGTCATGTCTACCTTTGATGTACCAGGGACAGACTGACTAGAGCGTGACACAATTTACCTGGCACAAATGTCCTTTGGTTTTCCACAGAAACTCACAACTAGAATTAACATTTCAAGAGGTTGGAGACAGAATGTTGAATAGCTTTACAAAGGATTTACAATGGACATCTTCAGTAAATTAACATCTTCTAGAAACTGGCAAATAGCTTTGCAGTGGGGACATTCAAGCAAATTAATATTTTCAAGAAATGTTCAAGGGTTGGAGATAAAGGTTTTAATCCAGAAATAAGAGAGCAGGAATATTATACAAAGAGAGGAGGAAGGCAGGTCTGGATTATCTAGGTGTGACTGATGTCAAGCCATTGGGCTTGACCACCTGGAAGAAACCTCCATATAATGGAAGAGACTTCTACACAAAAGGGGTACTGTTAAAGAAATAATGTGTGGAGAGAGAGATAGATGTATAATGATGGTGATGATGTGTATCTGTCTATGATCTCCTCAGCTGCAGTTGGTGGGAAGAACACCTACTCCTATCACCCTGGCTGCTGCTGTAAATTATCCCCTTATCTCTGACAGGTTTGGTTGATAACCTGTTAGAAATTCCTTTAACAGCTGCCCAAGTAAGGACCCTTGAGAGGTTAGGTAGATAGTTAACCTCTCCATGCCCAACCTGGGGTTGGATAGATTGGTAATGGACTATTGATCAGCCTTGGATAATGTTCAGGATCTAACTGCATTTTGACTCCCTTCCCAAGGGCAGTGATAGAAAGACCACTCAGGAGGGTACTTGTTATTGAACACTCTTTTATCTATAGGTAGGGAAAGGATAACAAAGTCAAGGATTGGGATTGGAAAACCTATTATCTATTAGACTAATTAATAATCAGGACTGGAGGCTACTAATCTGGTGGAGGCTTGAGATCTTCACCCTCTCTTTCTATCTCTGGCCAGACCTGGCCACAGCCAAGTCAGAGAATAGGGAAGGCTATTGCTGCTGATATATTGATGGTTTTTATTCTCTCAGCTCTCTCACTAATAGTGTTGATGGTTCACTAGCTCTCACAGTCTAGCCAGGAAATAGATTCAGGCTTATTCCTACCCTCTTCTTCTTCAACCACCCTTCAGCCACCCACTGCCCAGATAGAACCACAGAGGCTTGCAGAGATCTGTGATCTCCAGTTCTCAGCCTCTGAGTCCAGAGACCTCTCTCAATGTAGCTGTCAGGGGTATATGGTGGGGCCAACTCACGTTTGCCCCGGTTCACCTGGAAACATTCCAAACTCTCAACTGCCATCCCTATCATTCAAGGTGGCATCCATCTCATCCCAGATTATGAATATATCAGTACTCAAGATTGGTACGTAAGATGAGAACATTGGGTACTTTCAGGATCTAGTATCTTCAGCCTGGGACTCCTGCCCCAGGCAAATTCCCAGACAAATTTACTTAAGGCATTAAAGTCTTTGTAAGGATGGGGGTGGGGGACCAGCTTTTACTAACTTTTTGGAGATATTGATAACTATTAATAACTTGAGAATAATACACTAATTCAGTGATGGGCAACCTTTTAAGCTTGGTGTGCCAAAATTTGCCAAAAAAAAAAAAAAGCAAGAAAAAACGAGCATAACTCGGGTGGTGCATCACTTTGAGAAAAAAAACAGAATTTTGTGATATTTATAGTTTAAATAACAAAAATGTATAATTGTAATATATAACTGTGGTTAATAAGCCAAAAACTAATTATTTAACTTAACCTCTTTTGGCCTACAGACCTCCAGCACAGAGTGTCTATACTACACTACAGCAAATTTTCATCCTCAGCATGCGGCCCCATACTTCTCTGTATGTGGCTGCATGTCATTGAAAATGGCTACACTGACTCGTGTATCATAGGTTTGCCATCAAGGCACTAATTTCTCCCTTTATTCAGAGGCAAACAGGGGTGAAGTGGCTTGCCCCAGGGTATCTCAGCTAGTAAGTGTCTGAAGCTGGATTTGAATTTAGGTCTTTCTGACTCCAGCTCTTTATCCACCACTCCACCTAGTTGTCCCAATTATGAGTCAATCTTCTCATTGACTCATATTTCTTTCAGGGTTCAAATCTGGTCTCAGACAATTTCTAGTTGTGTGACCCTGAGCAAGTCACTTTACTTTGTTAGCCTCAGTTTCTTCATCTGTAAAATGAGGTGGAGAAGGAAATGGTAAACCACTCCAGTATCTTTGCCAAAAAAAAACCCAAATGGGGTCATGAAGACTCCAGTTCTTTATCCACCATTCCACCTAGTTGTCTCAATTATGAGTCAATCATTGACTCATCTTTCTTCTAGAGATCAAATCTGGCCTCACTTTCTAGTTGTGTAATCATGGGCAAGTCACTTCACCTGTTTAGGGCAGCTATAATTCATTCCATTTTATAGGGGTGGGAGCCAGAAAAAACCCTTCCAATATCTACTGAGAGACAACTAGATGGATCAATAGATTGAGAGCCAGTCTTAGAGATGGGAGGTCCTGGATTCAAATTCAGCTTCAGAGATGTTTAGTTGTGTGACTCTGGCAAGTTACTTAATCTCAGTTGCTTAGCCTTTATGGTTCTTTTGACTTCGAACTGATACTTAGTATTGATTCTAAGATGGAAGGCTAGGGTTTATTTATTTATTTATTTGTTTTTTTATTAAAACCCTTACTTTCTGTCTTGGAGTCAATACTGTGTATTGGCTCCAAGGTAGAAGAGTGGTAAGGGCTAGGCAATAGGGGTTAAGTGACTTGCCCAGGGTCACACAGCTAGGAAGTGTCTGAGATTAGATTTGAACCCAGGACCTCCTTTCTCTATCCCCTGAGCCACCTAGCTACCCCTTGAAGACTAGGTTTCTTAAAGAATAAAGAGTTATTCAAATAAAATAAAGATAAAAATTTTTAAAATAAAGAAAGAATTATTTAACAATGAAATCAACAAAATTAAAATGAACAAAAACAAACTTGTCTCCTAAGAAGAGATCTAAGACGACCCTACCCCTACCCCTTTGTAGAGGTAGGAAGAGGTCCAGGAGTGTATGCACTCATGCCTCATATTTCAGATTGTGTTGATCATCTTTTCCCTTCTTTTTTATTTATTTATCTTTTAAAATATTGTTATACAGGATGATTGGAGGGGAAGGAGGAAAAGGGAGAGACGTGATATAAAAATCAATAAGAGCATATTTTAAGATATTCCTTTGTACTGTAAGACTGAATCCCTCAATGTTGGCTCTTCCCTTTGCTGAAACAAAAGATTTCAGTGGTTTTAATGAACTGCAAAATCAATATACTATTAGTCCATGTGGGTTCAAATCATGTTTAAGATTTAAATTAATATCCAATAACTCCAAGTATTGTATTTTATAAGGTTTAATAATAATCACTTGAAGTAGAGAAAAAAAGAAATAAAAATTAAAAATCTAATTTTCTAACTAAAATAAGATCACCTGAGTCAGCTTTCCTGCCAAGCTCTCCCCCCAGCCAGGAAGAAGAGCCAGGGCAGAGCTACACAAAACTTATATCCTCCCTATGTTAACATATAATATGAGAAGGAACATGGGAATCTGGGAAAGAGAGTTTTGGGGTTCAAAATTCTAATTATACACATGCATGTGTTCCTTACTACCTGTGTGACCTTTGGGGAGTTGCTTCTCCTCCTCAAGCCTCAATTTCCCTTTATGTAAAGTGAAGGAGTTGGACTAGATGATGCCTGAGGTCTTTTCCAGAACTAGATCTAGAGCCTGTGATCTCTGGCTTGTATGAGTTAAAGTGTACATAGTATCATGTGACAAAGTGTCAGTAAGATCAGGCTACTAGAAATGGTGAGAAGGTCTGGGTCTAGGGAGCTCCTCTGCCCTGGTCACTCCAAATCCATTGTGTTGGGTTCAGCTCAGGGTAACACACTTAACGTTAAGCCAGAGACCATGAAGATGAGGTGGGCCAAAATGGTGAAGGTTCCATGAGGACCACTTGAGGGAACTGGGAATGCTTAGCTTGGAAAAGAGAAAACTGGGGAAGAGAATGGGGCAAGGAGAAGAGGACATGATAGTGGTTGACTACTTGTCACAGGGCTGCATGGGAACAGGTTGTTGTCCAGTCAGGCTTACTTGTTCATGACCCCAATTGGGATTTTCTTGGCAGAGCTACTGCAGTGGTTTGCCATTTTCTTCTCTAGATCATTTGACAGATGAGGAAACTGAGGCAAACCAATTGTATCTGACTGTGACTCCATTTAGGGTTTTCCTGGCAGAGACACTAGAGTGGTTTGCCATTTCCTTTTCCAGTTCATTTTACAAATGAGGAAACTGAGGCAAACCAGTTATATCTGATTCTTTGTGACCCCATTTAGAGTTTTCTTGGCAGAGACACTGGAGTGGTTTGTCATTTCCTTGTCTAGTTCATTTCACAGATGAGGAAACTCAGGCAAACAGGGTGAAGTGACTTGCCCATAATATGCTTGAGGCCATATTTGAACTCAGTGAGATGGGTCTTCTTGACTTCAGGACTGGGGCTCTATCCATTGAATCACCTAGCTGCCCCATGGGAAGAAGAAATAGACAATTCCACTTGGTCCTAAAAAGCAGAACCAGGGAATAATGGTGTATATTGGTGTGGGGGAGGGTGGGGAGGTGGGGAGGGAAGGGAAATATAAAAAGGCTAATTTAGACTCAAGATCAAGAAAAATTTCATAACAAGAATTGTCTGGGTGGAATAAACTGCTTTGAGAATTAGTGGCTTCCCTCTCATTGGAGGGCTTCAAGAAGATAACCCTGGTCAAACATGGGGGGTGGGGAGATTCTGCTTTAAGTGGGGCTTGGTCCTGGATGCACTCGGAGGTCCCTCCCAATGCCGAGCTTCTATGCTGCAGTGAGATCCCAACCCTGCTTTTTTTTTTTTGACAGCCTGAGAGCTGCTGAGGCTGAACAATTGATCCTCCCAATAACCAAACCCAGGACAAGCCTAGGTCCTCAGCAGAGATTCCTAGTCAGTAATCCTGCTGAAACCCTTTCCAGTTTGGAAGAATCTGCTAGAGCTTGCCCTCTGCTGGCAGAGCTTGCAAAAACCCCGGTTCCCTTTCATCCCTAATGTGGCCAGGCAAGAAGGTTTTAGGGGAAACTCATTGCTATGGCAACCCTCCAGCAGTTACTGAAAAGCTACCTAGAGGTGGTTCCCTAAGCCAAGGATTCTTCATCTTCTGCTTGGACAGTCAATCTGATGAAGTCTAGAGACTCCTTCTCAGAATCGTGTTTTTAAATCCATAAAATAAAACAAAATAAAATAAAACAAAATAAAACAAAATATACTCATGATTAAAAAGGAAGCCAATAAGATTTGAAATATAATTATTGGATTAAAAAATAAATTGAAAATTTTGTTGGATTTATAAGAAAATATGATCTTCCTTCAGAGAAAGAACTGATGCAGTCCAATTGTTGACTGAAGCATCCTTGAAGAATTTTCTTTATTTTTCTTGTGTTTTTTTTGGGGGGGGGTCCTGTGTTTTCTTTTATAACATGGCTAATACAGAAATGTGCTTTGCATGACTACACATGTGTAACCTGAATCAAATTGCTTTGGCTTCTTCAGGACAGGAGAGAGGAAAGACAGACAAGAGAGAATTTGGAACTCAGAACTTACAAAAATGAATGTTAAAATTGGTTTTTACGTGTAATTAAGAAAAGATAAATTAAAAAGATAATGTTTGCTAAATCCCAAAGTTAAAAAAATAAACAATAAATAAATTCATGAACTCCAGGCTAAATGATCTTGAGTCTTTTGTTAAGACTCAGCTGACCACTGCTCCCACCTCAAGCCCCCACACAATTTTTTTAAGCTATTACTTCTATCTTAGAATCAATATTGTATTCGTTCCGAGGTAGAAGAGTGTTAAGGGCCAATCAATGGGGATTGTGACTTTCCCAAAGTCACATGGCTAGGAAATGTCTGAGGCTGGATTTTAACCCAGGACCTCCTATCTCTATGCCTGACTCTCTATCCACTGAACCACCCAGCTGACCCAGATATTTTTGTTTCTTAAATTTCCATTCTACTCCATGTATGCCTCTCCTTTCTCCCCTGTAGGGAGCTACTCGATATGAATAGTATTTTTTCAAAAGGAAAAGGACAGTATAACCAAGAAAGTCCAAACACAGGTGCAATGTGAACGCAAAGTTCTTAGGATTTCTTCAGCCTTCAGGACTCCTCTGTAATTAAGAAAAAATAAACTAAAAAGATAAAGTTTGCTAAATCCAAAAGTTAAAAAAATAAACAATAAATAAATTCATGAACTCCAGGCTAAATTATCTTGAGTCTTTTGTTAAGACTCAGCTGACCATTGCCCCCACCTCAAGCCCCCACATGATTTTTTTTTAACTATTACTTTAAATTATTACTGATCAAGTGAGGACTTAGTAAACAAGTCCTAGTGAGTTGATCCAGAGCTATTTAGTTTGCTCATAGTTACACAGCAAATAAGTCTCTTTTTCTCTCCCTTTCTCTCTAGCTGTCTCTCTTTCTCTCCAATTCTCTCTCTGCCAGTCTCTTATCCCTCTTCCCCTTCCCTCCTTCCCTCTTTTTCTCTCTCCCTTTCTCTCTAACTGTGTCTCTCTCTCCATTTCTCTCTGCCTGTCTCTTATCTCATCCCTCTTCTCCTTCTCTCTCTCTTTCTCTCTCTCCCTCTCTCTCTCTAACCCTTTCCTTCTTTCTCTTGCTGTCTCTGCCCTGACACTTTCCCTCTGTCCTCTTCTCTCCTCTCTGCTTCTGTCTCTTATCTCTCTTCTCCCCTCTCTCCAGATAGAAGTGTATATGTATGTGGGGCAAGTAGGTGGCACAGTGAATAGAGTCAAGAAGGGGTCTGGAGTCAAGAAAACATTTCTGAGTTCAAATTTAATGTCAGACACTTTATAACTGTGTGACTCCAGGCAAGTCACTTCACCCTGTCTGTCTCAGTTTCTTCATCTGTCAAATGAGCAGGAGAAGGAAATGGCAAACGGCTCACATATCAGCCAAGAAAACTCCAAATGGGGTCTCAGAGTCAGACACAACTGAAAACAAGAAGTCTATATAGATTTATAGGTATGTAGATATTAATATATAGATCTCTCTTTCTCTCTCCTTCTCCCTCTGACTGTCTCTCTCTGTCTCTCTCTGTCTCTATCTCTGTCTCTTTCCTACTCTTCTCTCTTCTTCTCTCTGTCTCCATTTCACAGATCTCTCTTTCTCTCTCCTTCTCTCTCTCCCCCTCCTGCCTCTCTGTCTGTCCCTCTCTGTCTCCATCTCTGCCTCTTTCCATCTCTCCTCTCTTCTTCTCTGTCTCTTTCTCCATTTCTCTGTCTCCAGCTATATTGTTTCATTTATTATATTTGTATCCCAGCCACTAGCCTAGTGCCTTGCCCTCAGTGGGCACGAAACAGAAGCTGTTTCTACTATAACATCTGTAATCGAATTAGGCTCCCTCATGCAATTTTCTATTAAAAGGAGGATTTGAACCCAAGGCTTCCCAGCACCAAGATCAATGCTCCCTTCACAATATCATGTTTCTCTCCTTCTTGTTCTACTTATTTAACTGTAAACAAAGTGGTATTAAGTACAGAGGGATTTAAGTGATTTTTCCGGGGTCATACAGGCAGTATGTACCACAGAGGTCTAGCCTCAGAATCCTCATGATCTGGGTTCAAGTTTAGCCTCTGATATGTGCTGGCTATGTGACTTTGGGTGAATCACTTAAGCTTTCAGATTGTAAATTGAAGAAAAGGTGGTGACCTGCATTCATAGAGAGAATGCCCTCACCTGGGAGTCCCCTAACCCAGTGCAACCCTAAACCTAGCTCCCATCCATTATTTGTAGCAGTTCAGAGGGTCTACCTCAGCTCAGAAAGTGGGCTCATCTCCCCCTGGGGAGGGGAGACCCCCCCTGGCAATGGCCTCAGCTTCCCAGGCAGCTGTCAGGAAGGAGATCAGGGAAAACAGCAGGTCCCAGCTGTTTTCCCTGAGAATGGCCCCAATTCTTTGTCCAAGACAGATGTTGGACTCCGGAGCCCGCCAAGTGGTGGGAAAGGAGGACCCCCCCCCATCCCCAGCTTGGGGAGAAAAGGGCAGCAGAAGGATTAACCAGCCGGGACTGGCTTGGCCACCCCTTATCCCCACCCCACGGCCCTGGCCAGATCAATTATTCTCCCCCCTCCTTCTTTCTGCCCCCTCCCTCCCAGCCCAGCGCCCTGATGCAACAGCCTCAGCCTGCCTGCCTGCCTGCCTTGGGGAAAAGGCGGGAGCTGGAAGAGGGTTTCAAAATTCCTCCGTGTCAAAGAGCATCTCTTTCCCAACTCCTGAATGGTAGAGCCGACCTTTATTGCTCTATTATATCTTGGAGCCAGATGGTCTTTTGGGAGTTGGATTCCCCCTCCTCCCCCCACCCCCCTGGGATCCCCTGTCCTCGGCCCCCTTAATGCATTCAAAGTCAGCCCCCATCACTAATGCCGCAAGGAGTCCCAGGCACGCTCCCATTGTGCCAGGCTGAGATGGGATCAATGGAGAGACAGTGTGGGAACCTCGGAGAAGTTCAAACCCACACAGCCGGCCCCTAATAAGTCCTTTGTGTGCCCGCGGCTCACGCCAGAACCCGGTGAACTCTTGCCAGGCCCCTCCTGCCCCAGCTTGGCCTCCACTGGGCTGGGAAGGCCCTGGGTGAGAGTTTCTGGAGGGGATTCTCAGGGGATTTCTAGGGTCTGAGTGGGATCGAGGTCCCAGTGCGGTGTATTCCTTCTCAGGTGGACTTTAACCCATTAGGAGAGTCCAAGACTGGACCAAGAAAGGCTAATCCTTCCCCTCTGGGCAGAGGAAGTTAACCTCTGTTCTCTGTCCAGCATAGTTTCTCAGTCTCCTCATCTATAGAATGGAAACAATAATTCTGCCTTCTCTTCCCTCCATGGGTGGGAGGCAATGACTTATGATGGGGAAATAACAGTGAATTTGTAGCCAGGGAGGTAGCCTGAAAGAGAGCTAGATTTGGACCCAGAGGACCCAGATTCAAATCCTGGCTCTCTCTACCACTTACTTCCTGGAAGTAAGGTTTTGGACAAGTCACTTAGCCTCCTTGGCCCTCAGTTTCCTATTCTGTAAAAGGAGGATATTGGACAAGTTGACCTCCCTGGGTCCTGGCAGATGAACCTAGATATGGACAGTTTCTAGAGGTCACTTTCCTATATTCTGAGGATCAAAGAAGATGGCAAATAGCCTTAAGAAAGGGAAAAACATAGTCCCCATAGGAGGAAGTATGATTGGTGGAGAGGACTGGTCTGATGCTGGGTCCAAAAATGATGACTTTATAAGAGGGAATAAAGGAAGAGAATAAACATTGACAGACACATGATAGACAGACAGACAGACAGACAGACAGATGGATGGATAGATAGATAGATAGATAGGTAGAGAAATAGATAGATGGATAGATAAATGATAGATAGACAGACAGATAAATGGATGGATAGATAGATAGGTAGTAGATAGATAGACAGATAGGTAGATAGATAGATGGATAGATAGATAAATGATAGACAGACAGATAGATGGATGGATAGATAGATAGACAGATAGGTAGGTAGATAGATAGTTAGACAGATAGGTAGATAGATAGATGGATAGATAGATAAATGATAGATAGACAGATAGATAGATGGATGGATAGATGGATGGGTGGATAGACAGAAAGACAGATAGACAGACAGGTAAATGGATAGATAGATGGACAGATAGATAAATGATCGATTGATAGACAGATAAACAGATAGATGGATGGATAGACAGACAGACAGGCACATTGGTAGAAAGATAAACAGACAGGTAGATAGGTAGATAGATAGATAGATAGATAGATAGATAGATAGATAGATAGATAGNGACAGACAGATAGATAGATAGATAGATAGATAGATAGATAGATAGATAGATAGATAGATAAATGATAGACAGACAGACAGATAAATGGATAGATAGATGGACAGATAGATACACACACATTTTCATCTACTATGTGCTGGACACTGTAAAATGCTAAGTGCTTTACCAATATTATCTCATTCATTCCCAAAATAATCCTGAAAGTTAAGGCAAGTCCTCATTTTACAGTTGGGGAAACAGACACGCAGAGGTTAAGTGTTTTGCCCAGGATCACACAGCTAGAAAGTGTTGCAGACTGGATTTGAACTCGGATCTATTCTTGACTTCAGGTCCAGCAACTTCATCCAGTGGGTTAACCTAGTCCCCTCTAAGAGTAGGCATTAGTTATATGTTTATTTATGGACACATATATTTCCAAAGCTCATTTTCCATTCATGATCTCATCAAACCCTCATGACAAGTCTGAGAGTTAGGGAGGGCATCATTGGTCCTGTTTTGGCCACCTTTCTCTAAGCTCTCCATCTACTTCTCACTAAAATGAGGCCAGTGGATTCTCTGGTCCCCAATGCTTCTCCCAGTTCTAACATTCTAGGTTCTAAGGATCCCCAACCTCCTCCCTTCTGTAGCTCTGCATTCTGTCATCTAAGATGCCTCTTCTAGCTCTGCATTCCATGTTCTAAGAAACCTTCCAACCTTGATATCCCCTGTCTTGAGGCCCTTCTCAGCTCTGACATTCTGTATTCTAAGATTCCTCTCCAGCTTTGACATTCTGTGCTCTAGGGTCCCCCTCAGCTCTGACAGCTTATATTCTAAAGACCCTTCTGGATCTGACATGTTCTTAGTCCAGGCGGGTAGCAAGGTGGTTCAGTGGGTAGAGAACTGGGTCTGGAGTCAGGAAGCACCGACTTCCAGTTTTATCTTACATATGAACATAGCCATGTGAACCTATATTAGTCACTTAACATCGCTGGGTCTCAATTTCCCCATCTGTAAAATGGAGATAACAATAGTATCTACCTCTCAGGGTTATTGTGAGGAGCAAATGAGATCACACTTGGTAAAACCCTCAAGTACAACAAAATGCTAATTATCATCATCATCATCATCATCATCATCATCACTGTTGCTGGTTCCTTTGGTCAGGAAGTCCCCTTGACTTCCTCTGCCTCTCTAAAGGAAAGGGGCAAAAGAATCCCTTGAGCCTGAGAAGCTGGGGGTTTTCAGGACTCTCAAGGGGGAAAAACAAGCCACAAGAGCATGGAGAGGAGGAGAAACTCTCTCACACCCCGCACTTTTTTTAATAGAAAGAAAATCTCGGCAGATCCCTCCTCCTCCCTTTTTCTTTTCCCATCCTCTATCCCCCACCCTACCCAGAGCTAGTTCAGGGACACTGAGGGAGGCTGGAGGGGCAATTTCTCATTTCCTGGGGCACTGCCTGGGAGAGTACCGGGGATTACAGCTGCTTTGCACATGAATGAGGGAGGCAAGCTTGGGGGACAAAGGGCCAGGTCCTGGGATAATGTGTGCCGGGCTGGGAGAGCAGCCCGCTGCCGGATGGCAGGACTGAATTGCTACAAAAAAGGAAGCGTGGGGGAGCTCAGGGCGTGGGAGAGGAGACTCCCCGAGCCGAGGCTTGGTGAACTCTATCC
Source organism: Gracilinanus agilis (assembly GCF_016433145.1). Classification (NCBI taxonomy): domain Eukaryota; kingdom Metazoa; phylum Chordata; class Mammalia; order Didelphimorphia; family Didelphidae; genus Gracilinanus; species Gracilinanus agilis. The sequence goes on from NC_058132.1 coordinate 33,680,439, forward strand.
CCACTGAGCTGCTGGGGATGAGCAAATTGGGCTGGGTGAGGGGGGAAAGCTTAGAATGAATGGCACTGGACCAATCAGAGAGACTGTGAGGAACCGTGGTTAGAGATCTGGCCTCAGAATTGGGCACATCTGGCTTATTCGGGCTTCTTGATCTCAATAAATTACCTCATTTCTTGGTGTCTACCGAACTTTCTAAGAGCTGGGCAAGGGTGGTTTCTGCCCTGGCACCCCCCTATACCAATACATACTGGGACCCCCCCCCCAAACCCAACCAGTTGTCTCTCCGAAGTTGACCCTGTGAGAGAGGTAGAGCAGATTTTATTATCTCCATTTTACATAAGAGGAAACTGAGGGTCAGGGAAGGGCAAAGACTTGACCACTGGGTTAGTCATTTATGAAGCACTTACTATTGTGAAAAGCATAGTTAGGGAGAATCAGGGAGGTAGGTCTAGGTAATAAGCATTTATTAAAGGAAGACCTGAGTTTGAATCCAGCCTCAGACACTTAGTAAGCTGTGTGATCCTGGGCAAGCCATTTCACCTTGTTTGCCTCAGTTTCTTCATCTGTCAAATGAGCTGAAGAAGGAAATGGTGAACCACTCCAGTATCTCTGCCAAGAAAATTGCAAATGGGGTTACAAAGGCTGAACCACAATGGTGACACTGTGGTAAAGAGGAAGAGGCTCAGTGTTAGGAAGAGTTGAGTTCAAATCCAGCCTCAGACACTCATGGCAAGTTACTTCACCTCCATCTGTCTCAGTTTCTTCAGCCATGAAATAAGAATTGTTGTGAGGAACAAACAGTGCCTCAATCCTAAACATGAATGAATGCCCTTAGAAGTTCCCCGATGGGAGAAGGGGCTGGGAGGGTTCATGGATGTTCCAGGATGAGGAGGTTCTAACAAAGACATGATGCTAAAAACTGGAAAGGGGAAGTAGAGCCCAGTGCCTGACATATTCACCCTAATAAAGGTTTGCTGAATTCAATTGAACCTAGGTGTTTGGATTTTCAGTTCACTCTGCTCTCTCCTTACATGATTCAGAAATCTAAAAGGAATTCAGCATCCTACTAGCTCATATTTAGTGATTTAAGAATGCCAAAACATTTTCTACTATCTCATCTGATCCTCATAACAACCCTGGGAGGTGGTGCTATTATAATCCCCATTTTACAGATAAGGAAACTGAGGTAAGCAGTGTTAAGTGACTTGTCCAGGGTCACACCTAGGAAATATTTGAGACTAGATTTGTTTAAGTTTTCCTTTTTTCCCCCCTAAACCCTTACCTTCTGCCTTGGAACCAATATTGATTCCAAGGCAGAAGAGTGGTAAAGGCTAGGCAATGGAGATAAAGTGACTTGGGCAGGGTCACATGTGTAGGAAGTATCTGAGATCAGATTTGAATCCAGGACCTCCTGTCTCTAGGCATAGTGAACTTAAGTCTTCCTGACTCCAAGTCCAGCAGTGTGTCTACTTAGCTCCTTGTCTAATGGGGGAAAAATGTTGGCTTTGGAATCAGGAGTCTTAAATTCAAATTCGGGCTCAGAGATACTGACTCTAGGAAAGAAGTCACTTAATCCCTGAGCCCCAATTTGGGGCTCACCCCATTTTAGAAATTGGACTGGACCATATTGGGACTCAGTTTCTTCATCTGTGAAATTTTCCTTATCTGCAAAATGGGAATAATACTTCCCCTATGTTAGAATCACTGTGCTATGATGGCTAGAGATCGTACCTCCAATTCAGGAAGATCCATTTTTCAGTTCTATCTCTGTCGTATACTGGCTAAATGACTTTGGGTAATGTTCTCAATGCTCCAAGGTGATTTCTCTAGTCTTAGAGAAGACCGTGAGCAGGTACCAACCTGTATTGGTTGAGTTGGTAGACTTTTCTTGCCTGGGAGTTCCTTTTATCCTAATTTTAGTCCTATTATTTGTTAGATGCTGAGAAATGATGTCTCACATTGTCTGCAAAGCAACAGGGTTGGACACCTAAGAGGTGCCCCTAAGCCCTTTCTAGTTCTGAATCTTAGGTTCTTATCAATGAGTGGGATAAAAAGATGAATGAGATCCAGCTCTTGCCCAGAAAGAGCCTGGAGTAATCAGCATAAGAAGTCCTATTTCTACAGGGTGTGAAGGTGGCTAAGATAGAGCTCACAAAAATGGAAAGGTAAACCTGCTGGGAAGCCAGGCTGAGGCATCCATCGGAAATCAAATGGTAGATTAGGAGACAATTTATGATGAACTGGAAGGAGGGATAGAAAGCTATGGAGGGGAGATGAGAGTCTTGGCTCTGGAGGCAGAGATCTAATGTTCCAATCCTGTATATGCAACTTGTTACCTGTTTGATCTTGGGAAAATAATGGAATCTCCCTGGAGTTTTCATTTCCTCATCTGTAAAATAAAGGTTGGGGCAGCTAGGTGGCACCATAGAGGGCCAGGCTTGGAGTCAAGAAAACTCATCTTCCTGAGTTCAAATCTGTCCAGAGACTCTTCCTGGCTGTATGACCCTGGACAAATTGCTTAGCCTTATTTGCCTCAGTTTCCTCCTTTGTAAAATGAGCTGGAGAAGGAAATAACAAATAACTCCAGTACCTTTGCCAAGAAAACCTAAAATATGGCCGTGGAAAGTCAGATGTGACTGAAATGTCTGAAAAACAACAAAAATGAAGGTATTGGCTTGTGGAAACACATGAAAAAAAGAAACCTGTATTGTGAAATTAGAGACTCCAATGGATCTCAATGGCTCAAAATAAAGATGATGTTCCTCTGCTCTAAAAAAAAAAAAGAAGAAGGAGGAGGTATTAGACTAGCTGGTCTCTGAGGTTCCTTCTGGCTTTAAGACTATGATCCTATAAAAATAACTTCTCTGGGGATCAGTTTCCTCATCTATGAAATGAAAGGGACCTTGCAACAGGACCTCCTTTCTCTAAGGCTGTGATTCCTATAAAGTCAAAGGACCTAATTTTAAATTCTGGATCGGCTACTTGCAGATCTGAGTTTTTAGTTAAATTGTTTAATGTGTCTGGGTCTGAGTTTTCTTATCTGAAAAAATAAGAGGATAGGTCTCACTGGCCCCTAAGGTCCCCCCTAGCTCTAATTCTATGATATGATAATGTTGAAGGCTACTTCCAGGTCTAGCTTCAAACCCTATCAGTTGGCATCCTGCAGGGACAAGGGGCCATTTGCTCTGGATGCTTAAGCCTCTGACTGAGGCAGCTAGAGGTCCAGTGAATAGAGCTTGGGGCTTGGAGTCAAGAAGACTGGCCTCAGTCACTAGTCACTTAACTTCTGTTTGCCCCAATTTCCTTAACTGTAAAATGAGAAAAGAAATAGCATCAATCTCCCAGGGTAGTGGGAGATCATATTTGTTTAAAAAAAAGAAAAGAAAAGAAAGAGCTTAGCACACTGCCTGGCATAGAGTAGGTGCTAAACAAATGTTCATTTCCCTCCCCTGATCACAATGGAGATTTCTTTTAACCTTTAGCCATTCATGTAGGTGTCAATAGAAATAAACTGGTCCATCCCCAAATCTTTGCTTAGTTATTGATCTCAGGAGCTGCTTGCTCCATTCTATCCATCTTCTCTACAGATAGAGTCTCTCAAGGGCCTGATTAGCTTTTCCCAGAGTTCCTGGACCTACTATTCCATACATGTTGTCTCCTCCTTTTATAATGTGAGCTCCTTGGGAGGTAAGACTGTCTCACTCTTCTATTTTTGTTCTCAGCTGTTTTGCACATAGTAAGAACTTAATCAATGTTTCATTCATTCATTCATTCATTCATTCATTCATTCATACTCTTCCCCTGCCAGAAGATTTGTGATTCCTGAAACCATCCCAAAGTTATCAGCAAGTTAAAGGAGAAGCGAAGCCCTGGGTGAGCCACAAACTGGAAAGAGAGGAACTCTGAATAATAGAGAAATTAGCTGAACAGTATGAGTGTGTGTGAGCCCATCCCTGGGCATTCTGGTGGCAGATGGAGTTCCTGGAGTGGGGGGTGAGACATGTGCCAGGTTGGTAAGCTAGGGGGATCCTATCCTTCTAGCCCTTTTTGTGGGGAGCGGTATAGGGGAGGTAGGATCCAGGCTGGCCACCTGTGTTCAGATCTGGGGAGGGTTTCTGAGACAGTTCTAGGCTGAGAGCTGTTCCCTAAGTCACTTTATTCTGATGATACTAAATCTTTCTATCCTACCATGTTGTTCATGTCCCAGGCTTCAGGTCTTTCCTTCCCCAACCCCCAATCTGTCCTACTCTCCCAGGGCATGGGTCTATGGATGGTCCATGTACCTCAACCTCAAAGGAGTCCATGCTTACCTCCAAGCCCAGCTTAGGTGCCGTGTCCTACTGATCCCCCATGTCCTTCCCAGCATTCCTTTCTCTTTGATTATGTTACTTTGTATATGTGTGGTATTTATTTGTAACACTTTGTATCCCCTCAGTAGCAGATAAACTCTTTGAGGACCAAGATGATTTCCTTTTTGGCTTGCTATTCCCAACACCTAGTAGTCAGCAAGTACTTAATACATATTTGCTCTCTTGATCTGAAGATCACTGAGTTCTCCCTTTTCCACTGCAGAAAGTCACAATCTCTAGAAAGAAGCTATAATAGAGAGAGAAAGCAGTTCAGGAGTCTGATGGTATACACAATATAAACAGTGCTCTATGTCTATGTTCTCCCACCTCTCCAAAGAACTTTTTATAGTTTCAAGGCTGTTAGTTTTAAAAGAGGAAACACAGAGAAAGGAAAGTGACTTGCCTAAGTTTACACAGCTATTTCCTGGCAATGTGGAGGACAGAAACTTGTCTTCTGCTGTTTTGGAAGATATTTTTGTTCATCAGGAGAATGGGATTCGTGGGACAGCCGAGGGTTGAGACTATCTCTCCTTTATACACCCCCTCCGTACCCTAGCCCTCAGTGCTTTGCCCATCCATCCCCTCTGGTCAGCTGAAAAGGATGACTCTTAAACCATCCAGAGAGCCTTCCCCTCCCTTCTTCTGGGCCAGATGTTAAGCCCCAGAGAAGCGATGTCAGGAAAGAGTGGCTGCCCAATGCTGCCTCCTCCCCCCTCCTTCCCCTTGATGGATGGTTTCTGGGGTGAGGGCTGTCCATATGGCCCTGGGCAGCCCTCTGGGCCCCTCCTGGCACAAAGGGAAGCTTGTAGCCCGGCACGCTTCCTTTATCCCAGGCTTGGAGCAGTGAATGGAGGCCAGTGTGGGAAACGTGGAGGAAGCCGGGACTCACAGCAGCTCCCGCCTCGTCACACACTCCGGGCGGGCCCCAGGCCCACATCTGCCTGGCAGCCGCCAGAAAGGCTGGTGGGGGTGAGGGGAGGAGGGGAAAAGGGGAACAGGAGGAGGGAAAGATTAGGATGCTAGAAGAGAGAGAGCTGACAGTGTGGTGGAGACTTGGGTGGTGGAAGGAAGCCCCAGGAGCCAGAAGGACTTCGGAGTTTAATAGAGAAAAGAAACCCATCCCACCTGGTGACAGGTGACCTCCAGAGATTTCAGTGTGGAAAGAATAAGAGTCCATAGTTTTAAAAATATTTTTAATATATTTTAATAAAATTAGATCTTTTTGTTTTTACAGTATCCATTTCCAAATACATTCTTTCCCCAGTGAAAATTGTTCAGCAGGACTAACCAGTATACTAAGTCTGAAAGTAGACATCCAAGACCCTTTTTGCCACAAGGAGTACCTTGAGATTTCAAGCCATCTATGTCCCTTATCACTTCTGGTCCTCCCAACTGGTTTGCAAGCCAGATCTTTCCATTCTGATGTTTTCAAGTGCCCTTGACTCTCTATAGCAGTGATTCCCAAAGTGGGTGCCACCGCCCCCTGGTGGGTGCTGCAGTGATCCAGGGAAGCAGTGATGGCCACAGGTGCATTTATCTTTCCTATTAATTGCTATTAAGATTTAAAAAAAAATTTCCAGGGGGCTAAGTAATATATTTTCTGGAAAGAGGGTGGTAGACCAAAAAAGTTTGGGAACCACTGATCTATAACTTCATTTTGGGGTTTTCTTGGCATTCCCATTTTAAGGAAAGGGAAACTGAGGTTTGGGCTGAGGAAATAACTTACCCAGAGTCACATAGCTAAGAAGTAGCAGAGCCAAGTTGAACCCCAGTCTCCTGATTCTAAAATTGGTGTTATCTGCTCCACCTTGTGATCATACAGGTGTTTGGGACTTGTCTCCAGGAAGCCAAGTTATTGGGCAGAGTATTTAAGATCTTGGGCCCTCCTGATAAGGCAGCACATTGTCTAGGGAAGTGATGGGCAAACTTTTTAAAGAGGGGGCCAAAGGCAAGGAAATGCTCCTCTGTCAGTCTGTTTCTAAGACAACTCTTTCGAAGTTTCATTGTATTGTATCTTACTCATTGTATTTGTCAGATTAGCAATAATGTCGTGCGGCCGGATAGAACATTTCAGGGGGCCTGTACCTGGCCCGCGGGTCCTAGTTTGCCCATCACTGGTCTAGGGGGTGCCAGGGTCTCTGGTTCTTGCCCTTGCTCACATTTCTCTCAGTACAAGTCTGATTTAATTCCTTGTTCTATAGGCAAGTACATGACCTCCAGTTTTTTATCAGAGTGAACAGCCTGGCATTATGGGGGATGGATAGATGGATGAATGGACAGATGTATGGACGGATGGATGGATGAATGAATGAATGAAAAACATTTGTTAAATGACTACTGTGTGCAAAGCACTGGGCTAACCTTTGAGACTACAAATAGGAACATGAGACCATCCTCTTCTCTTAAGGAGCTCACATTTTAAAAGGGAAGGCAACACATACAGAAGGTTTCAGCAGCAAATCAAGATGGAAAGCTCCCATGGTCCTTAAAGTTTCATGGCAAAGAGGGCAGATAGGAGGCTCAATGGACTGAGAGCCAGGCCCAGAACCAGAAGGTCCTGGGTTCAAATCTGACCTCAGATATTTCCTGGCTGTGTGACCCTGGATAAATCACTCAACTGCCATTGCCTAGCTTTTACCACTCTTCTGCCTTGGAACCAATATAGAACATTGACTCTAAGATGGAAGGTAAGATTGTTTTTAAGTTTCATGGCAAAGCATTTTCTTCAATGTCATTTTGGCTGGTGAAACCTTGTGGTTTTTTTTTTATTTAAAATTTTTGTTTTTCCAGATTATATGTTGTTATAATTTTTAACATTCATTTTCTGACATTTTGCAATCCACATTCTCCCTGTTTCACTCCTCCTTCCCCAGGACGATAGACAATATGATATAGGTTGTATGTGTGTCATCACACAATACATATTTCCATGTTTATCATGTTGTGACACAAGATACATATTGCTTACACTAGAGAAAAATTCAGGGAGGAAAGAAAATGAAGAATCACATGCTTCAATGTGTCTTTGGACTTCATTTATTCCTCTTTTTTCATCATTAGTCCTTTAGAATTTCCCTGGATCCTTGCTTTGTTCAAAATAATTATCATTCATAGTTGATTATCATACATTATTGTTGTTACTTTGTACAATGTTCTCCTGGTTCTGCTAAATTCACTTAAAAACAAACAAACCCTAACTTCCATCTTAGAAACAATATTGGTTCCAAGGCAGAAGAATGGTAAAGGTTAGGCAATTAGAATTAAGCGACTTGCCCAGGGTCACATGGCTAGGAACTGACTGAGGTCAGATTTGAACTCAGAACCTCCAGTCTCTGGGCTTGACTCTCAATCCAATGAGTCTCTTAGCTGCCCCCTTGCTCACTTAATTTTGCATCATTTCATATAAATTTTTCCAAGTTCTTTGTGTGTGTGTGTGTGTGTGTGTGTGTGTGTGTGATCATTTTATTTGCCATTGATATCTTATCCATTTTTTATGTCAAATCATTTGACAGTACCAAGAACTCTGGCATTTGAGAATTTCCTTTCCAAGTCTTCAGTAGCCACGGCTGTAGAGGAGGCAGAGAATGAGATCCCTGGAGGAGTAGATGGCATTTACATCTCCATAAGGGAAGAGAGCCTGGACTCAGGTGCCCAGGCTAGGCTGGAAGCAAGGCCAGTGCTCTGGGAGATGCTCCATTCCAAGTGCTTTGGGGCTCTGGGTCTTGGGCTGTCTCCATCAGATTCTGAGGGATTCTGGCTCTTCAAGTGTATGCTTTTAATCCAAAGATTATTTATTCTTCATCTTAGTGCATATCCAGAGTCAGTGTCCTAGGATGAAGAATTGCTGCTGCCATGTCTGGGTCAATCTCTTAGGGATTAACACAGAAGAAGTAGGTCCTGACTTATCTGATTCCTGAATTTAGGTAGGAGCTCTTATATTCTACTAGTTTTGGTATTTGTGAAGTGGGAAGGATGGGAGAATTGGCCTCAGGAAATCAAACTTCTAAGGGATATGACCTAAGAACTGTCTCATTGCTCTTGTTCAGTTGTGTCCAATCTTTGTGACCCCATTTGGGGTTTTCTTGGCAAAGATACTGGAGTGGTTTGTCATTTCCTTCCCCAGCTCATTTGACAGAGGAGGAAACTGAGGCAAACCTGTTATGTCTGACACTTCTTGACCCCATTTGTGGTAAAATGATCCCCAGCTAACTTCTTTCTGCTACATCCTGCCCTACCTCAATAAAAAAGAAAAATGTAATCCTTATAACAAATAAGCAAATATATATGCTTGCCATATTCTCTATGTTCCATTCTGCACCTTGAGTCCATTACTCTTTGGTCAGGAAGTGGACAGCACGCTTCATCAGCCCTTCTTTAAAATTGAGTAATTGTTATACTCATTAGGATTTTTGCATAAAAGATATGAAATGAAGGAACCCTCATGTCTAACTTGCCCAACATCAAAAATCAAGTAGCAGAGGTCAGCTTTGTACTACTGAGGTCCTTTGAGTCTCCACCAGGACCCTTTTCTTCTTTTACATAGGGCTAGGGCTCATTTCTGTGACCAGTGGATTTGTAAGCTGACAATACACCCAAGCACTCTGGTGTCCTTTATATGTACAAATGTATAAATGTATATGGAATCTCCAGCTTTAGGACCTTGCTTCTCCCCATCCAGTCCTTTTCTAGGAACAGCATTGCTGTCCTGTGCCCTACTTTCTCCTCTTTCTCCTCCTCCTTTTTCTCCCCCTCTTTTCTTCTTTTGCCTGCCCTTCCATTCTTCCTCCTCTATTCCTCCCCTTTCCTCCTATCCCTTTATCTTTTTTCTTTCCCCTTTTCTTTTGTCCCCTCTTCTTACTATTCTCATTCCCTCCTCTTTTCTTGCTCTTCTCTTAGTCTTCCTTTCTTTATCTTCCTCCTTTTTCTTTTCCTCCTCTTTCTTCCTTCCCCTTTCCCTCTCTATTTTCTCCTCCCTTTCCCCTTTCCTCCCCTCTTCCTTCTTTCCTCTTTTTCCTCTTTTCCTTTCTCCTTATTCTTTTGTTTCCTCTTTTTTCCTCTTTCTTTTCCTCCTCTTCCCTCCTCTTCCTCCTCCTCTCTGCCTTCCTCTCTTCTCTTTCTCTTTCTCTTCCTCCTTTTCTTTTTCTCCTCTATTCTCTACTTCCTTTTCTCCCTTCTCTCTTTTTTGCCTCCTCCTTCCCTTTTCTTCCCTCTTTTTTTTCCCTCCATTTTTCCCTCCTACCCTTTCCCTTTCCCCCTCCCCCCTCCTCCTTCATTCCCACCAGGCTGCCCAGTAGGATCAGAGACTCATTACCATAAGGTGGTAGAAGTGTGGGCCCCCCCAAGTTTCCCACACCATTTCTTAACTATATTCATTCCCCCAACAAAAGAAGTGTGCCTTCCTACAAACCACATTAGCGATGGTGCTTGACTTGGCTTTGTGTGCAGTGGGAAATCCTCTTCCCCAAAGGCCATCTGGGCAGCAGCCATTAGAAGAGGAGCCAGGGGTCCAGCAAGGGTGGGGGCAAGGGGGGAACCATCCTTTCTGCCTTTGAAGACCTCAGGGAAGCAGCAGTTTCTCTGGCCAACACAACAGCCGCCTGAAAGGCTGAACATCTGGCCAAGCCAGCAGCCTTCCAGTTCCCACATTTTCCCAGTGTAGGGGCCAAATTCAGGCTGCTCCCATCACTTTTGGGTAGAATCTAAGCTACAGGCCCTTCTCACTCCCCTATTCCACTAGTCCCAAGGCTGGCTTTTCAAAGATGTTGGAGGTCCGTAGGGGAAGAGGTGGTTCCTAGGATCCCGGGCTGGACAGCACCATAGAGACTGAAGTTAATTCAATTCCAGAAACCATTATTAAGCCAATCCCTGTGGAATGCCAAGTCTCAAGAATCTAAAGACAAAAGCCAAACAGCCCTTATCTTTAAGGAACTTGCTTGGGCTTCTGGAGGAAGCAACAGGTATATAGATAAATAAATACATTAAGTGAATCCAAGGGCATTCCAGAGACAGAAGCAATCCCTGGAGGGATGAGAGGAAGTTTTATGTCAGAGGTAGCACCTGAGCTAAGCCCTGAATGGAGTTAGGGATTGAAAGAGGAGGTGAGGAGGGAGGGCGTTCCAGCTAGGGCTGTCTCCCTGGCAAAGGCTTATGGGGGAGAGATGGAGCAGCAAGAAAGCTAGTTGGACTGGAAAAAAGTCTACGAGGGGTAATCGAGTTCATTTGGTTTAATTCCCTCATTTGACTGATGAGGAAAGGAAGGATTAAATGCTTGCCTAGTCTCAAAGGGAGTTAAGAGGTTGAGTCAGGATTTAAATCTCATATTCTGCCTCAAATCCAGGACTATTCCCAATAATACCTACTTCCCAGGGTTGTGAGGAACAAATGAGATCATGGGGTAAATCACTTTATAATAATAATATGGCTAGCATTTATGTTGTTCGAAGATTGGAGAAACAATTTACATTATGTTTTCTCATTTGATTCTCCCTATAACCTTGGGAGGTAGCTGTTCTTATTATCTCCATTTTACAGATGAGGAAACTGAGGCAAACAGGAGAAATGACTTGTTCAGGACTACACAGCTAGTGACTATCTGAGGCTGGATTTGAACTCAGCTCTTCCTGACTCAAAGTCTAGCACCACCTCACCCCCAAAAAGTGCATATTAGCTGACATTTTTATGTACTTTAAAGTTAGCAAAGCACTTCATATGGATTGTCTCATTTGATCTGAGTGTATAATAATCCTAGTAAACTTAACCTTCTGCAAAAATGCTAGCTGTTATTATTGCTTTAAAAAAAACCCTTATCTTCTGTCTTGGAATCAATACTGAGTTACCTCTGTTTCAAGGAAGAAGAGTGATAAGGGCTGGGCAATGGGGGTTAAGTGACTTGCCCAGGGTCACAAAGCTAGCATCTGAGATCAGATTTGAACTCAGGACTTCCATCTCCAGATCTGGCTCTTTAACCATTGAGCCACCTGGCTGCCTAGCCTATTATCCCTATTATAATATATCATAATTACATTATATTGTTATTATTGTATTACACATAATAATAATCATTATTATTATAATTCTAATAATAGGGATAACTATCCCTGTTATTCCCACTAAATCATAATTGATGTCTCTAATGCAGATCACTCTAAAGTAGACAGAGAATGGGGGGATTATTGTCTCCTTTTTACAGATACTTAAACTGAGATTCTGAGAAGTTAAGTAATTTATCACACAGCTAGGAAATGGAATCCTGGTCTTCTGATTCTAAATACAGGCTCTTTCAGTCAAATCCCCTTTCCTGCCTTGTAGCTTGTCTTCAGCAGATTCCCTTTTTCTTATCCAGTTTCTGAGACTATTCCCAGATTTTCTTCCTGTGCTAGCCAGCTGGTGCACATTCAGGAAGTGCATATCAGTTTCAACAGTAGCATTAGAAGGCAGTGATAACAATAAGACTAAGCAATCAGGATTTATATAGTGTTTTAAGGTTTGAAAAACACTTGGAACAAACATCATTTCATCTTTTCCTCACAACAACCCTGGGAGGCAGGTGCTTTTTTTTAAATTCCCATTTTACAGATGAGGAAGCTGAGGCAGAAGAGGTTGAGTGACTTGCCTCAGTTCAAACTTATCTACTAAGTGTTTAAGGCTGGATTTTAGCTGAAGTCTTTCTGACTCCAAATCCAGTGCACTTGCCACTGCTCTATCTTGCTGGTCCAAAGCTCTTCAAGACATTCCCACACTCACCTATGTAGTAGATTTGAAAAAAAACACAAACCCTTACCTTCCATGTTACAATCAATATTGTGCATTGGTTCTAAGGTGGAAGAGCAGTAAGGGCTGGCCAATGGGAGTTAGGTGACTTGCCCAGGGTCACACAGCTAGGATGAAGTAATTTTGACATGATCCATCTTTTCACTCAAATGGTAAGAACTAAGATGTACTAGTCCTTTTAGGTTTGTAAGACATTGTCTAGATATTTTCTTTTGAACATCGGAGCAAACCTGAGAAGTAGGGACTACAGATGTCATTATACCCATTTCACAGAGGAAGAAACTGAGGCTAAGGAAGTTAAATGAACAGGAAATCCAGGAAGTGGGGCTTGAACTCAGATCTTCCTGACTACAAAACTAATACTCCTCTTCCTCTGCCAACTCCTGAGGCATCTAGTGGTACAGTGGATAGGAAGTGAATTTAGGAAGATCTGAGTTCAAGTCCAGTCTCAGACACTAATTCTGTGGCCAGGGGAAAGTCCTTTAACCCTTTTTTTGTCTCAGCTTCTCAACCACAAGTGAGGATAATGGCACCTACTTCACAGGGTTGTTTGTGGGGATCAAATGAAATATTGGTAGAATCTTTTAACATGTCATCTGGCACACAGCATGCATGCTATAGCATTGCTTTTAACCTCTCTTGCTTTTCCTCTTTGTCTTCTTCCCTTCCTCATTTTCCACTGGATTGCCCAGAGGAGATTTATTACCAGAAAGTAGAAGAAATATGCCCCTTTCCCTCATTTTTACACCATTTTCCATCTTCTTTCCCAAATTGACTTGGAAAACTTTTTTAAACCCTTAACTTCTGTGTATTGGCTCCTTGGTGGAAGAGTGATAAGGGTGGGCAATGGGGGTCAAGTGACTTGCCCAGGGTCACACAGCTGGGAAGTGTCTGAGGCCAGATTTGAACCTAGGATCTCCCGTCTCTAGGCCTGACTCTCGATCCACTGAGCTACCCAGCTGCCCCAGACTTGGAAAATTAAGAGTTAGCTTCATCCCTTGTTTTGTGGTGGGGGAGAGAGCTTTACAAACAAGTCCCTTCCCTCCAGGAGCAGTCATTCAGAAAGGATCTGAAAATAGTATCTACATATCAAATTCTTCTTCTTCCTTACTGAGCAAGGATGCTGAAGCTCCCTCCCCAACTCCTTCCCAAGATCAAGTCAAACAAGGAACAATTGAAGCACCTAGGAATGTTTGATCTGGAGGAAATCAATACAGAATCATTTTTAAGTGCTGGGTCATGTTCAGGGAAAACTAGCACCTCTGGGGGCAGAGCTTGCCAATTCCTTTTCAGGGCTCCTCATCTGCCTTTGAGATCCATCTTTCCCCCAACTTTCATTTGGGTCTCCCAGAAGCTGTAGTGGGCACAGAGCCACATCTCAGGAAATCTAAACCAGGTTGAAGGTAACTGACAGATCTCAGACCCCTTGTGAGTTAGAAGGTGGTCTACTCCAAGCATGTGAAGACTTCCTCTGGAGGAAGGGATGGATGAGAATAATTTGTTCCAGCTCGGTGGGGGCAGCTGCTATGGAGTGTTTAGAGTTCTGCTGGACACTGACGATGCCAAGGTCATCCCCTTCATCCTGGCGCCATTGTCAGTAGGTCCTGACTTTTGTCTTCTCACTGGACTTTGACAACTCTGGAAGAGAGTGAGGCTGACCACTTTGTATGACTCCAACTCTTTTAAATCCAATTCACATTCAAGCCAAGACAGCAGCCTGAGATATCATCGGTACTCTTGGAAAATGAACAACTACATACTGGACTTTGTACTAGGGGATGAAACAGAGTCAAGCAGCCAGTCAAACAGTACTTATAAACCACCTACTATGTGCTAGGTATTATGCTAAATGATGTAGATACAAAGAAAGATAAAAGATAGCCCCTGCTCTCAAGGAACGCATAGTCTTAGGGGGGAGAAAAAGGGAATATCATTCATTCCATTTATCCTCTTGCCCTTGGGTAACTTTAATTCTTTTTTTAGTTAAAAAAAAACCAAGCAAACAAATAAATCCTTATCTTCCATCTTAGAATCAATCCTGTGTTTTAGTTCCAAGCCAAGGCAGAAGAGCAGTAAGGACTAGGCAATGGAGGTTAAGTGACTTGCCCAAGGTAACACAGCTAGGAAGTATCCAAGGCCAAATTTGAACCCAGGACCTCCTGTCTCTAGACCTAGTTCTTAATCCACGGGGTCACCCAGTTGCTTCCTCTTTTTTTGAAATTTTTAATTAAATTTAAAAAAGTTTTTATTTAAACTCTTTGTCCTAGTGACAACTCTAGGGGTTAGGTGACTTGCCCATGGTCACATAGTCAGGAAGCCACTGAGATTAGATTTGATCCCAGATCCTCCTGGCTCCAGGTCTGGTTCTCTATTCTCTTTTCAATGAGCCACCTAGCAGCCCTTAGTAGCTTATATTCTAATGGAAATAATAATACTGACTTCCATTTCTCCCTCTCTTTAAGGTTTGATAAGCACTTTGCCTGTATTTTGTCTTACAAAAATCCTGTGTGGTAGGTCCTTTCATAATCTATCTTGTACCCCATGTACCCCATTTTGAGATCTGTGTTTTATTAAATGTAGGGAGCTCTGGGGGAAGCTGGGTAGCTCAGTGGATTGAGAGCCAGGCCTAGAAACGGGAGGTCCTAGGTTCAAATCCGGCGTCAGACACTTCCCAGCTGTGTGACCCTGGGCAAGTCACTTGACCCCCATTGCCTACCCTTACCACTCTTCCACCTATGAGCCAATACACAGAAGTTAAAGGTTTAAAAAAAATGAATGTAGGGAGCTCTGGAAAAGATGTTTTCCACCAAAGTGGATTGGCTTCTTTTCCACCATTTACAGCTTTTCCACCATTTACAGTTTCCTGAGGTTAAGACTTGCCCAAGAACCCCATTTCACAGATGAAAAGTTATCTGCAGTCAACGAGTGTCATCTCTGATCTGTTCTCTCCATTGCATCTTGAAAGGAGTACACTGTTATCTTTTAAGTATTTCAAAGATGTGAGACAAAAGAGGAAACAGATATGTTCGGCTTGATTCCAGAGGGCAATGGGTACCCACTGAAAAGAAGGATCAGATCAAGGCTTGAGGTCAGGAAACATTTCCTATACTTAGAGCTCTCCTATAGTGAAATGGGCTGCCTCAAGAGGTAGTGAGTTGCCCATCAGTGAAGGTCTGCAAGTGGAGGGACAGAGGATCACTCTTTGGGAATGATTCAGAAGAGAGTCTTATTCAGACTCAGGTTAGGAGACAACTTCTGAGGTCCTTTACAACCAGGTACTTTTGATGGATTTAAATTAGATTACCTGGTCATGATCCTGGTTCTAAGGTAATCTAATTTGAATCCATCATTTTATGAAGGAGGAAACCAAGGCTCGGACAATTGTGATTTGCCCAGGGTGACTCAGTAAATTAGTGGCAAAGACTAGAATCCCAGGGTTAGCCCCATTTCTTCTGTGTGAACTGCCAAGTTGAATGGAGCTGTATGGGTGAATTACAAACAGGTGGAACCCTGTAATCTCAGAGCTGGAAAGGATGTCCCAGCCCATCCATTCCCATCTGTCCCTGACCAAGAATCCCTTCTTCAACATTGCCAACAAATGATTAATCTAGTCTTTGCTTGAAGATCTCTGGTAGAGTGATAGGGAACATCATCATCATCATCACCAGCAGCAGCAGCAGCAGCAGCATTGCTATATCAATTAAGCTTTGCAAAATGTTTTACAAATTTTCTCTCATTTTATTCTCACAGGAGGAGGGTGCTATTATTATATTTATTTTGCAGATGAGGAAACCGAGGCAGACCAAGGTGAAATGACTTAGGATCACACAAGTTAAATCTGTGACCTCTAAGTAGCTCATTCCACTTGGCTATAACACTCATTGTTTAGGGAGGAGGTTTTTCCCTCAACTAACCTTAAATTTTGCCCTTTTTCAACTTTCCCTCATTGCTCCCAGTTCTGCCTTGGGCTAAATAGAAAAAGTCTTAATGCTTTTTCTCCCAAGACAATGCTCTGAATATTTGAAGATGGCTATCAGGACCTCAGGAGTCTTTTCTTCTCCAGGCTAACATTACACCAACTTTGTGATTTAGTTTCTATGGGAAGGAGAGGGACAGAAAAAAAAAAGATGGAAGAATGGAGTTTGGAATTAATAACCAATTCTTTTTAATTAAAAAAAATGTCTACATATTTTGTTTTTAAGATGATGGAAAAACAAATCTAGATCCAGACAATTTTTTTAATTAAAAAAGAATTGGCTATTATTTCCAAACTCCATTCTTCTATCTTTTTTTTTCTTTCCCTCTCTGTCATTCTTATCCCTCAGGGAACAATACTTTTTAACTACTTAAGAGAAAAGTAATTTAGCAGAGCTAGTCAACACCTGTCTGACCACCTAAGCAACACTCCATACCTATAGTACCCCAGCCATGCAGAGAAGTTCTTTTTAAGGGTATATGACCTTATGATTTCTGGATATTATGGGAAGAGCCTTCATCCTCAAAAGGAAGGGCTGTCACTAATTCTCTGTGTGACCTTGAACAAGTCCCTTCCCTATTCTGGATCTCAGTATCCAAATCTGAAAAAATGAAGAATTAGTCTAAGCTGACTTCTAAGACTCTCTCTGAGCTTAATGTTCTCCTATCTGAAGCAAAGCCCATTATTAGCTTCAGTTTTTAATTGGGGGGCTCTGCCCTGGTTGTTTACCACAGGGCTCATTTTACCTATGAAATAGAGACTTTCTCAGTTACCTCTGTCAACCTATAGCTCTCCCACAATTCTGTGGTCTTTTTTTTTTAAAACTGTTTATGAGATCTCAAGCTTCTGCCGCCAAACCTGGGGAGTTTTTCTGAGATGGTATTACATGGGCCCAGACATGATCCAGAAGCTTTTGAGAAAACATGTGAGACACTGTCACAAAAACTTTCCCACAACTTGACATAAAGGACCCAGAGCTTCCCAGCTGCTGATCTGTACAAAAGGGACAAGGCCATTGAGGGCTACACAAAAGGGGCTGGTGAAGCAGATACTGGGAGGTGGGGAGGGGGGCCATGCTCAGCCACGTCTACTTTACCTGGGTGGGCACGGGTGGGGGCCAGTGAAGCAAACAGACCATCCAGGGTACAGGAACAGATGTGGCTGAGAACTGGTTTGAATCAGAGAATTACAGAATGTCAGAGCCCTTGGCGATCAAGTCAAACTCTTTTTCCTTTATAATTGGGGAAACTGAGGTCTAGAGGAGAGAAAGGATCTTGTTCATGCTGTATAGAGAGGTCAAGGGTAGAGCTGGGACTCAAATCTTATGCTTTTCTGAAACACATTACCTTATACCCATTATGTGACAGCCTCATTATACTGTGAGTCTCTGAAGAATGGGACTGAGTTTTCTTTTCTCTTTTGGTCCTTTTTTGGGATCCTCGCTAGTGCCTGGCATATAGTAGGCACTTAATAGATGCTTCTGGACTTGATATTGTTAAAGGTTTTATTTATTTATTTTTCTAACTTTTATTTTCTTAGTAACAATTCTAAGACAGAATGGGAAGGGCTAGGCAAATGTGGTTAAGTGACTTGCCCAGGGTCCCACAGCTAGGAAATATCTGAGGTCATATTTGAATCCAGGTCCTCCATACTCCAAGTCTGGCACTCCAACCACTGTGCCACCTAGCTGCCCTTTGTCACTGTTAAAAGTTGTAAATTCTGCTCATCTTTGGCTCAACCCAGGCACCAATTGTCCTGAAGTTGAAAGCATTTTTTTCCTTAATGTATGAGTTTAGCTCTAGTCTCCGTAATTGACTTGAGAAAAGCAACCCTTAAACCCATTCTCTGGACAACTTAAAGGAAAATAAATTTGATGTTATTATTGTTATATTTTATATTTTCTCTGTCACAGTGCTCCACCTTTCTAGCCTCATGAATTTCTACTCCCTTTTGTGTATTTTCTGTTTCAGATACTTCCTCTCTGTGTATCTCTGAGCAAATCACATAACTGTTGCTTTCCTCAATTTCTTTATTTGTAAAATGGGGATAATAATGACACCTACCTATAGGGTTTTTATAAGGACCAATGATATGATGATTTTTTTAACTTTTATTTTCTTAGTAACAATTTTAAGACAGAATGGGAAGGGCCAGGCAAACACAGTTTTTGATATGAAATGAAATGATATTTGTAAAGCACTTTGAATGACTTAAGACAATATATAAATGCTAGCTTTAAAGATTTTTAAATTAAATTAATTTTAAGTTATTGTTTACTGTCATATTTTATTTGTTTTACCTCTTTTAAAAATGCCATTGATGTGTTTTGTCTTTACTTTGTAAACCTTCATAGACTATTCTTATTTCATGAGAGATCTGTTGAAGTAAAACCAATAATATAGGGACCTCATCCGAGGGCATGAAACCTTTTACATCTGTAGCACCTACCTCACCTCTCTATTTTTGTTTCATTTGAAAATATTAAAGAAAGACCCAAATGATAGATGTTGGAGGAGCTGTAGGAAAACAGGCACACCAACGTACAGTGAGTTCAACTTAGAGACTTTTGCTCCTGCTCTTCCTCTCCACCTAGAATGACTTTTCTCTTTTCCATCTTTCATAGTCTCACCTTTCCTTCTAAGCCCAGGTCAGAGCCTTCTTCCTCTAGCTTTACACAGCTTCACTTTCTTGGTTGCACAGAGCCCCCCATTTCTCCTTCTTTGGAATTCTCCAATCACTTACTCCAACATAAGTGCCAATAGTTCATTATGATAGAAGAACACTGGAGTTGGGGGGAATAGAGATCTGGGTTTGAATCCTGACTAGCTAAGTGACTAGGGGAAAAATCAGTTTTCTCTTCTATAAAATGGACATAATGATAAAATTTGAAGCACTTCCCTCATCAGGATTGCCATGTTATCTAAATGAGATCATTTAAAGGGAAACATTTAGGGGGCAGCTGGGTAGCTCAGTGGATTGAGAGCCAGGCCTAGAAACGGGAGGTCCTAGGTTCAAATCTGGCCTCAGACACTTTCCAGCTGTGTGACCCTGGGCAAGTCACTTGACCCCCACTGCCTACCCTTACCACTCTTCTGCCTTGGGGCTAATACACAGTATTGACTCCAAGACGGAAGGTAAGGGTTTAAAAAAAAATAAAGAGAAACATTTCCAGACACTGAAGGTGCTCGGTCATTTCCAATGATCCTTCCAGACCCATTCCCCATTCAGACTGTGCCTTAAGTTTTTATGTGTTCCCATTTAGTGTCTCGACTCTAGGACATACTGTAGGTGCTCAGTACACATGTGCTGGCTGAGGATTGACAGACCATATGCATTTTGGACTCAGGATTAGTGAGAAGATATAGCACAATCTTCTGACCTATCAAAATAACTAGAAGAGAGGATTTCCCAAAGCTTTAGCAACAGAATACTATGAGATCAGGCCAAGAGTTTCCCCTAGAGGCCATCTGCTGAAATTACTCTGGAGAATGGGAATCAAGGAACTTAGAGGTTCAAAGTCCAACTCTGCAGCTTGAGTTTGAACAAGTCACATCCCCTCTGGTTTTGAATCTCTGTCAAATAAGAGTGTTGGACTGGATCAAAAAAGCTGAAATTAAACTTAGAAGTAATTTAATCCAATACTGACATTTTACAGATGGGGAAACTGAGGCTCAAAGAGAAGTGATTTGCTAAGGCTTAAATACATATTAAATAGAAGAGCTGGATTCAAATCCAAGTCTTCTGACTCCAGATTCAGAGTGCTTTCCCTCGTACCAGGCTGATTCCTGATTACAATAGTAATAAAACAGTAATAATACAATAGAATCTCTGACCTAGAACTCAAACTGCTCTGAAAGGTCATTTTCCCTAAACATTTTATTCTTTCTCCCGCTACTATTCCTAGATGCCCTCCTTCCTCCCTTCTGACTCTTGGAATTTCCAGCTTCTTTCAAGATCTGGCTCACCTCTTACCTGAAGCCTTTCCTGATCCCAACCTCATTTGTTAATCCTCTCATGGTTGCCATTCGGTCCTTTCACTCCTGTTATTGGTCAGTCATCTCCAACTCTTTGTGACCCCATCTAGGGTTTTCTTGGCAAAGATACTGGAGAGATTTGTCATTTCTTTCTCAAACATTTCACAGATGAGGAAACTGAGGCAAACAGGGTTAAGTGACTTCCCCAGGGTCACATAGCTAGTAAGTATCTCAGACCAGATTTTATTTATTTATTTATTTAGAATTTTTTTTCCCCATGGTTACATGATTCATGTTCTTTCTCCCCTTCTTCCCTTCCCCCCCTCCCAGAGCTGATGAGCAATTCCACTGGGTTATACATCTATCATTGTTCAAACCTATTTCCATATTATTAATTTTTGCAGTAGAGGGATCTTATAAAGTCATCATCTCCAATCATATGCCCATCGAAACATGTGGACAAATCAGATTTGAACTCAGGTCCTCCTGACTCTAGGCCCAGCCCTTATCCCTCTTAATGCTTGGCCTTTCCCCCAAATTAGTTTGTGTTTATTCTGTTCATATTTTGTAGTTAGATGGCTCAGTAGATAGAGTACCAGGAAGACCTGATTTCAATTTCAGTCTCTGATGGCTTCTAGTTGTGTGGTCCTGGACAAGTCACTTAACTTCTCCTTGCCTCAGTTTCCTCATCTGTAAAATTGCCTCCCAGGGTTGATGAGATGATCAAGTGAGATAATAATTGTGCGATAATACCAGTGCCTGGCATATAGTAAGTGCTATATAAAAACTAGATATTATTTTTATTTATTTTAAGTAATATATTTAATTTAATGACTATAATAGTTATTCTTCGTGTAGAATGTAAACTCTTTGGGGCAGAGATAATGCCACTTTGGGGTTTGTCACCTACCACAGTAGGGGGTGGCTAGCAGGAGATAATAAACCCTTGTTAAGTTGGCTTCTATTTTACCATTCCTTCCCTTAAATTCGGGCTGGCACCTCATCTGGCACGAAGGGCCACCTTCCACTGGGGCTATTTTCGGTAGACCAGGAGCTCCCCTTCTTGTCCCTGCCCCTCCCCGGCCAGATCTCCCGGTGCGCTGCCTGCCGCTTACTCCAGAGGAGAGCTCCTACCCCTCCTTTGCCCTGGGCTTGGTTAAGATTTCCCGCCACTCGGCAGTGCGTGTTTGGGGGAGGGGGAAGCTGTTATTTCCATTCCCATTCATAGATCTCCCCGAACTGTACATTGTGTCCCGCTCGGGAATGCTATTGATCTCCCACATCAGTCAGCAGCCAGTTCTCAGCTTCTCTGAGCCCAGGCTCCCTCCTCTCTCTCTAGCCACAGAGTCCCCACCTGCTCAGGCTTGGGAGGGGGAGAGGGGGAGCGTCATTATCCTCAGCCTATTCACCCGAAGCCCAAGCATACAAGAAGAGATGCTTCTCTCATTGTCCAGCTCTGGCTTCTGATTGGCCAGCGAGTGTGGGAAAGTCAGCTAGGCCAGAGCCCCACAGATCCTGGAGCAGGCTGACGGAATAAATACGGGAGCTGTTCAGCAGCCGGCAGTTCTGCCACCACTGCTACCGACTTGGTCCTTAGCCTTGCTGCTCCTCTAGCGAGATCCCCATGGCCCCCAGCACAGACTTCATGGAGCACAGTTCCCTCCTGACTCCCAAAGAGAAAAACAAAGTAAGTTTGCAGAGAAGTCAAAGGATTTGGAACCATCTCTAGACTTTGGAAACAGAGAATGTATAGGACTGGGGGCCCAGAGCAGGTTTGCGTTTGGGACTAACACTGGGGTTTGGACTGAGACAGGGAGAACCCAAGATAGCTGTTCACTAATCACTGAATTTCCCCCTCTAACTTTTTTCTCTCCCTCTTCCTGAACAGCTGAGGAAGCCGGTGGTGGAGAAGATGCGCCGGGACCGGATCAACAGCAGCATCGAACAGCTGAAACTCTTGCTGGAGAAGGAGTTCCAGAGACACCAGCCCAACTCCAAGCTGGAGAAGGCTGACATCCTGGAGATGACCGTCAGCTACCTGAAGCAGCAAAGCCACCTGCAAGGCAAAGGTGAGCATGGGACGCTCGGTGCCAGCTGTACCAGGGAGCAGGAGAGAAGGGCCACAGGGCCAGAACCTGGGCAGGGGGCGGAGTGACAGGGGCGACGCTTCTGGGACCTGTTTCTCATCCCGCTCTTTCCCTGTCTTCTTTTTCCAGCTCCAGGCTCACTCCCCAGAAGCCTGCAGACGGACTTCAAGGAGGGTTATGCCCGCTGCCTGCAGGAAGCCTTTCAGTTTCTCTCCTTCCACAAGGCACAGACGGACACGCAGACCAAACTGCGCAGCCATTTCCAGAAGAGCTCCTCCGCGGCCCCTGAGGGGTTGTCTCCCTCCTTCCCAGCCCCTAGTCCTGGGAAGCAGCCTGCTCTTAAAGGTCCTCCCAGTCCTCTGTGGCGGCCCTGGTAAAATGGACTGATGCTGGCCAGCCCGAGGTTTTTAACTCCAGAGGAAGGCGACTTCTTGTTGACTTCCTCTTTTCAGTAGGGAATATTAGTTCCCCTCTAATTTATGTGTGAAGAGAATGGAATACTTGAACTCTGGGCAGTGGAGAGAGCCCTGGAGCCGGAGTCAGCGGGCTGAACTCCAATCTCCATTTCTGCCACTTACTTGCTGTATGACCTCGAGCAAGTCACTTCCCTTCCTCGCCACCTCAACTCTGAGGTTTCTTCCAGCTTGAAGGGAAAGGAGTTCAATATTCTGTTGAGGGTATAGGGCTGTACATAGATGTGTCTTCATAATGAAGGAGCCTTATGGGGGGGAAGGGGAAAGGGCAGGGAGTGGGAGAGGGAAAGGGATATATGTTCTGTATGTTACAACTGTAGTAAGATTGTTAATCTTACAGGTGCAGAGATGGGGTGAAGGTTAGGGAGAATTCTCTGGCTTGTGTAAGAGCTTTGTGGCTTTGCATCCAGGTTCCTTGCTCCCCTCTCTTTGGACAGCACCGTCCCCTCCCTCAGAGAAGAAGCTTCTTCTGGGACCTGGGCTACCTCTCTAGGGCTCATGTCATGTCTCTAAACCCTAGGTTAGCTCTTTGGAACCCTACGATTTCCTGGTGAAAGTTACTTTCTCCATCAGTCACTTCTTTGGGGAAGCAAAGGGAGCTGGGATATATCAGACCATGGACAGGGAATGGATGCTTCTATAGGGTAGCTGCCTTTTTTTCTTTCTGTTTGTGAAAAGAATGGGGATTACTTTATATTAAAGGACATGCAGGGATTGGGGTGGAGGGTGGGAGGCTGTGACTTGAATGTTATACATTTGAAGGGGTTGGTCCTTCCAAGAAATCACTGACCAGCCCTAAAGCAGTTGCATCATCCAGGGTGCGTGTGATGCCTCTTGTCCTGGCAGGGAGTGAGACCCGGTGGGCTGGGCACCAGGGGCTGCTGGGTGCATACTGTGTATGCTTGGGTATATTTGTACCAGATAATTATGGTAAAGCTAAATAAACATGCATGATTGTTCATCTCTGTCTGGAGTCTCTATTCCTGTCTTACCTCTTGACTGGTGAGAGTTATTGGAGTGGTTATTGGAGCCAGAGGCCACTTGTGGTTATCTGTCTGGAGGGAGAGGGGAGGCAAGGAGGAAAAGAGGAAAGAGGGAGGAGAGGGACAGGCTTAGGGCACTGAAGTGCCCAAATCCTAGAAACAGGGACCTCTCAGGCTCAGTCACTTAGCTTGATGGATTAATTAATTGTCCATCAGGCTTCACTCTGGGGGAGCAGAGCAGAATTTGAAGACTTCCATTGTCTTTGGCTTTCCCTTCTATTGTCTGGAGAAGCTGAGCTAATTTGTAATGACCTGGTCTAGCTTTGCAGGACCATTAATGGTTTCATTCAATCTAAGAGGATGAAATCCTGGTTTAAGGGCTGGTGAGACCACAGAGATGCACAGTCTCATCTCCTGGGAGGAGGGAGGAATATTTGCGGAGGTCCAGGGGATCCTATTTTGAAAATAGCTTCATTAAATGACCTACTGAAATGGGCCACTTAATTAATTGAATATCTCCAGTGGGAAGGAAGGTAGTGCAGTGGAGAGGCCAGGAAGATTTGAGATTTTAAGTTCTATTCCTGGTGCACTAGCTGCGATTTCTGGATTTAACTTCTGAAAGCTGAGCATCACTTTAAAAAACATTATCTTCTGTCTTAGAATCAATATTGTTTATTATTTCCAAGACAGAAGAGCAGTAAGGGATAGGCAATGGGGGTTAAGTGACTGGCCCAGGGTCACATGGCTAAGAAGCAAAGGGAGTTAGGAGATATCAGAGCATGAACAGGGAGTTGATGCTTCTGTAGGGTAGCTGCCTTTTATTTCTGTTTGTGAAAAGAATAAAGATCACTTTATATTAAAGGATATTCAGGGATAGGGTTGGAAGGAGGGAGGCTGTGATTTGAATGTTATACATTTGAGGCCACTTTTGAACCCAGGATCTTCTGTCCCTGAACTTATGTCTCCATCCACTGAGCCATCCAACTGCCCACCTGAGCATCACTTTTAATATTGTAAATTGCAAAGTAGACACCTTGTATTCACTGAAACTTCCTCTTGAGAATTCAAAAGGGATGATCCTTGAGTGATCTTGGAGATATTTCTCCTTCTGGAATATAAACCTTATCTAAGCCTTCAAGTTCTACTCTCCCTTCTCTTCCACCTGCTGGCTCCCATCCACCTGCCTCTCCTCTACCAACTAGGTGCTATTTAAACCTGGAGTCAGGAAGTTCTAAATTGAATCTGACTTCAGACACTTATTAGCTGGGTGACCCTGAGAAAGTCACTTAAATTTTTCCTGCCTTAGTTTCTTCAACTGTAAAATAGACATAATGTTGTGGGGATCAAATGAGATAACTTGGACAATTCTTTGCATGCTATATAAATGATAATAATAACAATTATTTTCATGCCAGTATTTGACTTCCCCTGCACAAGTAGAGGTAACCTTCTTTTATATAGGCTATTTAGGAACATTGGAAAGCCTTTATTCTCCTTCCCTGCCTCAAGCCTAACAGATCAATATCAGAACTACCTTCCTTTGGTCATGATTTCAGATTCAAACCCTAACCATAGTCCCATGGACGAAACCATTTAGATTCCTAGGATCATGGAATAAGAGATAAAGAGCCAGAAGTGACCTTCATGGCCTTGTTGTTCAATTACCTTATTCTACAGATGAGGAAACTGAGGCCCAGAGAGAGGAAATGACTTGCCTAGCATCACATAGGCAGCAAAGAGCAGATGGAAGATTTGAACTCAGGTCTTCTTGTCAGCAATTAAATTTAGGTTTTATGTTAAATATGAAAGTTCTAAAGCAGTGGTTCCCAAACTTTTTTGGCCTATGGCCTCCTTTCCAGAAAAAATATTACTTAGCCCCCCAGAAATTAATTTTTAAAAATTTTAATAGCAATTAATAGGAAAGATAAATGCACCTGTGGCCATCACTGCCTCCCTTGATTGTTGCAGCACCCACCAGGGGGTGGTAGTGCCCACTATGGGAATCACTGTTCTAAAGTAATATTGTAGTCACCAATTTAAAGATATTATAACTTAAGTCAAAATGACTTTCAGTAGCTTTGTTTTCAAAGAGGTAGAAAGAGTGAAAATGAAAAAAGGTAGCTAAAGAGATAGGTTTTAACAAGCCTACTAGCCCTTCTCTGGTGAAGTGAGGCTCAGCCCTGCAAGGGGCTTCCCTACATCTGGTGGTGTCTTCAGCTAGAGTTCCACCAATGCAGTCTCCTCCAAAACCAAAGCTGGAGTCTCCAGAACCAATATCTCCAGAAAGCAGGAAAGGAAGGCCAGCTACTCACCCAGCCAAGATGAACTCCAAAGGAGAAGATCCAGGAGCAGTCCTCCAAGAAGAAGTCCAAGAGCCAAAGTCCAAGGTCCAAGGTCCCCTCAATAGGAAGTTTAGGACTTTTTATAGTCCTTTTCTCAAGTCCCTTCCTGTCCCTTCCTCCACTTTATGGGAATCAATTGCAGTCTTTCAATTTGCCTAGCACTGCCCAGGGACAGGGCAATGGTCTCTAGAGTTGTCACCCACTTTAGTAAGTGACTTGTGAACTCTCATATTCAGTGTTAAGTAGGGGTGTTTCAAGTTTTTGGCTGATTAAAAAATTGCTGATTGATAGACAAAGAAAGTTTGATTCATTCTTCTCACTCTGATAGCAAATTCAATAACATTTTCCCCCCCACTTGAATCCTTTTCTCCCATCAACTTCCATCCTCAATATAAAATCCTCTCTTAAGTAGATTTGACAGAGGAATCCCACTTAAAGCATCCTCATTTAATTAAATATAGCTTAAAGCAGGACACTTTCAATTGAGAGCACCTAAATAGATGTGTGAACCCTGGGCAAGTTGCTTAACTTTTGGTGTCAGTTTTCTCATCTGTCAAATGCGCTAGAGAAGGAATTGGCAAACCACTCTAGTATCCGTGCCAAGAAAACCCCACATGGGATCCTGAAGAGTTGGACATGACTAAAATTGACTGAAAAACAATAAAAGGGTGAGGAGGATAGTGAGAAGCAGGGTAACATAATAGATGGTTGGCCAGGCATGGGGGTCAAGAAGGCTTGAGTTCAAGGTTATGGCACATATTGGCTATGTGATCATCCAGATTTTCCTTTTGGTGGTGGGGAGTTCATCTTTCACTCATTACACACTCCATCACCAAACAGTTCTCATGAAAAGAAAGCAATGTTATCTAGCAGAAAGAGTCCTGGCTCTGGTGTCAGAGGAGATGAGTGTGAGTCTTGGATCCATTAAATTAGCTATTTGATCTTCTCCCTAGATCTCAGTTTCATCACCTGCAAACTGAAAGGAAAGATTAAATCATTTCTAAACTTCCTTCTTGTTCTGAATCCTAAATTTTCAGTTTCATCCTTCTTTCACATAACAGGTTCTCAAATCATAGAGTCATCAATTGAGAACTAAAAGGGACCTTAAAGAATTTCATTCAGTCCTTTCCATTTTTGCAGATAAAGACCAGGATTTGAACTCAGATAACAAGGTTCTGAATCAAGGGTTTCTTTCACTACACCACAGCCCTCATACTTGGAGTTGAGAGACTTGAAGTTGAGAGAGACAGAGAGAGAGAGAGACAGAGAGAGAGAGAGAGAGAGAGACAGAGAGAGAGACAGAGACACAGATAAAGAAAGAGAAAGAAAGACAGAGACAAAGACACACACACACACACACACACAGAGAGAGAGAGAGAGAGAGAGAGAGAGAGAGAGAGAGAGAGAGAGAGAGAGAGAGAGAGAGAGAGAGGAGAGAGAGAGACAGACACTCTCTGCTAAATGCTGGGGATGCAAAAAACAGGAAAATAGGACAGTTTTCCTGCCATCAAAGAGCTGCATTCTATTTGGGGAAGAAGATAACACATAAAGGAGAATTCAAAAGGACAGGGAGAGAGATGTCCTTTCTAAGCCTTCCTCAGACAAGACGTCCATGGTTTTCTTTCATAGAATATGGTCTGGATTCCCGTCACCATCCTGGCTGCTCACTCATTCATTCAACAACCATTTAAAGTACACACCGGTGTATAGGTATCAGATTTGCTCCTCTGGACATTATTCATCTGTGTTCTTTCTAAAATATGGGGCTCAGAACATAGTGCTCCAAAGTGATCTGAGTGAGGTGGAGGATAGAGGACTGTCACCTCTGTAATCAATCAATTAGTTGGGCAAACATTTATTAAGTACCTACTATGTACTAGTGTGCTTAGGCCTGAAGATGTAGTTGGGCTTTTATACAACAAGTGACAAGGTCCTTATTCATGAGGGGCTCACATCCTATGGAGGGTTACTGACTTCTTTTTATTTTTTATAAATCCTTACCTTCCATCTTGGAATCGATACTGTATATTGGTTTCACGGCAGAAGAGTAGTAAGGGCTAGGCAATGGGGGTCAAGTGACTTGCCCAGGGTCACACAGCTAGGAAGTATCTGAGGCCATATTTGAACCTAGTACCCCCATTTGTAGGCCTGGCTCTCAATCCACTGAGCCCCCCAGCTGCCCCCAGGGTTACTGACTTCTATGAATGGAATTGAAGATTCATCTTGGGTAGTCACTCATACTGCTGAGTGGTATGGCATTGATGGTCCATTCACCGGGGGTGGGCTAGAGCCAGCTCAAGACAGCTGTTTGTTAAATTTTCAGCATGAGCATTTATACCTCAAAAATAAGCAAACTAGTGCAGCTAGGTAGCACAGTGGATAGAACACTAGACCTAGAATCAGGAGGATCTGGATTTAAATCTATCCTCAGACATTTTCTATCTGTATGACCTTGGTCAAGTCACTTAATCCCAATTAGCTAACCCTTACTGGTTTTCTGTCTTAGACATGATACTGAAACAGAAAGTAAGGGTTTAAAAAGAAAAGCAAACTACTAATTAGGGTCTGATTTATTGTTTTGTTGATTTTCTAGAATTAGGAAGGTGATGGAGAAAATGTTCATGATGCAGATGAAACTTTTCCCCCCCTCAGAGATGGTTGTTAAACATTTACCAGCAAACTCTGGGCTAAAATTCTACCATAAATTCTCTAAATGTGGGGTGTGAATGACATTCTCCCTTGGTCATAATAATAATGGTTATTTATATAGTGCTTTAAAGTTTACCTCACAAAACACCCATAAGACAGTGTTAAGTCCATTTTACAGGTAAGGAAACTGTTGGGAGGAAAAATTAAATAATTCGCCCAAGGTATTATACTTAGCAAGTGCCTTAAATTGGATTGGAACTGAGGTTTTCCTGGTTCTAAATCTAACACTAACATAGCTACTATGTTAAATTATCTCTCCACCTCAATGGTTGTGTATATTAGGAGTAGAAATGGGTAGAAGAACTGTGTCAGATGCAAGTACAGTGGGTATCTGAAGGGAGGATGGGGATGAATAGGAGAGGTATAGAGATGGAAAGTAGAGCCACTAAGCAGGAATATGGGAAACATGAATATTGGGAATGAACATTGGTAATAGGGACCTAGGTTCAAATCTTGGCTCTTCTACTCTCTAGCTGTGAGACCTTGGAGAAGTAACTTAGCTCCTTTGGGCCTTAGAGTCTCCTCTATAAAATGAAGAAATTAAGTTAAATGAGCTCTAAGGTCCCATCCAGCTTGAAATTGATGGGTCCTGTCAGTCTGACCAATCGTGGAGCAATGGATAGAGCAGCAGGAATTAGGAAGAACTAAGTTCAAATTTAGCCTCAGATACTTACTGGCTATACGATCCTGGGTAAGCCACTTAACCCTTGTTTGCTTCAGTTTCCTCATCTGTCAAATAAGTTGGAGAAAGAAATGGCAAAACACTCCAGTATCTCTGTCAAGAAAACTCCAAATGGGGTCACAGAGTCAGAAATGACTAAACTACTGAACAATAAAAGGTTTCCAAGTGGAAGTGGCTGGAATGATGGCTGGGTGGCAGCACATTGAAGCTATATCCAGGAAGATCTTGGGTTCAAATTTAACTTTAAAGACATTACCCAGTTGCAAGACTTGGTCTGCTTCAGTTTACTCATCTATAAAATGAGGATATAATAGTGCCTAACTCCCAGAGTAGTTGTGAGGCTAAAAGGAGGTAAATAGTGGTTTACAAACTTTTGTTGCTGCTCCATCATTTCTCACTCTCTGCCCCTTGCAAACTTCAGAGTGCTATTTAAATATTAGCTATTATTTGTAAGTGGCAGTTCAAGTTCTTATCTTTCCTAGTGTGGGGACTCTCTGAGTATTGTGTTCCACCTTTCATTGCCATTAAGGCAGTGTTAAGGGCTTTGGCATTGTGGTAATGACTTAATTTTTGGGGGGCGGGGGATTAAGGGGGGCTAAATCCAAATTATAATTTATTTGGGACTTAAGGTGGTGGGGAGGGCTTATTTAAGGAGTGTTACTTGACTGGAATGGGTTAAAAAAGTTTTGCATATCAGAACTTATTAATAGTGTTGAGGATCTCAAAGCCTGGAGGGGGGAGATTAAGAAAAGGGGTACCCAGGAAACCTGATTTTTAAATAAATCTTTAAAACTATATATGACATAACATAATATGTAACACAGCAATAATATCATATGAATGACTTGTTTTAAATATATAATAATTATGATCAATATGTTTATCCAAGAGAAACAAATTCTCCCATTAACTATGTCCAAAAAGCTTTTCCATTCTTCCCCCCCCCCCTCCTCCTATCTCTCCCCCTGCCAAAGAAGGCAGGTATACAATATAGGTTGTATGTATATTATCATATAATATGTATTTCCTGCTTCGTCATGTTGTGAAACAAGACATATCGTTTACCCTAGAATTCATGGAGGAAATAAAATAAAGAATGGAATGTTTCAGTCTGCACTAGGATTCTATCTGTTTCTTCTAGGGTGGAGGATATCATTTGTAGTCATGAGTCCCTTGGAGCTGTCCTAGGTCCTTGCCTTGTTGATAATAGCTTTGTCATCCACAATTGATCTTCATACAATTATTGTTGTTACTGTGTGCATTTTCTCCTGGTTGGTTCTGCTCACTTCACTTTGCATCACTTCATAAGTCTTTCCAGGTTTTTTGTGATCATCTAATTTGTCATTTCTTATGGCACAATAGCATTCCATCACAGTCATATACCACAACTTTTTCAGCCATTCCTCAATTGATGGACATCTCTTCAATTTCTAGTTCTTTGCTACTACAAAAAGAGCTTCTATAAATATTTTAGAACATTTAACTTCCTTTCCTTTTCTGCTGATCATCTTGGGAAATAAACCTAAGAGTGGTATTACTGGGTCAAAAGGTATACATAACTTTATAACTCTTTGAATATAATTCCAGGTTGCTCTCAAAAATGGTTGGATCAGTTCATAGTTCTACTAACAATGTATTAGCATCCATATTTTTGCACATTGCCTCCAACATCATCACTTTGCCATTTTACCATTTTAGCCAATCCTATAGGTGTGTGATGATATCTCAGAATTGTTTTGATTTGCATTTCTGATTTTGAGTTTTTATATTGTTTTACACACATGAGTTCATCTGAGCCTTAAAACATCTTGATATGGTAAAATGCATTTTTATTCCCATTTCACTAATGAGCAAACTGAGACTCAGACACTCAGGGTCACATACATAGTTAGAAGCAGGATTTGAGGTTAGACTTTCCAGTATTCTCTTTGCTCTGCATTGTGTGTGTTCCAAACTCATCTTAGTCTAAGTCTTTCAAAAATCCTGTTTCTCCAAACATCTAGCACACTGCTTTGCACACAGTAGGAATTTTTAAATTTTTGATCTGTAAACTTTTTTCTCCTTTGTATCTTGTATACTCCTATTTCTACAAGTAACACTAGGTGGAGCATGAGGGTCTATGTTCTCACTTTCCTCAAAGAAAAATGGACAGATTCTCATAAGCATAGGCCATGCCTTTTAGGTGGAACTGTCTCTTCTAGTCCCTCCTACATTCCCACTCTTTTTACTGGAATTTAATCTCTAGGGTTGGTACTGCCCCATGACTCAATTTTACTGTGAATCATTATCAAATGGTTCATTTTTTTACGGAAAATTCCAGTGAGCTCAGGATTAAAGATTTAGGGTTCTTCTTGGGAGAGTTATAGAAGCATTTTTTAAACTGTAAATTGATAGTCCTTCCATTTCAAGTCTTTCAAACTATCTCAGGAGAACTGCAGGTCCTCCTATGAAATACAAAATCTTTCAGGGCTGTCCTTCTAATCTTGGGTAAGGACAAGTCTGCAGACAATGAGAATGAATTAATTGAAAGAGAAGACCACCTGCAGTGGAGAAGGGCAAAATAGGACAGATACACTTCCTCCTCCACTCTCCAACTTGATTTCCTAAGTAGACTGAGAGAGAACTGAAGGGGAGGAAAAAGAGAACTTTCAGTCATTATAACTTAAAAGGGCAAAAGGACAGTACTCTACCATCAGATCCTTCCTCCAGACTCTGACCTCTCCAGTCTCTGCTAGAAGATCCCTCTTCTTTTGCTGCCCCCTTGTTTGATTGATGAGTTTCTCCTAGAACCTGCATTTTCAGAGAATGTCCAAAGCAATCATGTCCTCTCTTTCACTCCTCTCCCAGCTCCAATCTTTACTCTCTAGACTTCTCTACAACTACCTACCTGCTGACCTGCCTACCTACCTACCTATCTCTTTGTCTGTCTGTCTATCTATGTATCTCTCTTTCTATCTGCCTCTCTCTCTCTCTCTCTGTATGCATGCATGCATGCATGTATATATGTATGTATCTGCCTGTCTATCTATCTGTCTATCTATCTGTCTATCTACCTATCTATCTATCTATCTATCTATCTATCTATCTATCTATCTGTCTGTCTGTCTGTCTGTCTGTCTGTCTGTCTGTCTGTCTATCTATCTATCTATCTATCTATCTATCTATCTATCTACCTACCTACCTACCTACCTAACATCTATCACCTATTTTTATAGCCTTTGCTCTGCTTCTGAGTTTGAGTGAACAATTTTAGTCATGAGAATAAATCTCAAAATATGATATAGAAAAAACTTATTGAGTCATGTGGTAGGGAGAGAGCTGAAAAGAAAGGATGATTCCTTACCTTGAGTC
Organism: Gracilinanus agilis; assembly: GCF_016433145.1. NCBI lineage: Eukaryota > Metazoa > Chordata > Mammalia > Didelphimorphia > Didelphidae > Gracilinanus > Gracilinanus agilis. Next base: position 33,713,135 of record NC_058132.1, read on the forward strand.
TTTGTGAGAATAGGACTCTATATAAATGTCATTTTCCTGATTAACCTCCCATAAATTGGAGGTAGTCTCTAGGAGAAGAACAGTTGAAATGAATATTGGCAGGTAAACCAATCTAATCTGGGTAATTCAAAATAAGACCCGAGGGGATCCAAAATAAGAACAGGGTGAAATCTAAGCATTCCTTGAAAACTTCTGATTTCCCTGAAGAATCTCTGAGGCCAGCCTGACCTTTACAATAAACTTTTGGGGTTAGTCAATTTTCTAGCCATATAAAACTAGATCTAACAATGTTAATAAAGGATAAATTATAAATATTTTCTCCACACGGGGCTGCCTCCAGGTCACGATCCTCCTCCATTCCACTTTCTTTTTAAAAAATTAATGAATTAGAAAATATTTTACCATGTTTACATGATTCGTTTTCTTTCCCTCTCCTTTTCCTTCCCCTCTCATAGAGTTGACAAGGAATTCCACTGGGTTGTACAAATGTTGTCACTTGTCCATTCTACTTTCTGATCTCCCATATCTCCTTCTTACTTCTTCTCAAACTCCTTCCATCACATTCCTCCAACTCCTGCAGGGACCTGTTTCTTTACTTCCTAGAAATTATAGACTGCTGTTGTTCAGTTGATTTAGTCATATTCATTCTTTTGTGATCCCATTTGGAGTTTTCTTGGCAAAGATACTGGAGTGTTTTGCCATTTCCTTCTCTAATTCATTAAAAATGATATTTTATTTTCTCCAATTACATGTAAACACATTTTTTAAACATTAAAAAATTTTAATTCCAAATTCTCTCCCTTCCCACCCACCCCTTGAGACAATAAGCAATCTTGACATAGACTTTATGCTCAATCATGTAAAATGCTTTCCATATTAGTCATTTTTGTGGAAGCGATCTCAAAAAACAGAGAAGGAGGAGAAATAAAGGAAGGAAGGAAAGAAGAAAGAAAGAAAGAAAGAAAGAAAGAAAGAAAGAAAGAAAGAAAGAAAGGAAGGAAGGAAGGAAGGAAGGAAGGAAGGAAGGAAGGAAGGAAGGAAGGTCTATATTTAAACTTCAAGTCTTTCTCTGGAGGAAGATAGTATTTTTCATCATAAGTCTTTGGGATTATCTTGGATCACTGTACTGCTGAGAATGGCTAGGTCAATTACAGATGTTCATCAAACAATATTGCTGCTCCTGTGTACAATATTCTTGTAGTTCTGCTCATTTCATTTACTTTACATCAGTTCATGTAAATCTTTTCAAATTTTTCTGAAATCATCTTGCTGGTCATTTCTTGTAGCACAGTAGTATTCCATTATAACCATATGGCAAACTAGTTTAGCTATTTCCAATTCATCATTTTCCAATTCTTTGCCAACACAAAAAATCTGTTTTTTGTACAGATAGATCCTCTCCCCCTTTTACAAAAATCTCTTTGGGAAACAGACCTAATAGTAGTATTTTTCTGGATCAAAGGATATGAATAATTTTTAAGACTCCTGTGCTTAGTTCCAAATGGTCTTCAGCTCATTTTACAGAAGAATAAACTGAAGCAAACAAGGTTGAATGATTTGCTTAGTCACACAGCTAGGATTGTGGGAGGGTCTGCATAAACATGTTGTCTCCTTTATTAGACTATGAACTCCTTAAAAACAGAAACTATTTTTGCCTTTCTGCCTGTTTCTAGAGGTTGGCATAATGCCTGGCACATAGTAGATAATAAATTCTTTTGATTGGTCGATTGAATGAATGAGTGTCTTGTATTGCCACTGTCTGTCTGCCTTAGCCTCTCTTCACTGATGATGAAGGAATTGGGGTTGTTCAGCCTAGAGAAGGCTTAATTTTTTTGCAAAACTATAGCTATTTCTCTCATTGCAAAAGAGTTAACAGCAATAACAACAAAGGATGGGTTAAGTTTTATATAATTTTTTTCTAAATACATCTATTTAAATATAAATATGCAGATATTTATATTAAATATATATATTTTCTTTTAGCAATAAATGGGTGTGCATGTCTGTTACAAAATTATAATATAAACCATAGTTTGTTTAATCTGATGATTTCCACGTGTGCAGTCTTTTAATGGTTAAAGAAAAAAACCAAGGTTTTCGTTTCTCTGGTCCACAGGAGCAAGGCAAATTATCATTTACACACACACACACACACACACACACACACACACACACACACACACACACTCCAAAGCCAAAATATAGACTTTCAAATGTGACATCCTCAAAACATTTCCTCTTCTTGAGACTCCATCCACAGTCAGTCAATAAGCCTGTTAACCACCTACTATGTGTCAGACATTGTTCTTTAACTCCTATTTTCTTTGAGTTTAAGTGAGTTAAGAAGAGTGGGAAGGGTAGGCAATGGGGGTCAAGTGACTTGCCCAGGGTCACACAGCTGGGAAGTGTCTGAGGCCGGATTTGAATCTAGGACCTCCTGTCTCTAGGCCTGGCTCTCAATCCACTGAGCTAACCAGCTGCCCCTGGTCAGAGTTTTAAATAATAATAACTGACATTTATATAACCCTTTAAGGTTTACAATGCACTTTCCAAGATTTCATTTGATCTTCATAAAGCCCTAGGAGTTAGGTACCATTTTTGTTCTCACTTTATAGATGTGCAAACTGAGGCAGACAGAGATGAAGTGACTTCCCCAGGGTTACAGAGTAAATAAATATTTGAGGTAGGGTTAAAACTCAGATGTTACCTGATTCAAAGCCCAGCTCTCAGTCCACTGCACCAAATTAGCCCGAGCATGACAAATGATAACCAAGACCTTTAGTAGGCAAGTGTCTTAAGCAAGATTTAAATTGAGATCTTCCTAACTCTAAGTTCAACACTTTATCCATTGGACAATTCCAATTAATTATATGTAATTAATTTACTATTATATATAATTATAAGGTAATATCCAACTGGGCAATTCAGTATTTGAACCTCCCCTCTTCCTTTGATTATAAATACATCATTCTTTTTTTTTTTTTTTTAAATCCTTACCTTTCATCTTAGAGTCAATACTGTGTATTGGCTCCAAGGCAGAAGAGTGGTAAGGGTAGGCAACAGGGGTCAAGTGACTTGCCCAGGGTCACACAGCTGGGAAGTGTCTGAGACCAGATTTGAACCTAGGATCTCCCTGGCTCTCAATCCATTGAGGCACCTGGCTACCTCCAGAACAATTATTCTTATCTGCCCATTCTGCTGGGGAAGAGGGAGTCTTCACATACTTGGGATAAACATTCCCCACAACTCACCAATGGATTTGAGATCTGTTGGTTATCCTCAACCTGGTTTAGTCTGTTTACTGAAACAGTTTTACTGGAGTGTGGCCATTGTGCATACTCCAGCTTCTTGGAGCCACAGGTGAAAGCTGGATGACAAATGGACCCCCAAAGTGGATAAGTAGCCCAGAAAAGGGCTTGAGCAAGTCCTTCCACCAAAGGTACTAGTCTTCCCTGAATGACCCATAGATTTCTGGGGAGGAGAGAGAATCAAGTAGAAGGGGTTAACCTTAACAAGGAAAAGAATCACCTCATCTTCTGACACTGAAGGAAAGAATACAAGTGGATAGAAAGCATTTCATTTGGGAAGTGGGAAAAAGGAAGAAATTTCATGAGCCTTTCAGTAAAGTAGGAAGGAAGGTCCTCTGCAAGAAAAAATCTTTGGGGTGGTATTAGAAGCTTGAGGAGAGAGAAGAAAGTTCTGAACATCTGTTACAGGAAGAGTCAGTCAGAAACAAATACAAGGATTGCTATGTAGCAGTGATGGACCCTGCTGAGGTTAGATAATATGAATGAATGATTCACTTATTTGCCCTATTATTATATTCAGAACAAAATCTCCCATTTCTCTGTCTTTTAGGCACAGAGAGAAGTAACACTGTCCCTGAAAAGTGCAAGGAGGGGAAATTTTCCTCCAGTGAGACCCATGATCATTGTCTGCCATGGACCAAGTAAGTATACTGTACTCCTTGGGACTCACCAGTTCATTCTTTTTTGTTTGTTCTTTTGTATCATTTTATTTTATTTTATTATTTAAAAATATTTTTCCATTGTTACATGATTAATTTTTTTCCATTTATAGCACTGTAAACAAAAATTCTAACCTTAACTGACATCAAATTAAACAAGTCTTTGCATATATGAAGCAGAACAGGAAAAGAAAAAAAAGAATTGTCCACTGGGATCTGTAGATAAGTATTTAACAGCTAGATCTTTGGGGGGCAGTGAGGTGGCACAGTGTTTAGAGAGCCAGGTTTGGAGTGGGGTGGTCCTGGGTTTAAATCTGACCTCAAACACTTCCTAGCTGTGTGACCTTAGGCAAGTCACTTTACCCTGAATGCCTCGTCCTTGCCTTTCTGTTTTAGAATTGTTATTAAGACAGAAAATAAGCATTAAAAAACACCAAAACTGGATTTCTGGGGGGAATATTAACAACACACAATTTAGGTTAAGGGTAAAAGTTGAGAGAGAAATTTTTTAAAATTTATTTTACTCATTTGTTACATTAAAGTTCCCAGATATCTTCCTCTCTCCCTATCCTGTACTAAAGAAGATATACTTTGACAAAAAATTATATATGTATATATGTATATATAAATTATGTCTTGCATGTTTTTATTAATCATTTCTTTCTCTGGAAGTGACCATTACAGTTAACCTCAAGACTCTATATCTGCTCCTATATATAATGCTCTCGTGATTCTGTTGGTTTCACTCTTCATAATTTCATGTAGGTCTTTCTATTTTTTTAAAGACAAGCTTTTGAGTTTAAGCTGCATCATTAACATTCTCTCCATCATTTTCTTATGTCTATAAAATAACATAACAATAAAATAACAAACCAAGACCTGATCTGTGCTATTTAGCCCACTTCTGAAGCATAAGAGCTCACACTGAAAAGGTAACAATTGACTTTTGGTTGGAGTTGCCTCCAGCCCCTCTTTGAATGCACATGAAATAATGAATCTCTGTTTTATATAGCTTACATTTCCTTTTAAGCATAAAATGAATTTAATATATAGCTTTCAAAGGTGTTGTGCTTGTCTGTTTCCTTTTGGTCTTCTTTCCATTGGACAGCTCCAATTATTAATTTCCCTTCATCCTTTTACTTTGAACAGAAATCTGCCTTTTTATAACATCTCTCCATCACACCAGGTTCTACCTTCTGGGGCCAAGCTGAAGGCGTTTAATTCCTCTCCTACTTGACACCCTTTTAAATATTTGTGACAACTAGTTAATCCTTTTATGTCGTCTCTCTAAGTGATACAGTGGATGGAGTGCTGGTCCTGGAGGCAAGAAGACTCATCTTCCTGAGTTCAAATCTGGCCTCAGACATTTACTAGTTGTGTGATCTGGGGCAAGCCACTTTACCCTGTTTGCCTCAGTTTCTGCATTTGTAAAATGAGCTAGAGAAGAAAATAAATCACTCCAGGATCTTTGCCAAGAAAACCTCAAATCAGATCATGAAGACTTAAACAACTGGCAAGTTGTTTTTTATCTGGGCTAAAAAAAAATCCAGATTTCTTTGATATCTCTTCACCAGCATGATTTAAAAGTTCTTTGGCACTCTGATTACCCTGGTACAGTGGAAACAGTGGGGGCATTGGAATCAAGAGAATCTGGGTTCAAATCCTCCTGTCCTTGGGCCAATGAGATAATATTAAAAAGGTGCCGGCCCATGGGGGATGCTAAATAAATGGTAGCTATTATTATCAGTCACTTGAACTCTGTGCTTGATTTTCCTCATCTATAATTGAGGTGCCTGACCAAGATGATCCCCTGCAGTCCCAATTCAGAATTTATGATACTCTAACTCCCTCTTGTGGAAACTCTCCAGCCCATAAAGGGGCTTCCTAAAATGGTACTCTGAACAGAATTCCTCTGATGTGGGCTAAACAGGACAATGTAAAGTGGCAGATATTACAGCAATGCCTTTATTCTAAATCCTCTAACTCTTAAGGGAGTCTAATACTGAACTGCCATTGCTGTACTGCTGACTTCCATGGAGTCTTTATGGCATTCAAACTCCAGGATCTTTTTCAGATGGATTACTATCAATTTCCATCTCCTTCCCAGGACAATGGTACAATAACACAGAAAGGGTTCTAACTCTGGAGACAAAGGACCTGGGTTCAAATCCTACCTCTGATGTTTGCTTCCTTTGTGAAAATGGATAACTCACTTTATTTCTTTGGACCTCAGTTTCTTCATCTTTTTAATTAGAGGATTGGAATAGGTGGCCTCTGATGTCCCTTTTTTATGTCCCTTTTAATAACAGATAAAAATGATTATGATTGAAAGGGATATCAGAATAGGGGGTATTAGGCTAGAATTATTGCTATCTCTTCTATTAAATATTATTATTTTAGGAGATATGATTAGGTTCAATCTAATTTCTGATCACTTTTGTCAATTATGGGTGGGGAAAGAAGAACTCCATGAATGATGATAATATAGTGTTAGAGACTCCCCAAGGGGAGACACATACACACTGAATTAGGCTAGAATTATATCTATCTGCTCCCTTAAATATTACTAGTCTAGGTGATATGATTGGGTTCATTCTAACTTTTGATTGCTTTATCTTTTTTTGTTTTGGAGGGGAAGAGAAAACCCAAGCTCTATATCCAAAGCTCAACCCCACCCCATTCACCTAATACCAAAATTCACAATGAACAAGAAACCTAGCTAAATTGTAGCAAAAGAGAGATCAGAGAAAGTATACATAGGATAACATATACCAGTTAATAGAGAGGGAAGGAACTTTCCCTTTAGGAGCAAGATAATTTAGCTCAAACAAGAGAAAATTCTAGATTCCACCCAAGGGAAATCTACCTCAAGTGTTTAGCAAGCTGGGATGAGGAGTAGGAAGGTTGCTGGATCCTTTTGCATTTTCCCATAGTCTTTTCTTTCACCAACCTGAAGTATACTTGGCCTCTTCCTGTTTCCTCTGAAAGCTGGAAGCCAGAAGTAATTTAATGCCTGAAGAGTTTCCAAGGCTTGAAGCTTGAGAAATTCTGATCAAGGTTGGAACTCTCCCACCAACTCTGCCCCAACAACTCCTGCAGGGCAGTGCCTTCATCATGAAGGAGAGCGTCTCATACCAAAGGTACATTGGTACAACAACACCAGTAACAACTAGCATTTCCATAGCACTTTATAGATATTTCCACTCTTCTGCCTTAAAACCAATACACAGTATTGTATAATTCTAAGATGGAAGGGAAGGGTTTAAAAACAGAATAAAACAATCTGGCACTGGATAAGAAATAGAAGGGTGGGTCAATGGAATAGACTAGGGGTAAATGACCTCAGCAAGCTAGTATTTGAAAAACCAAGAGATTCCAGTTTTGGGGATAAGAACTCACTATTTAACAAAAAATGCTCAGAAGGGGGCAGCTGGGTAGCTCAGTGGAATGAGAGTCAGGCCTAGAGATGGGAGGTCCTAAGTTCAAATCTGGCCTCAGCCACTTCTCAACTGTGTGACCCTGGGCAAGTCACTTGTATTGACTCCAAGATGGAAGGTAAGGGTTTTAAAAAATTAAAAAAGTGCTCAGAAAATTGGAAAACAGTATGGCAAAAATTAGGTTTAGATCAATATCTCACACCCTATACCAATATAATGTCAAAATGGGTATAGGATTCAAACAGAGTGATATTATAAGTAAATTAGAGGAACATAGAATGGTTTACCTATCAGATCTATGGAGAAGGGAAGAATTTGTGACTAAATAAGAGATAGAGACAATTACAAGATATAAAATGAATAATTTTGATTATATTAAATTAAAAAAGGTTTTGCACAAACAAAACCAATGCAACCAATATTAGAAGGGAAACAACAAACTGGAAAAAATTTATAACAAAGGGAGGGAGACAATTTGGATCCTATAAGTTGAGAAAATTTATATTGAAATTTGTTATTAAAATGATAAAAAATTAGTTATTGAGTGGTGGTGACAGAAGCAAAGTCTGAAAGTGGCAATAGGGAGCAAAGAAGGTCCAATATTGTCTTCTTAACCAGAGTTGAGCTCCTTATCATTCTAATATTAACCACAAGGCTTACACAAGTACCATAGATCCTCAAGAGATAGAAACAATCTGAACTATTATTCCAGTTGTTATCCTCATACTGATTGCCTACTATCCTTACGAATTCTTTATATAATGGACAAAATTTACAACCCATACCTGACAATTGAGGCTACGGGTCATCAATGATATTGAAGCTAGGAATACACTGACTATAAAGATCTTACCTTCAACTCCTATATAATCCCAACCCAAGACCTTAACCCGGGTCAACTTCGATTATTAGAAGTTGATAATCGAGTAGTCTTATCAATAGAACTCCTTATCCATGTATTGATTTCTTCAGAAGATGTTTTACACGAATGAGCAGTCCCTTCATTAGGCTTAAAAGCAGATACAATCCCAGGTCGACTAAATCAAGTTACTTTAACATCATCTCGTCCTGGAGTATTTTATGGGCAATGTTCAGAAATTTGTGGATCAAATCACAGTTTTATACCTATTGTGTTAGAAATAACTAGACTAAAATATTTAAAAAATGATCCTCTATAATGTAATCATTTTTGAGTAAATTAATATTACACTTAAAAGTTTAGATGAGATTTAATATCTCCTCAAAATAATATGTTACAACTAGATACTTCCACATGATCCTTAACCATTATTTGAATAATTACTCACTATTTTGTGTTTACCAACTAAAAAATAATAAATCAAACAATAATTCAAATTACTCTTACAACAGAAAAAACAAAATCAACAAAAATTACTTTACCCTGAGGAATAATATGAACGAAAATTTATTTGCCCCATTCATCACACCTATAATTACAGATATTACAACTTTACCAGTTATTATCTTATTCTCATGTCTCACCCTTTCATCCCCTAACCATGGTTGCTAAATGGAATTCAAATCTTACAAATCTGATTAATTCACCTAATTACTAAACAAATGATAATACATAGCAAATAAGGCTGAACTTGAACCTTAATATAAATATCTTTAATCTTATTTGTTGCCTCTACTAACCTTTTAGGTTTACTACCATATTCTGTCACTGCAACCATACAGTTATCTATAAATAGCAGCTTGGGAAAGGGCAGTCAAAGAGGTGATATCAGCAAGAGGGCACCATGTCTCTATGGGAGCCAGAAGACCAAAGTGGGAAAGTGAAAGATTAAAGATGGCTGCAAGTTTGCTACCTTTGGAGCAGGTATTCCGGAGACAACAGTGGAAAGAGTAAATAGCTTCAGAGAGAGACATGGTGGAGTGGGGTGGGATTTGGGTTGAAGGGCAGAGGAATTAGGGAATGAGCTATGGAAGAAGAATGAACTTTGAACAGCGATGGACTGGTTTTCAGAATCATGGAAATGGGAAGGGTATGACTGGGTAGGGATTTGTTAATCATTGATGAATGAGTTCAGATAAGGTATCAATTTCCTTAAGGGTCTGGCCTCATGTATTTAATAGTTTCATTTAGAAAGACATATACCATGGTAAATGCTTGGCTTTATCCATTCTTCAAAATTGCTTTTTTTAAATAGGGGGTGGTTGTTTTTCAAGCCTGATTCCTCTATAAAAGAATCTTACTTCTTAAGCAACTGATGGACTTAATGAACTGATGAACTTAAGCAACTATAAAGAAAGGTGCAGAAAATCTAGATCCAAAGTGTGGTGTCTATGTTTTTTTAGGGCTCATTATTTACAAGGTTTTTAGGGTTTCTTTAGTCATTTTCTCTTTGGATGGGTAGCCAACAGAAAAACCTCAAGCTCAAGGAGTACATGAATTGGAGGACTAGAATTCAGGATTTTTTATTAGGGAAGAATATGAAAGGAAGTTTGGAAATTAGAAAAAAATTTTAATATAAAAATGTAGACTTTCATACTTGATGGTGATATATGTGATGGAGACTTCTTAGCTTAGTTTAAGCTAAGTGTAAAAGTGTAAAAGGATCCGTGGAGGGAGCTAGTAAAGGACATTTCTTTTCTTCTCTAATGGCAGGCAAGAGCCTTGTAGAGAGAGCTGGATGGAGTGATTCTTTTCTTTCTAGGCAAGCAGGAACAGACCAGGTTAAGAAACTGGTATGTCATAGAATGGTGTTTTTTTTTCTTTCCTGTTTGAAGCAAATACCCTTTCTTAGGAAAAGCTGAGAGTGAGCTGTGGTAGAAAAATGTTTCAGGGGCAGCTGGATGGCTCAGTGGATTGAGAGTCAGGCCCAGAGATAGGAGATCCTGGGTTCAAATGTGACCTCAAACACTTCCTAGCTGTGTGACCCTGGGCAAGTCACTTACTCTCCATTGCCTAGCCCTTACCATTCTTTTGCATTGGAACCAATACACAGTATTGATTCCAAGATGGAAGGTAAAGGTTTTAAAAAAATGTTTCAGCTGCTCAGTTAACAGTATTTACAATGAAGAACCTGTAGAAGCTTTCCCAATTAATATGGAATTAAAGCAACAATGTCCTGTTTGCTGACTATTGTTTAACATAGTTAGAGGAATGCTCTCTTTAAAAACCTTTATCTTCCATCTTAGAATCATTACTGTGTATTGGATCCAAGGGAGAAGAGTGGTATTGGCTAGGCAATGGGGGTTAAGTGACTTGACCAGGAACACACAGCTAGGAAGTATCTTAGGCTGGATTTGAACCCTGGATCCCTTTCTTTAGGTCTGGCTCTTAATCCACTGAGCCAACTACCTGTCCCTGTAGAAATTCTCTTAAGAGAAGAAAAAAAATTAGGTATAAACAATGGAAAAGAAGAGGTAAAACTATATCTCTTTGCAGATGATATGATGTCTTTCTTAGAAAAAAACAGAGAATAAGTAAAGAATTTAATTCAAACTATAGCTTCAGAAAAGCTACACAATGAAATTACATAAAAAGGACAAAACCCAAGGCAGTAGGTGGTGTCGCAGATAGTGTGAGGACTAGAGTCAGGAAGGCTTATTTTCTCGAGTTCAAATCTGGCCTCAGATACACTAGCTGTGCAATTCTGGGCAAGTCTGTGTGCCTCAGTTTCCCTCATTTTTGAAATAAGCTGGAGAGAAACCGCAAACCTCTCCAGCATTGTTGCCAAAAAAACTCTAAATGGAGTCAGACAAAATTGTATTCAACTGAAATTGCTGAACTGTAAAGACTGAACAAGAGTCATGCAGATGAGTCTTCCTTGAGACCTTTGGCCCTTCTCCACTGCTGCTTAGAAGGGGAATAGAGAGGGAATATGGTAGACAAAGTCACACCCATCTTTAGTCCCAGTGGGTGGAAACAAACATGGTCCAGGACAAATAGTTTCATCTACTTCTAGGAAGGGAGACAGGGAAAAGGCTCCTCAGACCCAATTGCTTCTTCTACAGTGCCACCTGCTGGTCACTCTCATGTCTTAGTATATCAAAAATTTTTAAAAAAAAGATAAAAAAGCATATTATAAAAGGTCCCATCATTAAAAAAAAAAAAAAAAAAGGAAGGGAATGGGATCGGATGCCTTTCCCAGCTATGGCTCCAGGAAGAATTCTTAGAGATCACTTAGAGAGAATGTCATTTTTATGAAGTGAAAAGCGTTTTGCATGAACAAAAGTAATGCATAGAATTATTAAATGTGAGAGTTGAAAAGGATTTTAGCGGCAGCTAGTCTAGCATCTAAATGAAAGGAATCCCTCTTAACCTATTGGATAAGTGTTTGTCCAGACTCTCCTTGGAGGTATCCATCTCTCAAGGAAGCTCAATTACTTTTGAACAGCTCTACTTGTTTCCTTATCTGTAAAATGAGCTGGAGAAGGAATGAGAAACTACTCCGATATCTTTACCAATAAAACTAAAATGCTTACTAGCTGCGTGATCCTGGGCAAGTCACTTACCCCAGTTTGCCTCAGTTTCATCATCTGTAAAATGAGCTGGAGGAGGAAAGAGAAACGACTCCAATATCTCTGCCAACAAAACCTAGATGCTTACTAGCTGTGTGATCCTGGGCAAACACTAAACCCTGTTTGCCTCAGTTTCTTCATCTGTAAAATGAGCTGGAGAAGGAAATGGCAAACCATTCCAGTATCTCTGCCAAGAAAATTCCAAATGGGGTCAGGGAGAGTCAGACACAACTGGTTTGCCTCAGTTTCCTCAACTGCCAAGAAAACCTCATATGGAATTACAAAGAGTCAGACGTGAATGAAATGACTGAATAATTGTTAGAAAATTTTTTCTGACAGTAAACCTAAATTTGCTTCTTTGGACTTTCTACTCATTTGTCTTCTGTGAACAGACAGAGGAATCTCATCTCTCTTCCACATGATAGCCCGTCAAATGCTGGATGACAAACATGATTCCTTCTTTTCTTCTCCAGACTGAACACTTCCAGTTCTTTTAACTATTTCTCACATGATGTGGACTGAAGGTTCTTCACCATCTTGTCTCTTTCCTCTGCATGCTCCCCAGTTTAATGATGTCCTTTATGTAATATGATAACAAGAACTGAGCATAATCATGCAGATATCTCCCCAGAGTGAGAAACATGGAGAAAAAAGTTTTTTTTTTCCTTTCTGATTTAAGCTTTTAAAATACAGGGAAATAGGATAGTATACTGGAGATATAATTGATGTCCTGGTTGTGGCACTTAATTCTGTTGCTATGAATAACTTACTTTCTCTAGGTCTCAGTTTCTTTATCTGTGGAATGGGAATTGTCAACAATTTAAATGGAAGATATAGGTAAGAAAATATAAAAAGTGGAAAATATAAATTAAAAATAAGTATAAACTATAAATAGATAAATCAAACTACTTTCCTGGCATGGTTTTTGTAAGGATAGAATATGTGCCATTAGAAGCAGTTCTTGACACAGTAAACCATTTTCAACTGGGAAGCCTCTCTCTATAAGGGTTATTGGATCATTCCTCCTTTCCCATGATTTCCTTTTATTTTCTTTTATTTATTTTTACAACCCTTACCTTCCATCTTAGAATCAATGCCGTATATTGGTTCTAAGGCAGAGGAGTGTAAGGACAAGGCAATGGGGGGTGAGTAGTTAAGTGACTTGCCCAGAGTCACACAGTTAGGAAATGTCTGAGGTCAGATTTGAACCCAGGACCTCTTATTTCTGGGTCTGGCTCTCCATTCACTGAGCTTCCCAGCTTCCCCCTCATGATTTCCTTTGAAATCACAGGATACTGAGTTTGATTTCCCCCTCTGGTTTTTGCTGACCTAATCTGTTCCACTGAATGACTTTTCTATTTTTTTCTAGTACCAAATAATTTTCATTATTAATGCTACTACATCATTATCTGGTTGTATTTGCTAAAATTCCTTTCTAGCTTGAAGCTCTATCAGTTTTCCGTGGGAATATAGGAAATTGGCTTGCGTATCTGGAGTTTTTTAGCTCCTCTGTTAGCACTCAGATTGTCAAAATCTTGAGGGGAAGGCAGATTTGATTTAATTATCCTCAGAAAATATAGAAGGAGATTATAATTAAACCAATCCATTTGTGTGTAGAAAAACTCTCTTTCCCTTTCATGGAGATATCAAGCAATCTTCCCCTTCTAGTAAAGTCCCCATTTTTTATTCAGGATGTTCAGAGTCCATATGATTCACAATATGAGCAAAGAGTTAGGTCCAGGTTATTTCTTAATACCTATGGTTCCTGACTTCTTTCCCTTTGGAAGCACGTATATGGTTAAGTCCTTTGTGTCTCTCTCAACATCCTAGTGTGGATGGACATTTCCATTTCCATCTCCCTTTCTCATCAGGTCTGACTCTTTCAGTTTGAGGCTTCAACTATTTTATTTTTTATTTAGATATTTTATTTATATTTTTTTAAGAAAAATTTTCCATGGTTACATGATTTATGTTTTTACTTTCCCCTTCACCCCCTACTTTAACCCCCCCCCCATATCTAATGCACATTTCCACTGCTTTTAACATGTGTCATCAATCAAGACCTATTTCCATATTATTGATAGTTGCATTGGTGTGGTAGTTTCGAGACTACATCCCTAATCATGTCCGCATCAACCCATGTGTACAAGCAGTTGTTTTTGTTCTGTGTTTCCACTCCTGTAGTTCTTTCTCTGAATGTGGGTAGCGTCTTTTCCATAAATCCCTCCAGATTGTCCTGGATCATTGCATTGCTGCGAGTATACAAGTCCATTACATTTGATTTTACCACGGTATATCAGTCTCTGTGTACAATGTTCTTCTGGCTCTGCTCCTTTCACTCTGCATCAATTCCTGGAGGTCTTTCCAGTTCACATGGAACTCCTCCAGTTTATTATTCCTTTGAGCACAATAGTATTCCATCATCAGCATATACCACAATTTGTTCAGCCATTCCCCAATTGAAGGGCATACCCTCGTTTTCCAGTTTTTTGCCACCAGGCATGCATTCTTTTAAGGCCCTTTGAGCATGATTTCAAATTGCCTTCCATAATAGTTGAATCAATTCACAACTCCATTAATGAGACCAGATTTAAACCCAGGCCCTCCTGTCTCCAGGACTGCCTCTCTATCCACTGAGCCACCTATCTGCCCTCAAACACAAACATATTCTTTCAACAAATAAGCGTAGTCAAGCAAAAAAAAAATCCCATTAATCATATGTAAAGAATATATGTCTCAGTCTTCATGCTGTGTTCAACCACCTTCTATCAGGTTGTAAGTAGTATGTTTCAACTCAAGTCCTATAGAATCATGGGTAGTCATTGCATTGATCAGAGTTTTTAAGCCTTTCAATAGCTTTATAAAGTTATTATAGGAACTGTTTTTTTAAATAAACTCTTCTTTTGCTTACTTCATAGCAGTTAGCAAACATTTATTAAGCTTCTATCATGAATCAGCACTGAGATAAGTGCTTGGGAAACAAAAGATACAAAAGACAGTCAAGGAATTTACAGTTTAAAGGAGGAGACAAGAAGTAGGCAAATATATACACATAAGCTATATACAGGATAAATAGGAAATAATTGAGAGAGGGAAGGCACTGGAATTAAGAGGGATTGAGAAAGGCTTTTTGTAGGAGATAGGATTTTAGTTGATGAAATCAAGAGGCAGACATGAGGAGGGAGGGAACTTCCAGACAAGGGA
This sequence comes from Gracilinanus agilis, assembly GCF_016433145.1. NCBI lineage: Eukaryota > Metazoa > Chordata > Mammalia > Didelphimorphia > Didelphidae > Gracilinanus > Gracilinanus agilis. The sequence continues at coordinate 33,728,234 of NC_058132.1, forward strand.
GACAGCTAGGAGAAATGCCTGGAGTTGAGACATGCTTGGAATGTCTTTTTCCTGGAACACCAAGGAGGCTAGTGGAGAATAAGATGCAAGGGCAGCTAGGTAGTATGGTGGATAGAGCCTACAATGAGGAAGACTCATATTCCTGAGTTCAAATTTATCCTTAGACACTTCCTATCTCAATGACCATGGGTGAGTCACTTAACCCCAATTGCCTAGTCCTTACAGCTCTTCTGCCTTGGATTTGATACTATTCTAAGATAGAAGATAAAAAAAAAAAGAAAAGAAAAAAAGAAAAGAGTTGAAGATACAAGACTAGAGGTCAGTGAAGAGTATGGAACAGGATAAGTAGGTTTGAGACTCAAAGGTCAACTAAGGAGTATGTACTATTATTATTCCTAGGTTATTTACTTGGTAATTATTACGGCTGAACACATTTTGACCTCGAATTCATGAAGCTGAACTCAGTGGACTAGGAGGACCCTGAATAATCCTGTGGAGATGGTGCATCAGTGAGGAGGCCCTTATCCTCCTACCTGCTATATGATTCATGGAAACTTTAAATCTATATAGAAATGGAAGCAATTATTCTGAAGCTGCTATATAATGCCCCTAAGTCCCTGAGGGTTGTAAGTGGAACACAGAGCTGGATAGTCTTTGAATATTGGTCTACCTGAGGATGAATTGGGTGTTTGTTCTCTGAGGAACAGACTGACTAAATATGGAGAGGATCATCACAAGAAGGCTAGCCACTGGGTGATTAATTCTTTGGCCCTGGAAATTCATTAGTATTACAGTATAATCTTGCTGAGTTTAAGGAAAGGACTCTCTGGACAATATCTTGCGAAGAAAACAAATATAAAAGAATACAACAAATGAGACTCCCTAGAAAAGATAAAATGCCAGAGGAGAAGGGAATTCAGAAATCAGCTGAGCCAAATCTGTTCCATTCTAGTCTATCCTCTCCTCTTTCTTATGATCCTGTGAAGCCTTTTTCATCAGCTTGGAGGCTGGGAATTTGAAATCCTGGCTAACTCTTGGTATGTTTTCTGTATTATGCTTGTGGGCACAGTAGGATGAGGAAGGACTAGGGAAGATCGAATTCCTTAGAGACAAATATACACAGAAGCTTCTCTGCCCAAGAACCCTCAGTGCTCTTTGAGAAGGAAGGTCATCCTTCCTTCCTTCTTTCCTTCCTCTCTCCTTCCCTCTCTTCTTCCTTCCCTACTTCCCTCCCTCCCTCCTCCCCCTCTCCCTCCCTTCCTTCCTTCTATAAAAATTAAAATTGGTTTGACTAAATATATGAGTTAAAAAATATAAGATTGTGGTTGCCATTTATAAAATTAACTCTTAAGTCACAAGTCTGTTAGCTGCTCTTAGCAACTTAGTTTAATAGAGATATAGTAAAAGAGAAATGTAGGAATGAAGTAGATAGAACCGCATAGCTAGACACCCTATAATTCCTGTCTAAAGAAGTCCAACTTACCACCCAGCAAGGGCTCCCTCAAGTCCTCATCTCCATGAGGAGTCTTGGTAGCCTCTTAAGCCTGGAGTCCCTGTGGTGTCTTCAGCAAAGGTTCCACCAATCCTCTTCCTTAGGCTCCAGTCACTCACCCAGCAAGCCATCAGTGTAGAATCCTTCTCCAGGAGAGTCTCCTTACCAAAGAGCCAAGGAATGAATCAATCTTCTTTTGGGTCTCACCCAAGGGGGGCAATGCTTGTGACCTTTGGAAGTGTGAACTTTTTCTAGTAAGTGTGAAGATGGGATTAACACTACACTGCCCATTTTTAGATTTAATCACCAAAGGTGTAAACACCCCACTTACACTTGACCCATTTGTGTAAGAAAGTGGGTGATGAATCAGAATAGACTGACTACCCCCTTTGCCCCCCTTCCCTAGCTGGTCCTAAGCAAAACTTTAGCTGTAATTGGCACGTGTTAAAACTGAAGGAATGCACAGGAAGTGAGGAAAGGAATGTTCTTTAAAAGTGGCCAGAGCCTCCTGGGATGCTCTCTTTCACCTTGGACAGGATCCTGGAGGAGCTCTTGCTGAGGACGTTGGACTGCTTTCTATTTTAGAACTACCATGTAGGTTAGTGAAAAAGACTGACTCCTTCCTGGATTTTCTCAAGGGACTATGCTTAGGAGAGATCTCCCCTCTGGGGAAAGACTTTGTGGCTGAAGCCCTTGCTTTATTCATCCTTGGGTCCCCAGCTCAAGGCTGAGGCCCCTCTGGCTGAGGAGTAATTAGCCCTGCCTGGGTTGAGTCAGGGGGCCGGAGCAAAAAGCCAATTGGGAGCAATCTCCTTTGGCATAAGAGTTTACATTTGGAATAAATATGTTCAACCCCCTTCAGTTCAATTAATTATGTCCAAAGTTCATTCTGGATCTTCTGATGTGGTGTATGGTTTCTATAGACTTCTTTATGGCACTTTCTTTAAAAAGTTTAAAAAAAGTTCACTTTTGTGATTCAGGGAGTTAGTGAGCTTCTTTTCCTGAAATTTCTCTCAAAAATTTTTAAATTTTAGATTTTTATGAAAATTATGCGATTCCCCCCTGAGGAGGGCATTGATCAACACCAATATCAACCCAGGATACTTGTCTGAATTACAAGGTATATAAATCAATTGTCAAAAGAAAATCTAAAAACATGCATACAAAAAAAAATAAATAAAAGAGAAAAAACTATATTTTGGGAAAAGAAAAAAAATCAAAATCTATATATATATAAATTATAAGTAAGCAAGAATAAGCCCATAACAGGTCATTGAATTAGGTCCCAATTAAAGTGATTTATGTTCTACAAGTCTATAGGACAATTGTAACAATATAGAACTTACCCATTGGTAGCTGGGACTACAAAAAAATGCCATATTATAAGAGAGAAAAGGGACTAGATTTTGAAGTAAAAGAGAAATATATGATTCCCTGGTCTGAGTTTTCCTTCACTCCTGGGATAGGGGAGCCAGAACTAAGGTACTTGACAGAATTCTGGTAAGGGGGAGACCAGTGTCTGATGTTGTCAAACAGCCTCTTCCTTGAACCTCAAACAAATCCTCTGTCTTGGCACAAATTCTCATCAATCCCAAAGGGATTGGTGGTCTCTTTGACCTTGTGCTTCTTGGCACTGTACAGTGGCTCTTTTGTGATCCCTTCTTCTGGAGTCAGACACAATTATTAAGCAAAGTCCCATAATATTTAACAATTAATGATAGGTTTCCATATTCTAAAGCTTTTGGGTATGCATAGGTAATAGGACTAATGGATATTTTATTTTATTTTATTTATTTTTTTACTAATGGATATTTTAAACTTATTCTATTGCAAATAAAAAGAAAAACAATAATAAAACAAATCAAAAATTCATAGTTCACATTTTATGACAATGTGCCAGCCAAAACTGTGTCCAACTTATCTATGGACTTTTATGATGGTATTATCTCTATTCCAATCATAGGAGGAGTAAAAAAAATGCATTATAAGATACAGTTAATCAGTATCAATAGATTTTTCTTTTGTGAGCAATGTGAGTTTTTCACATGTGAGCAATGAATCTAAGAATCCTTTTCTCCAATTTTGATAGCTGTTGGAGTGGTTAACAGTATTTGGAAATGGACCTTGTATTTAAAGTACAGAGACTACTATTGGGAGAGGAAAAAATTGAAACAGTTAATATCAATAAGGCAAACAGCTTAAAATTTACCTCCAAACTCTTTGAGGTTCCTTCCTCTCCCCTCTCCAAGTATCATCATTTATCTAGATTCCTTTAGTCATGCCTTTTATAACCCTTCCTGTCACTCCCCCCACTTCACAGGAACCAATCACAGCTTCCCAATTCAATTTGCCTAACACTGGCAGGAGGGGGAGGGGAGTACTTGTGGCCTTTAGAGATATGAACTTTTTCTAGTAAGTGACTTGTGAATTCTCTTAGTGTTTAGTAAGGCTACTTTAAGTTCTTGATTGATTAACTCAAAATAGACAAAGGAAATAAAGAATTCCCATCCTTCCTTCCTTCCTTCCTTCCTTCCTTCCTTCCTTCCTTCCTTCCTTCCTTCCTTCCTTCCTTCCTTCCTTCCTTC